>NC_135895.1:96402150-96809799 GCF_964194155.1 Cetorhinus maximus | reverse complement strand
AAACCAACTCTGAATTAATTAATTCCATTAAACTATCCTTTCCCCATACCTTTTACATTTTATTTTTCATGTATTAATTCATTTCCTTTTCAAAAGTTTCATGAAGTTTGTTTCAAACACTGTTTCTGATGGGGATTTCCACAATCTAACAACAATGTGCAAAAATATTTCCCTCAACCTCTCTCCATTTCAAATTTACCCCCTCCAGTTACCAACTCACCCATTAGTGGAAATAGTATCATCTACTTTATCAAAACCCTCCATAATTTCCAACACCTCTGTTAGATCCCCTTTTAACCTTGTTTGTTCTATTGAAAAAAGCGCCAGTTTCTCTGACACTGATATTTTAACAAAAAACCCTCAAAACATCTATCAAAACAACCACAGGTTTTACCAGGTACTTTTCTTGCTTACAATCAGTCCTCAATGTGCCCCAAACAATTAATAACTTTAGCATAACTGTGAGATTTCATATGAAACGCATATCCGTATGAACATGCTTTCCTCATCTTTTTACGACTAATTGCTTTTTCATATTTCAATCTGTTTTTATCCCTTCCATATTTAGATATCTGTGCTGGACTTATATCTTGTGTACCATTGATAGTTTGACCAGCTTCATGACAACTACACAAAGATAATTAAAAAATAGACAATATTTATGACCTATGTACTGCTGGAATAAATACAGTTAGTTGAAGTTGTGGGACTGAATCATATTCCTTTCTGCACATTATCTTAAGTAATGTTTAGCACTGCTCTTCATGAGCTATATTATCCCCCTCATTTTCTTTTCCTCTTCACGGAAGTGCTGACTCGAGCTGCCATTTCGTTCACAGAGTCTCGCAGCTCTTTGGTATCTTTTCCAAGTGGTTATTCTTCAGGGCAAACTGTGTCCAGCAAAGCAAAATTTAAAAAATGTAATATAAAAATCCATCACAAATGTACCCACCTGGCCCTGCCCACCGGCAGGATCTTCCACACCTGCAGAAGTTAATGTACTTTTAGCTGGCTTGGAAAATCCTGGCCATGTGTGAAAGGATAAAGTTTGATGGGCTAGATGATCTTTCCTTGTTCCTTGTTTTCTTAATGTCCATCAACCTTAGGAAAGGCTGACTCTTTATCATTCCACACAGATGTGAACAGCCAACATTACAAATATTTCAACAAAAATCCCCAGAAATTTATACTAAGATCCCAACAGGTTGCAGCAAATCTTTTTGTGCCTATAAACAATGAATCAGCAGTCTGCTTGACTGGCACCACTCCTGTGCCTTATTCTGCTCTCATCCATTTCAAACATGTACAGGGACTGATGAGGTTACTTGAAGCCTCTTCCTCAAGCCCCACCACCACCACCATCAACCTTCTTTCCCCACTGCTTTGGAAATCATCAGCTAACATAAACCACAAATTGAATTTGGGACTTCCCTAATCTGAAAAGCTCAGTACCACACAGGCAGCACATTTTTTCAGAGTCACATGGGGTCTCTTTCTCATTTAATTTTTTCATTAGGAATTGTAACAGTGACAATTGTGTATTTCTGTCTTTCCACAAGTTTTACCCTTAATTTATTCCAAATTGTGTCTGAATTGACCACAAACAAAGAATGAAAACAAGCCTGAACGAAACAATTGTGCAGTGTCTAGGTCACAATTTTATATACACATACTTAGGAGAGAGGGAGATTATTTACTTATTATTTACCTCGCAGGTCTTAAACTTAGCTGGTACTGTTGCCTACTCAATCAACCAGTATGATCCTTGCCTCATGCAAGCAGCAGTCCAAAAACCCAGGTAGAATTCTCTCTAATCCACAGCCCTCTAGCTCCCTACCAAGTCATCTCCTTTTTGTTTTCTCCCAGCAGTCCTTGCCACCCTCCTTCACCTCAACATACCAACCGTATCCTATTTCTGCTCGTTAGCAATTCCATACCACTTCTCTTTCTAAATTGGAGCATCTAACTGGGCTACATGCGAGATCATGTAATGAAATCACCGTGAATTTGTCCAAAGTTGGTAATCCTCAGCTCAACAGAGTCTTGGTCCCATGTGGTCTAGCCAAGAACATTTCTCCTCATCTTGGCCTGCTCCCTGGACTCTGCCCCTCATCACCACTAAACAATTCACTAAAGCACTAAACAATTAAAAACAATTGCTTGCTAACTTGGTGTTGGGAACCAGCTTTCATTTTAGATGTCAGTTGTGGTTCAGTGGTAGCACTCTCGCCTCCTAGTTAGAAGGTTGTGGGTTCAAGTCCTACAGTGGTCACTGGAGCACAAAATAGGGAGCACTACACTGTGGGAGTTGCCATCTCTCAAATGAGACATTAGACCAAGATCCTGTCAGATGTATATACAGCAACTTTATTTATATAGCATCTTCAATGTAATAAAACATCCCAAGCCGCTTCACAGGAGCATTATAAAACAAAATATGACATTGAGCTACATAAGGAGATATTAGGTCAGACAATCAAAAGCTTGATCAGAGAGGTAGGTTCCAAGGAGTGTCTTAAAGGAGAGAGTTTAGGGAGGTTGTTCCAGAGCTTAGGGCCTAGACAACTGAAAGCGTGGCCATCACTGGTGGAGTGATTAAAATCAGGGATGCTCATGAGACCAGAATTAGAGGAGTGTAGATATTTCAGAGGGATTTGGGGTTAGAAGAAATTACAGAGTTAGGGAGGCAAAAGGCCATGAAGAGATTTGAAAACAAGGATGAGAATTTTAAAATCAAGTTTTTGCTTGACCAGGAGCCAATGTCGGTCAGTGAGCACAGAGGCGATAGGTGAATGGGACTTGGTGCGAGTTAAGGCACGAGCAGCAGACTTTTGGATGCCCTCATGTTTACTGCAGCTAAAATGTGGGAGACCAGTCAGGAGTGCATTTGAATATTGATGACTAAAAGTAACAATGCATGAATGAGGGTTTCAGCAGCAGATGAGCTGAGACAGGGAAAGGCTGGGTGATGCTACAGAGGTGGAAATTGGCACTCTTAGTGATGGCCTGAATATGAGGCCAGGAGTTCACCTCAGGTTCAACTGTGACACCAAGGTTGCGAAGACTGGTTTAATCTCAGATTGTTGCCAGGAAGAGGGATGGAATTGATTTCTGGGGAATGAGTTTGGAACAGGGACTGAAAACAATGGTTTCAATCTTCCCAATATATAATTGGGAGGAAACTTCCGCTCATCCAGTAAGGTTAAGATATCAGATAGGCAGTCTGATAATTTAGCAACATTGGAGTCATCGAGAAAGGTGATAGTGAGGTAGACCTGGGTGTCATCAGTGCATGTGTGAAAGCTAATGCTGTGTTTTCAGATAATGTCGCCAAGGGGGATCATGTAGATGAGACATAGGAGGGATAGATCCTTAGGAGGCACCAGAGATAATGCAGCGGGAGCAGGAGGAGAAACCATTGCAAGTGATCCCGTGACACTATTTTGAAAAAAGAGCAGGGCATCCTGCACAATAATTATTCCTCAATCAACATCACTAAAACAGATATCAGGAGTCATGCGCCAATAGAATGTCACTGCTAGTTCAAGATATTCTCACTTGTACATGGAATTGTTATTTGTGGTGCTTGTAAGCTTCAAGTCATATGGATGTTACTGTCTGGGTATTGAGCAATGTTCAAAGAATTGGAGCTGGTTGCACAATATGAATGACCAAGATGTGTATAATTGTCCGACAAAGCCCTGACTTAGTGCATCATACTGAAACCTGAGCTTTTGATGGGCTTTATAAATAGAGGAATAAAGTGCAAAAGCCAAGAAGTTTTGCTAAACCTATATATAACAGTTCAACCTCACTGTGACTATGGTTCCTATTTCTAGGTACCCAAGGGATGTGAGGGGAGGGTTTTGGGGAGTGGAGGGGGCTGGATGGTGGGATAAGGGGCCCAGAAACAGGAAAAGTACCAGGGTCAATGATTTCTCTCCCTGGCCGTCCCCTAAGATCATTGCCGCCAACTGTACTTCATCTTTAACCCATTCTGCTCCTTGCCACCAAGGCCCTTCTCTCTTGCCCAACTCCTTCACTTGTAGATAATTTACAGAAATGAATGACCAGCTTCTTTAAACATTAACAAAAAAGGCAACAAGTCTGTTTTGAACCTTAATGCTACTCTTACTAAATACCAGAGGGACCTCTTGTGGTCAATGCCTGTAGTACAAGCATTATCATCGCACAAGTCAAACATCAAAATGATTAATCATTTACATTTATCCTACGCAGAGCTTCCCTCTTTCCCCAGACCACTGCCCCCTATTGCTTACTTTCTGAAAATAGTTTTGTTCCTACTTACTACATGCAGTCAAGGATGGATGAAAATCATTAGGAATGTTAAGTTTGTGACATGAAGAATCTTCAAAAACATAGTATTTTTCAATTCCAATATTCAGAGAACCACTTTGAAATCATGATACAACTGATTTTTTTGATTCAAATTAATTTTGAAATATGTTTAAAGTAACACTGCTCAAACTGTTACCAATAACTGCCTGTCTTCAAAGCCAAAATTAGACACCTTTTGGATTGCAGTGTTTCCCGCCCTGCCACCTGAAGAGTCAGCAGTGAACGCATCCCCTGCTGATACCAGCTGTCCTCAGCCATTTAACACTAAGCGAGGCATTAATTGGCTAAGAGCAAGACTTCTACCCCCATCTGGTGAGGTAGACCCACCTTAAGAGAGGTGCTGGCCAATCTAATGGCCGGCAATTCTGTAGTCCCAGCAGCGTCAGGTTTGAGTGGTGGCTGCTGCTGGAGATACAGCCAGCTTCTGAAAAGGAGTTAACGGGGCCCAGACTAAAAGTACGTCCAGGGTGCCAGCAGGGCCTGGCTGGCAGGCTCCAGTGAGGGGAATAGGGGGCCAGATTTGAGGGGCTGGGGGGGGTGGGGAGTGGGTTGCATCCGATGGGCACAGGGATCCCCAAAGGAGGTAGCCCCCCCCCCCAGACCCACTAGCCTGACACTAGCCCCTGCAGCTAAAGTTGCTAGGCTACCACTTAGAGTGGGCCTTCCCCTGCAACGGGTAAAATAGTAGGCCTCAATAGGCCCAAGGGTAGGCAGGCCACCCAAAGTTTCCACTGCCCCCCTAAAATGGGAGGCGGGTGTCAGCAGGGGGTGGGGGCGGTGGGGTGGGTAAGTAGCTGGCAGGCACACACTGCATTTTATGAGTCCACCCCACCTTCAAACATACCTGCAGGGGCCAGTAAAATTTCACCTATGGTTTCGATGTTAAAGATACAGGCACAGAGTAAAGGGCCTCAGCTCTGACGTGAAGTAAATTTGTGTATAGATGAAAATGAAAGACATGACACAGTACAGCAGGCACAACTGGTCAGTGGAGCTGCAAAAATATTTCCTAACTGGAACAGATACAAGTCAAACTTCTAACAACCATCTAGACAAGTTATTGAAGTCCATTTGTTTTTCTCAGTAATGCCAAATCAACCCCTATTGAGACTTCAGCATGCACACTTTCCCTTAATTGCTTTTTCAGACAATATTATCAGTAATACTTCATGATCATTCAATATGGTGTCTGGATTGTGCTTTATCAGTTCTAATACCAGCACATAATCAGCAATAGTATCAAAAAGGTTAAAGACTTGTACTATATTGGTAATGACATAAAAATGCTCCCAAGATAACTAACAGCAAATGATCTTGTCAAGATACAAACAATTTGAGCAGCAAAAGTTTCAATTATTATGTCATTCCTAATTATGCTGATGTTGAATATTTCAAGCAGTTTGATCGCAACTAGAAGTTACATCATATCCTTTGGTGAGTAAATGCACCACAAGAGTCACCTGACCTCTTAATGCTGTTACAATTAGAGAAGAATAGTTAAAATATCAGCAAGGCTTCCAGCTCCTGATTGTTGCATGATAACTGTTGCTAGAAAGTGCAACACGTAAAGGTTAAAAATGAGCAAAATTGAACTGCTGCAAAATGCTCACAGCTGAATAGCACTCCAACACAAAGAGCAGCAACTGGGCCAGAACAAGAGGGTGGCTGGCATCAGTGAAACTTTACCCCAATGTGAAACACTGCTTTCAGCAGGACAGATGGAGAAGTGAAAATGAAAAATAGTACATAAAAACATTTTACAAAAATTATCCTAAGCATTATAACTGTTCCCAAGTTTTACTTAAGCAGTACAGGAACCAGGATGACCCAGGACAGCAGATAGGAGACTTTGGGAATGACAGTGGAGAAGGGAGATAAAATAGAAATTAATTTCAAAAACTGAAACAGCATTTTCTCCCTCCTCTCAAACAGCATGAAGATAGTAGGTATGGGAGAGAGAGAGAGACACACACGCAGAGGGAGACAGAGAGAGAGAGAGAGAGAGAGGGGGGGAGAGAGAGAGAGAGAGAGAGAGACAGACAGAGAGAGACAGAGAGAGGGGGAGACAGAGACAGAGGATCCTTTGTTTAGAGTTATTGGGAGATTTATTCACTAAAGGCATACACATCATAGCATCCTGAGACCGTACATGTACATCAAATTAAAGTCAACAGCAATAGTTAAAAGTGTAAAGGACAGGAGTGAAATAAAGCAAATTGACAGAAGCAGAGTGATTCAGACATAACCTTTTCAAAGTATTTTAACAGTGGGTGAGGCACATCATTAATCACTTGTAAAGGTGAAGATATTGTTGCAGACTCAACAATCTACAAATTGGCTACTCCAGTCACTAGTGGCAATACTAGTGGCAATAGTTGGTCAAGACATCTCTGCCCTATGGACAAGCAGAAACAAAGACAATTGAACAAAATGCAGTACACAACAAAGCTTCTACAGAATTGCAGACTGTTAAATAAAGAGTTACAGCAGTTGTAAAAACTAAAAATAGCAATACTTGACAGCATCTGCTTCAACAACAGCGTCTGCTTCAATAACAGCACCTGCACAGTAACAGTGGAAGCAAAAGATTCATTTCTATTGCATCTCCCTCTGCTGGACCAGCTGGGGAAATGCATCAAAATCAGATCAATCTTTGTCCAGTCTCAACCTCCTTGTACAAGTCTGTAATAGCAGTTAACACACCAGCAACTGTCCCGTGTATTCTTCAACTTTTTGTTTTGTGATTTGCATAGTTAGGAAACCCAAATTGCGAGATCATAATGTTGGAATATTTCAGAGGCATGCTGCCATAGATAGAAGCCAGTTGATTCAGACACCAAGATCTTTGAAGCAAGTGCTCTGCCCGGTGCCACATCCCATTGAAGCCACTGTTGGAATCTTTTTCCAAATTCCTCATATCCACCGGCTTCACAAACACTCCTGATGGCTTCCCGGTCAACTGTGCAACTATAAAATTCATGGCAATGTCGTCACAGTTCTGGGTCTTGTCTATTAGGCTGTGGACAGCTGGGAGTTGGACTTTAAACTTCTCGAGGTAACTAGCATGGAAAAATGCAGCTCCAATTAGCACCATGGAGTAATGGTCACCACTCCCACCCAGTGCATTCTGGAGTTCAAAACTGCCATAGCTGTAAATTCCCGAGGAAGTTGTGACATGTTTCCGTGGGACAAACCCGACTATTTGATCTGGAAATTGCTGAAATACAAAACAGAGTGAAGGAAATTTTCCCAGTATCAGCTTTAAATTTATTCCACACCAAATTAAGACAAAGTTTTCTCATGCCATAGTCCTGGGTTGACATTTACCCATTTAATATACCTTGATGAGGTTTCCTCTTAAGTCATAACATTCAAGGCTACGGGCCAAATGCTGGTAAATAGGATTAAGTAGGTAGGTCAGGTGTTTCTCACGTGTTGGTGCAGACTCGATGGGCCGAAGGACCTCTTCTGCACTCTGTGATTCTGCGAAGTACCATCTTCCTAAATTCTACAGCTCAGCCCACTATCAATCATTCCCTTTACAGCAGTGGTCATTTTTCTTGTTTTTCTTTGCATGGATACAACAGTTGCTGCACTAACACTTTATGATAAATTAGAGTCTCAGCTTAGATTCAAATCTCTCCATGGCCTCACCCCTTCCCATCTCTGTAAGCTCCTCCAGTCCTGTATTCCTCTGAAATCTCAGCAATCCTCCAATTCTGGCCTCTTGACACGCCAAATTTTAATCGCTTCACCACTGGCTGCCATGCCTTCCACTGTCAGAGCCCCAAGATCTGGATTTTCCTCCCAAAACCTCCTTTCCCCCCCACCCCTCTCTCTCTTCTCCTTTAACACAGTCCTTAAAGTCTACCTCTTTGATTAAGCTTTTTGGTCACAGTCTCACAATCTCCTAATGTGGCTCGGCGTCATGTTTTGTTTGATAACGCTCCTGTGAAATGCCTTGGGGTGTTTTACTATATAAAGGTGCTATATAAATGCAATTTCTTGTTGTAAATTTGCCAGAGGATATGGCAGTGAGCCATTCAGACCAGGAGATTTCCAGGTTCAATCCCTGATCTGTGCATGAGCTAAACTTTGACAGTGGTGTATTGGGCCCCAGGGTCCACAAGTTAGGGTTTGAAGAGAAAACAAAATGCCAGACGTTGTGCTCCTGATTGCTATCAAATACATCCTGCTCAAATGTGCACTTGTGTGAAAATCAGACAAGGACAAGATCAAATTCAGTTGCAATATTTCCAAAGATGAATTGCAAGCCAACACTCCCTCTCTCTATGATTACCATTTGGTCATGATAGGAGGGTAGCTGGCAACAGTGGAATTGCACCTGTCAGCAGCTTTAGTAGACTAGAAAGAAAAAAATTGGGGGGGGAGGGTAGTTGGGAGGGGAGAGGGGGAGGTGGGAATGGAGTGCAAACCAGAAGTGTGTCCTAACCACTGCACCAAAACATCTTAGTATAGCCTCTACAGTAATGGCTATCTATTTAACTGTTTTGTTGCATTGTTCAGGTATTGGAAATAATGAGCCTAATATAATTTGCTGATCTGCACTCAGGATGGTGTGGGGCTTGAAAGGGAACTTGCAGGTGGTGGTATTCCCATGAGTCTGCTGCCCTTGCCCTTTTAGGTGGTAGAGCTTAGGGGTTTAGAAGGTGCTGTTGAAGAAGCATCGGTGAGTTGTTGCAGTGCATCTTGTATACATCTACTCGGCAACGTGGAAAATTGCCCAGGTGGGTCCTGTACACAAAAAGCAGGACAAGTACAACCCGGCCAATTACTGCTCCATCAATCTACTCTCCATCATCAGTAAAGTGATGGAAGGAGTCATCAACAGTGCTGTCAAGCAGCACTTGCTTAGCAATAGCCTGCTCGGTTCAGGTTCCGCCAGGATCACTCAGCTCCTGACCTCAGAACAGCCTTGGTTCAAACATGGACAAAAGGGCTGACGAGGTGAGGTGAGAGTGACTGCCCTTGACATCAAGGCAGCATTTGACCGAGTGTAGCATCAAGGGGCCCTAGCAAAACTGGAGTCAATGGTAACCAGGAGGAAAACTTGCTGCTGGTTGGAGTCATGCCTAGCACAAAGGAAGATGGTTGTTGGAGGACAATCATCTCAATTCCAGGACATCACTGCAGGAATTCCTCAGGGTAGTGTCCTAGGCCCAACCATCTTCAGTTGCTTCATCAATGACATTCCTTCCATCATAAGGTCAGAAGTGGTTCGCTGATGGTTGCTCAATGTTCAGCACCATTCGCGACTCCTCAAGTTACTGAAGCAGTCCATGTCCAAATGCAGCAAGACCTGGACAATATCAAGGCCTGGGTTGACAAGTAGCAAATAACAATCGTGCCACACAAGTGCCAGATAATGACTATCTCCAACAAGAGAGAACCTAACCATTGCCCCTTGACATTCAATGGCATTACCATCGCTGAATCCCCCACTACCAACATCCTGGGGAGTTATCATTGACCAGGAACTGAACTGGACCAGCCATATAAATACTGTGGCTACAAGAGGGAGATGGTTAAATGGTTAGGAAAGGGGTTCAGCATAGGGAATATGAGGAACTAAGCACTAAATTAAAAAGCAGAACTTCAAAGGTAATAATCTCAATTATTACCTGAGCCACGTGCAAATTGCAAAGGGTCAATAAGATTAGAGAAATGAGTGCTCGGCTCAAAGACTGGGGAGGGAAAAGCAGGTTCTGGTTCGTGGGGCACTGGCACCAGTACTGCGGAAAGTGGGAGCTGTACCATTGGGACGAACTACACCTGAACCATGCTAGGATCAGTGTTCTAGCGAGCCGTGTAACTTGAGAGGTAGAGGGGGTTTTAAACTAAATAGTGGGGACAAAGGATCAAATTTGGAAAGGTGTGGTAAATCATAGAGTAGTGACAAAGCAAGAGAGAAAGGTATTAATATGGGAAAGGATAAACAGGCTATGACATGAAGAGACAGAGTACAAATTGAAGAGTAAATAAGTACATAAGCCTAGAGGTTACAAAAATAATAAAAGCACAAAACTAAAGGTTCTGTATCTGACTGCATGTAGTATTCAAAAAACAGATGAACTGATAGTGCAAATAGAAATAAATAAGTACAATCTGATAGCCATTACAGAGACATGGCTGCAGGATAACATAGTTGGGACCTGAATATTGAAGGGTACATGACATATAGGAAGGACAGGAAGCGAGAAAAAGGTGGAGGGGTGACTTTGTTAATTAATTATGGTATTAGCACACTGGAGAGGAATGACCTAAGTTCAGGAAATCAGGATCTAGAAGTGGTGTGGGTAGAGATGAGAAATGATAAAGGCGAGGAGTCACTTGTGAGAGGGGTGTACAGGTCCCCAAACAGTAACCACATAGTAGGGCAGAGTATAAAGGAAGAAACAATGGGAACTTGTCAGAAAGGTACAGTGATAATAATGAAAGATTTTAATCTGCATATAGACTGGAAAAAGCAGATGGGCTAGGGGATAGCCTAGCTGAGGAATTCATAGAATGCTTTTGGGATAGTTTCTTAGAGCAGCACGTTCTGGCACCAACCAGAGAGCTGGCTATACTAGGCCTGTGCAACGAGATAGGACTAATTAATGACCTCATAGTGAAAGTGCCTCTAGATAGCAGCAATCATAATATGATTGAATTTTACATTCAGTTTGAGGGAGAGAACAGAGGATCTAAGACTAGTATTTTAGATTAAATAAGGGCAATTATGAGGGCATGAAAGTAGAACTAGCCAAAATGAACTGGCAAATTAGGTTAAGAGATATGCCAACAGAGATGCAGTGGCAGACATTTAAGGAGATATTTCAGAATACACAAAATAGATACATTCCAACAAGAAAGAAAAATTCCAAGGGGAGGACCCACCATCTGTAGGTAATTTAAAAAAGTTAAAGATAGTATCAAACTTCAAGAAAAACCATCTAATTACACAAGGATGAGTGGCAGGTCAGAAGATTGGACAGAATATAAAAAACAGCAAAGAAGGACTAAAAGGTCAATAAGGAGAGCAAAATTAGAGTACAAGAGAAGGCTGGCTAGAAATATAAAAACAGATAGTAAGAGTTTCTATAGATATTTTAAAAAGAGTTAAAATGAGCATTGAACCCATGGAAAGTTAATCTGAGGAATTAATAATGTAAGATAAGGAGATGGCAGATGAATTGAACAAGTATTTTGCATCGGTCTTCACTAAAGTGGATACAAGCAACATCCCAGAAATAGCTGTAAATCAGGAATGGAAGGGAGGGAGGAACTGAAGAAAATTACAGTCACCAGGAAAGTGATGCTGAGCAAATTGTTGGAACTGCAGGTTGACAAGTTCCAAGGTCCTGATGGATCTCATCCTAGGGTCCTAAAGGAAATGGCTAGGGAGATGGTTGGCGCATTGATTTTAATTTTCCAAAATTCCCTGGATTTGGGGAAGGTTCCATTTGATTGGAAAATAGCAAATCTAACTCCTTTATTCAAAAGGGTGGGGAACAGAAATCAGGAAGCTACAGGCCAGTTAGCTTAACATCTGCAATCGGGAAAATGCTAGAGCTTAATATTAAAGACATTATTAACAGGGCACTTGCAAAAATTCAAGGTAATCAGACAGAGTCGATGTGGTTTTGTGAAAGGGAAATCATCTTTAACCAATTTATTAGAGTTCTTTAAAGAAGTAGCATATGCTGTGGATAAAGAGGAGCTGGTAAATGTACTGTACTTAGGTTTCTAGAATGCATTTGATAAGGTGCCACATCAAAGGTTATGGTGAAAAATAAAAGCTCATGGTGTAGGAGGTAACATATTGGCATGGACAGAAGATTGGCTAGGTAACAGGAAATAGAGAGTAGGCATACGAATAGGTCATTGTCTGGTTGGCAAGATGTAACAAATGGTGTGCCACAGGGGTCAGTACTGGGGCCTCAAACTTTTACAATTTATAGAAATGACTTCAATGAAGATTCCAAAGGTATGGTTGCTAAATTTGTGATGACACAAAGACAGGTAGGAAAGTAAGTTGTGAAAAGGACGCAAGGAGGCTACAAAGGGATACAGATAGGTTACGTGAGTGGGCAAAGACCTAGCAAATGGAGTATAATGTGGCAAAATGCAATTGTCCATTTTGGCAGGAAATATAAAAAAGCAGCTTTTGATCTAAATGAGATTGCAGAACTCTGAGACACAGAAGGATCTGGCTGTCCTAGTGCATGAATCACGAAAGGTTAGTATGCAGCTACAGCAAGTAATTAGGAAATCTAATCAAATGTTATTGTTTATTGCGAGGGGAATTGATTACAAAAGTAGGGGGGGTTATGCTTCAGTTATACAGTGCATCGGTGAGATCACATCTGGAATATTGTGCACAGTATTGGTCTCCTTATTTAAGGAAGGATGTAAATGTATTGGAAGCAGTTCAGAGAACATTTACTAGACAAATACCTGGAACGGGCGTGTTTCTTATGAGGAAAGGTTAGGCTAAGTTTGTATCCGCTGGAATTTAAAAAGAGGTGATCTAATTGAAATACATAAGCTCCTGAGGGGTCTTGACAGGGTTGATGTGGAAAGTATGTTACTTCTCGTGGGAGAATCTAGAACTGAGGTCTGAATTTAAAAATAAGGAGTCACTCATTTAAGACAAAGATGAGGAGAATTTTTTTTCTCTCAAAGGGTCATGAGTCTTTGGAACTCTGTTCCTCAAAAAGTGGTGGAAGCAGAGTCTTTGAATATCTTTAAGGCAGAGGTAGCAATGGGGTGAAAGGTTATCGCGGGTGAACAGGAATGTGGAGTGGAGGTTATAATCAGATCAGCCATGATCTTATTGAATGGTTGAACAGTCTCGAGGGGCCTTCTCCTGTTCCTAATTTGTATGTTCATATGACAGATTCATCTGTGACAGGTAGACTGGTGAAGACAAAGTCAACTAGATTTTTCCCTCATCACCTGCCGTAGGCCCAGTCTGGCAGAAATGTCCTTCGGGACTCAGCCAGTTCGGTCAGTAGTGGTGCTACTGAGCCACCCTTCATGATGGACATGGAAGGCTCCCACCCGAAGTACTGTTGAAGGGTCATTGGACTCGAAATGTCAACTCTTCTCTTCTCCACCGATGCTGCCAGACTTGCTGAGTTTTTCCAGGTAATTCTGTTTTTGTTCCCGAAGTACAATCTGTGCACTTGCCACCTTCAGTGCTTCCTCCAAGTCGTGTTCAACATGGAGGAGTACTGATTCATCAACTGAGGGAGGGCAATAAGTGGTAATCTGTAAGGTTTATCTGTCCATGTTTGACTCGACGCCATGAGACTTCATGGGGTCTGGAGTCAATGTAGAAGACTCCAAGAGAAACTCCCTCCTAACTGTATACCACTGTGTTGCCACCTCTGCTGGGTCTGTCTTGCCCAATGGGACAAGACATACCCAGAAATGTTGGTGGTGGTAACTGGGAGATTGGCTGTAAGGTGTGATTCGACGAGTATGATGATATCAGGCTGTTGCTTGAATCGTCTGTGGGACAGCTCTCCCAATTTTGGCACAAGCTCCCCATTTTAGTAAGCAGGGCTTTGCAGGATTGACAGAACAGGATGTGCCATTGTCATTTCTAGTGCCTAAGTCAACATCACATGGTTCATTCATCCGGCTTTGTTTCTTTTTGACTTTTCTGTAGTGGTTTAGTACAACTGAGTGGTTTGCTCAGCTGCTTCAGAGGGGCATTTAAGAGTCAACCAGTGGGTCTGGACTCGCATGTAGGCCAGACCAAGTAAAGGAAGGCAGATTTCCTTCCCTAAAGGTCATTCATGGACATTTTATGGCAATCAATGATAGTTTCATGGTGCCATTACTAAGACAAGCTTTCAATTCCAAATTTATTCACTAATTGAATTTAAATTTTACCAGATGCCATGGTGGGATTTGAACCCGTGTCCCCTGGGTTATTAGCCTGGGCCCCTGGATTACTAGTCCATTAACATTACCACTACGCATCAATCCCTCCTCATTATTTACACTAAACAAGATTTTTTAAAAATATATTAAATCAAAGTGAAAGGACTTAGAAAAAGTTACCTTCAACGTAAACAAGCAACTATCCAGCCAGTCAGGAAGATATTTAAAAGCAAACCTATTGCACTGATGGTTAAAGTATGAAGATTTGACTCAGTGACTTAATTTTAAAATAATATTATCTATATCATCCATGACATTAACTAATGGTTCCTCACAAGATTTATTTTATTCCTTAGTGCATTCTGCTGCCTGAATCACAACATCTATCCAGCCAGTCAGTAAAATATTTAGTAGTATACCTGCCACACTGAGTAGGCAAAATCAAGGTCATAGGCGCTAATTAAAATATCATCATCAAGCATCAAGACAGCTGGAAAAAAAGGGAAAATACATTAAAAATGTTGCTTTGTAATCGTACAAATTATCATACACAATATACAGATATTGGACAAAATTTCACAGACATATTCCACAAGAATAGATAGAAATCAAGGGGAAAATGGAAGTATTTTAAGTACTGAAGGCCATTTTCTCAAAAAGCTTGTCTATTTTTCACTGATCTCGGCTTAATCTACTCACTACTATATCAGTCAGTAATTCTTTCGAGAAATGCATCTGTGTTTTCAACCCATTTATACTGTCCATTTAATGGCCTCCTATGACAACAGCTTTTTTTTTATTATTTGTTCATGAGATGTGGCATCACTAGCAAGACCAGCATTTATTGCACATGCCTAGCGTTTTTAGAGGAAAGATTCCTGCCCTGCTTCCTCCAAACTATCTAATCCTTAGCTGTATCTTCTAGTACTTGGATCTTTCACCATAGTGAAGAATTTGCTTGGATTAATTTTTGTTAATTGTAATCATAATATTGAAAATGTGGGTTTGGTGGCCTTGAACTCACTTCTTCAAAGAGAAACAGCTCCACTTCACAAACTATTTCTCAGAACTTAAATTTAAAAATTTACTGATTGAGAACCAGACTATGAAAACCAGGTGTAGATTGTAACTGAGAAAAGAGTAGCAAGACACCTTTAACAATCAAAGGAGAGGCAGTCCAATGAAAAATTTTAGTTACAGAAATACAATCTAATAAATTTTGTTTCTAATAGCACTGGGGAAGAACAGAAAAAAGGTAAAAACCAGATTTAGCCAATTAAGACCAACAATAAAATTTTGATATTTCACAAAAGTTTACCTTTGGTTTCCAGTTCTGGAATCGGCTCCAGTCGGTTCCGCATTCTATTCACAGTCTGTTCCTTAAAAATAACAGGGATGGGATGTGGTCCCAGTGAATCCCATAAGTCTTTTGGCACTTTTATTCCAACACTATTCCAAACCACAATGATTTTGTGTAGATTTGGAATGGCCTGATAATGATTCAGCAGTTTAAGAAGCAGGTCCGTCCTGTTGTAGGACTGCATGATAATGGTGAAGGAGCTCCGAGCATCGGTTATCTGGTCAACTTGCTCCCTACGGTCAACAACAGCTCCACTTTCCACAACTTTGGGCAATAACATGGTTAGTGCAGCTCCCACAAAAAAGACAATTAGGACGGCCATCACTAAATAAGGAGGAAGTGTCCTGCCACCAAACAGTCGCCTTGTAAATCTGTGGATATCAAAGATACTAAGTACAATATTCAAAAATAATTGAATGGTAAACTGTGCAGGATTCCAACCCACCCATCTGCTGCACTCAGGATAAAGTTCTTAGATCTCTTACCATTTTGCTAAAAGACAAACAACATAACTAATTAGATAGAAAAAAAGCCAATAAACTTATGCTTTTTAAAATATCTTAATCCTATCCAGTCCTTTCACCAAAGATGAGAACATAGGAATGTGTTAGGACAGCGGTTCCCAAAGTTTGGATTGTGACTCTCCAATGGGGATGCAGAACCAGCATTTGGAGTCACGAGCACCTCCTCTTCCAAGGCAGCAATGGAAACTGTGGAGAGATTCTGGTGGGACAGCCCTGGACTCACTGGATTGATGCTGCTAAACAGCAAAAGGGCGGATGGAGAGCTCAAAGTACCCTTTAGCCTTAGGAAGCACTTCTGGTGATGAGCGCCAAGCAGACCTGGGATGTTTATGCACCAACTTGGCACAGGCCGAGACAGGTGCTCAGTCACCGAGTGTGGGAAAAATCAGGAAGTCACATGGCTGAGCCGGGCAGGTGAGTGGAAGCTTCAAGAAGGCAGTTCACCACCATCTTCTGAAAGGCAAGTGGGGCTGAGGAACAGGTTACATCCCATGAAAGAATAAAAAAAACATGGTCAGAAGCTCAATTTGCGGTCAAATATGACAAGAAGGTTGTGAACCGTCTGGTTCAGCTTCAAAGAGAGGTGGGATCAGTGGCAAGGGAGTTTGTAGTGGGAACTAAAGACAATGGCTTTGGTCTTTGCAATATTGAAAGGAAATTTCTGCACATCAAGTACAGGATGTCAGAAAAGCAGTCCAATAATTTAAAGACAGTGGATGTGTTGAGAAGTTGTGGTGAGGTAGAACTCGGTGTGTGTGTGGAAGCTGCCACTGTTTTCAGATGATGTTCTGAAGGGGCAGTGTGTAGGCGAGAAATAGGGGCTAAGGATAGATCCTTGAGGGACACTAGAGGTATGAGTGCAGGAGTGGGATGAGAAGCAATTGCAGCCAATTCTTTGGTTACAATTAGACAGATTGGAACGGAAGTAGCATCTGTTGACAAGCTGTTTGTAATGATAATTCTGATGAAAGATTATGGAACTGAAACATTAACACTGCTTCTTTCTCCACAGATACTGCCTGAACTGTTGAGTGTTTCCAGCATTTTTAGTTTGTGAAAGATCGCAACTATTCTTACCGAACATCCACGCATGTTCCAGTAGGAGTCACTGTGTTATCTAGTCGAAATCACTGACTAGCCATATCTTGGCTACAATGAGCATGCAGACCTTATTAAAGTACATTTATTTGTCTCGTATGAATGAATGCAAGGTATTTTTTTTTTAACTAAACTTATTGCAGTTGGCTAAAACAACGTAAACCGTAGCCACGCTTACAGATAGTCAGCAACTTTTATTGCATGACATTGGTAGAGGGGCGCTGAGGCTAATTAAATAAAACATTGACACCAATAACAGTTTACACACCACAAAACAAGGTTGGGAGTTGTGACCCTGTTTTTAGAGGCCGAGCTCATCAGGCAATGATTTACTTATCAAGCCGTCGGAGCTCCCTATATCTAAAGTTCTAAGGCAGATGTGTTTGTTTGTTTGTAAGTAACCTTTTAAAGAGACATGGCTTGTTATATTGGGATGCAAGCAACCAGAACCCACCCAACCAGTGAAAATAGAAAAAAAACAAACCCAGGTTATGCACAGGCAGAAACAAAAAAGGAATATCTATTAATTGATCATAATCTGTATTTTCAGGGTGGAAATCCCTGCACAAAATGGGGCCCACTCGTCGACAAGGATGCGCCGCAATTAATTGGAGCCCAGAAGCAGCGCTCTGGGCACAGCCGAGGTTTACTCTCTCCAGACGCCCACCAGCCTCTGTTACCAGGCCTCGGCACCACGGCCATCGTCCCTCACACTCCCCTCCCTTGACCGTGGGGGAACAGCGATAGCTTCTTCACGAACAGGCCGGAATCTCGAAGCGGGTGGAGGGATATTACAAACAGCTGGAAAGCCGTGTCCGTGCTTTAACCACAATAAAACCCCCGCAGCCGCCGGGTCTCACCTCATGGCGGCGGCGGCGGCGACGAACCCCCAACTGCACACTCACTGCCGGCTCCGGAGCTCGCACCTGGACCGGCAGCGCGCATGCGCCACAGCCCGCCGCCTCTGGGGGCTCTCACCTGGTGCGCATGCGCAACAGCCAGCTCACATTCCAACTTCCAACTTTCTATTAAACTTCGTTGAACCGTACTGCACGGAAGGAGGCCATTCGGCCCGTTGTGACTCTCCCAAGAGCAACTGACCTTCAGGTAATTATCTTTTTTCAAAGTCCTTTTCAAAGTCATGATTGAAAATGCCTCCACCACACTCAGGCAGTGCATTCCAGATTCCAATCACTCGCTTTGCTAAAAGTTTTTCCTCATGTCGCTGTTACTTCTTCTCCCATTCAACTTAAGTCGGTATCCTCTGATATTCAACCCTTTTGTCATCGGGGATAGTTTTTCGCTATCTATTCTTGTTCAGACGCTTCATGGTTTTAAACTGCTCTATCAAATCTCCTCGCAACCTTCTGTAAGAACAACTTCAGCTTCTTCAATCTATCCATTGAACTGAAGTCCCTCGTCCCTAGAACCATTATCATAAATCTTTTTTGCACCCTCTCTAGGGCCTTCACATCCATCTTAAAGTGCAATGCCCAGTATTGTGCACAATTATTCCAGCTGAGGCTGAACCAATGTTTTATAAAGTTTCATCATAACCTCCATGCTTTTGTACTCTTATGACTCTATTTATGTAGCCCATATGCCATTTTAACCATTTTCTTAACTTGCCCTGCCACCTTCAACAATTTGTGCACATCACCACCATATCTCTCAGTTCCTGCAACCACTTTAGAATTGCACCCTTTATTTTATATTGTCTCTCCCCATTCTTACTAACAAAATGAATTACTTCACACTTCTCTGCATTAAATTTCATCTGCCATTTGTCCACCCATTCCACGGGGCTGTTCTCTTGAAGTCTCTGTACAGTTAACAATACTTCCTAGAAAATAGAGAGTAAAAACTCATACATCACAATTTTACACTTAGATCCAGTTCACAGGCAAGTGAGTGTATAGTGGACAATAATAATATTATTATTTAAGTGTATATGTTTCATTCTTTTTTATGATTGTTGTGCCCCTCAAAAAGGAATCATTTTTGTCTAGTCTTTGGTGGATGACACTGGTGTAACCCATGTCTCCTTATTGGTTACTTTAGAAAATGCTGACCTAAACTAAAAACTAAACTAACCTTACACAATGAATGAGAAATCATACTGTAAGTGCCTAAACTATCATTTAGCTACCCGTTTTAACTCTTGGTTGCAGTTATTTTTGCAATGGGAGATTTGTAGAGATATTTGCCCTGATAACATTGCCTCAAGCAAAATTAACCAAACCAAAATAGTGAACAATATGCTCTGTGATTGCACCTGTGGTTAGTGAAGTGAAAAGTGGGTGACCTCAAACTTCTCCTTAAGGGCAACTAGCGATGGGCAATAAATTCTGGCATTTCCAGTGATGGCCACATGGCAGGAATGAATCAACGGTTGGAAAGTTGATGTTTGTATTTCCAGCTACCAACTTAAAATGTGTTATAGTTGAATCCATTATATAAAATACATTCATATCGGATAATTGTAGCATATATATTGGGGTTTTATCCTGTGGGCGAACCCTGTTTTGATAGTAGAGTGGCAGGACTTTCATTCATAACACTTAATTCCTTTTGACACAATTTTCCTTATCAATTCTGTAGGAAACAGATCCATTTTCTATTGCAGATGTAGGTCTGGCATGTTCATTCTTAATAATGCAAAATTGAAGATCAAGTAGTATTTTGCAGCAAGTACTTTGTTTTTAATATTTAAATATTGTACACACATAACTATTTCAATTAAATTATTCTTGGCTTTGACTGCTCCATTATTGTACATTCCAAAATGGCTGAAAATGAATCAAAAAATGTCAAAATTCTGTATCCTGGGGAGTCTTGTCTCAATTCTACCTTGAGGAAATAATTTTTGCTTTTTTTTCCCGTTCAAAGATTTTTAAATCAGCTACTGTAAAAATGCATTTGTGTTTTATTTCCTATCATGTAACTGATGACATACTGTGTGTGTAGCTGCAGTTGAAGTTATGCCAAGGTCATGACCCTTCGCGTTCCTATTGCAATTACATCCATAGAGTGAGCAGCAGGCTCTTGGAAAAATGAATGGAAACACAATGGTAGCATTGTCTGTTGTACGGCATGGCACGGCTCCGCCGAACGTTACTGTACGTCAGTGCGCAGGCGCCCTGCTCGCTGTACGGCACTGACCGGAAGTTGCGGCAAGCAGCGAGAGTCAGTGCAGTTGCCGTGGAGCGGCGGCCGCGGCCTCGACTTTTACCATGTTACCCCTCTCCATAAAGGACGATGAGTACAAGCCGCCCCGCCTCAATCTGCTGCGCAAGGTCTCAGGCTGGTTCAGGTAGGCACCGGGAGCGGAGCGGGGCGGGTCGGGGAAGGAAGCGTGGGGAGGGCTGCTGGACACCGTGAGTGTGGGGCCGGCTTCAGCGGCGGGCCGTGCGGCTGGTGTCTGGCCTGGGGTTCGGGAAGTGAGTACAGGGCCGGGCCGGGCCGTGGGTGTCTCTGCAGTTGACGCCCATTCTCTTCCCTCCTCCTAGGTCCATCCTGTCGGACTCCACATCCCGGAACCTCTTCTTCTTTCTGATGCTGAACCTCTCCTTTGCTTTCGTCGAGCTGCTGTACGGGATCTGGAGCAACAGGTGAGAGCCGTGGGGAGAATGGGCCCAGCCTCCTCTCTGCATTGCCACGTCGCGCTTCATAGGAGGAAGTGGAGAAAACGCCACGGGCCCGACTGCACTTCCCCCGCTGCCAGGAATGAAGCCATCACATCCACACACCGTTGGGGATCTGTTGCTGGGCCAATAACAACAGAAATGCAATGTTTGACTTGGTTCTGGTATATCAGCCTGTTTGTGAGATAATTGTCAGCTGGGAAGGAAAGAGCTTACATTAATTTAGTGTTTTCATTCAATGTAATTTGAATGTTCCAAAACCATCATAACAAATTAGTTATTTGTGAAATATAGTCACTGGTAATAATCATTAACAAGCTAATTGCATATAAGGTCCCATAAACTATAAATGAGTGAAACAACCATCTAATCTTTTGGTTGAGGGATAAATGCTGGCCTGGGCACATGGATTCCAGATGTCCCAAAAAGCGTGGTGACCAGTGAAATACATTTGAAGGGTGGTCACTGTTGTAAGCAACATGGCAGCCAAGTTGCGCATAGCAAAGGTCTGCAAACAGCAAAGGACTGCATTGGTACAAGAAGGCAGTTCACCACCACCTTCTCAAGGGCAATTAGGGATGGGCAATAAATGCTAGTCTAGCCAGCGACACCCACATCCCATAAATGGGGAAAAAAGAAAGAGGCAATGAATAAATCTGTTTGTGTTATTGATTGAAGTATAACTATGGCCAGGACACAAGGAAAACTTTCCTGCTCTCCTTTGAAATAGTGTGAGGGAACACTGAGATCCACCTCCTGACAGATGAGGCCTGATTTAATATCTGATCTGAAAGAATGAAGCATTCCATTAGCCATCGGCACTGCACTGAAGTGTCATCCCGGGCATCTGGTTAAGTTCCTGGAGTTGGGTTTGAACCCACGATCTTGAGATCAGCTGATCTCCCTTTCCTTGTTTGTCAAGCATACACATTAAAATACAAACAAGTTACAATATGGAAACAGACCATTGAGCTCAACTAGCTTCTGTTGCCACTTACCTTCTATGTGAGCAGACAGTTCCAACTATATTAACCCACCCGCTCCTACATCTTTTTGTCAAGGTAATCCTGAATGTTGATCTAGTTGCTGCCTCAACCACTAACACTGGAGGTATGTTCCACAACTCTTGAAAGTAATTTTTCCTATGCATTTGTAAATTTCTTGCATTTAATCTTGAAACTGTCCCCTTTTCTTGGCTCCACTACTACTGAAAATGGTCTGTTTCTACATACAAACATAAAAGCTAGAAGTAGGAGTAGGGCCCTCGAACCTGCTCCGCCATTCAGTAATATCATGGCTAATCTGACTGTAACTTCAACTCCACATTCCTGCCTATTCTTGATAACCTTTCACCCCCTTGCTTATCAAGAATCTATCTACCTCTGCCTTGAAAATATTCAAAGACTCTGCTTCTATTGCCTTTTGAGGAAGAAAGTTCCAAAGACTCTCAGCCCTCTGAGAGAAAAAATAAATCTCCTCATCTGTCTTAAATGAGTGATCCCTTATTTTTAAACTGTAACCTTGGTTCTAGATCCTCCCACAAGAGGAAACATCCTTTCCACATCCACCCCATCAAGACCCCTCAGGATCTTAAGTATTTCGATTAAGTTGCCTCTTACTCTTTAAATTCCAGTGGATACAAGCCTAGCCTATCCAACCTTTCCTCATAAGAAACATGCCCATTCCAGGTATTAGTCTAGTAAACCTTCTCTGAATTGCTTCCAACACATTTAAATCCTTCCTTAAATAAGGCGACCAAAATTGCGCACAGTACTACAGATGTGGTATATACCATGGTCTTGTATAACTGAAACATAACCTCCCTACTTTTGTATTCAATTCCCAACACAATAAACAATAACATTTCTATTAGGTTTCCTAATTACTTGCTGCACCTGCATACTAACCTTTTGCGATACATGCACAAGGACACCCAGATCCCTTTGCATCAGAGCTCTGCAGTCGCTCACCATTTAGATAATATGCTTTTTTATTCTTCCTACCAAAATGGACAATTTCACATTTTCCCACATCATATTCCATTTGCCAGATCTTTGTCCACTCACCTTGACCTATCTATATCCCTTTGTAGCCTCCTTATGTCCTCTTCATAACTTACTTTCCTATCCATCTTTGTGTCATCAGCAAATTTAGCAACCATGTCTTCAGTTCCTTCAAGTCATTTATACAAATTGAAAATAATTGAGGCCCCAGCACTGATCCCTGTGGCACACCACTCATTACATCTTGCCAACCAGAAAAAGACCCATTTATGCCTACTGTTAACCGATAGCTAGCCAATCTTCTATCCGTGCCAATATGTTACTCTCTACACCCTGAGCTCTTATTTTCTGCAGTGGCACCTTATCAAATGCCTTCTGGAAATCTAAGTACAGTGATCCACTAGTTCCCCTTTATCCATAGCACATGTTACTACTTCAAAGAGCTCCAATAAATTGGTTAACCAGATTTCCCCCCCTCAAAACCATGTTGACTCTGTCAGGTTACCTTGAATTTTTCCTAGTGCCCTGTTAATAATGTCTTTAATAACTTCTAACATTTTCCCCATTGCAGATGTCAAGCTAACTGGCCTATTATTTCCTGGTTTCTGTCTCCCTCCCTTTTTGAATAATGGAGTTACATTTGCCATTTTTCAATCTAATGGAACCTTATGTGAATCTGGGGAATTTTAGAAAATTAAAACCAATGCATTAATTATCCCACTAGCCACTTCTCATAAGAGCCTAGGATGAAGTCCATCAGGACCCGGGGACTTGTCAGCCCACGGTTCCTACAATTTGCTCAGTACCACTTCCCTGGTGATTGTAATTTTTCCTGAGTTTTGCTCCCTCCCTTCCATTTCCTGAATTACAGCTATTTCTGGAATGTTACTTGTATCTTCTATAGTGAAAGCTGAAGCAAAGCACCTGTTCAATTCATCTGCAAGCTCTTTGCTTTCCATTATTAATTCCATTATTTCTTGCTAACTTTCTCTCGCACTCTAATTTTTCCCTCATTAATCTTTTAGTCATTCTTTGCTGTTTTTATATTTTGTCCAATCTTCTGACCTGCCACCCAGCTTTACACAATTATATACTTTTTCATTAAGTTTGATACTACCTTTAACTTTTTTAGTTAACCACGGATGGTGGGTCCTCCCCCTGGAATTTTTTTCCTCATTGGAATGTACCTATTTTGTGTATTCTGAAATATTCTCTCAAATGTCTATCACTGCATCTCTATTGACCTATACCTTAACCTAATTTGCCTGTTCCCTTTAGCTAGCTCTACTTTCATACCCTTGCAATTGCCCTTATTTAAGCTTTAAAATACTAGTCTTAGACCCACGTTTCTCTCCATCAAACTGAATGTAAAATTCAATCATTTTACAATTGCTGCTACCAATGAAGTCATTAATTAATCCTATCTTGTTGCAAGACTAGTATAGCTTGCTCTTTGGTCGACGCCAGAACATGCTGTTCAAGACATTATCCTGCAAACACTCAATGAACTCCTCATCTCGGCTACTTTTGCCCCTTGCTTTTTCCAGTCTATATGTAGATTAAAATCCCCCATGATTATCACTGTATCTTCCCGACAAGCTCCCATTGTTTCTTCCTTTATATTCTGTCCTACCATGTGGTTACTCTTGGGGGCCTGTACACCACTCCCACAAGTGACTTCTTGCCTTTATCATTTCTCATCTCTACCCAAACTGCTTCTACATCCTGGCTTCCTGAACTTAGGTCATCCATCTCTATTGTGGTAATACCATCATTAATTAACAGAGTCACCCCTCCACCTTTTCTTAGCTTCCTGTCCTTCCTAAATGCCATGTGCCCTTCAATATTCAGGTCCCAAAAAATAATTGGCAATCTAGTTGTGCGAGGCCCCTTGGGGATGAGCGACCATAATATGATAGAATTCTTCATCAAGATGGAGAGTGGCGTAGTTGATTCTGAGACTAGGGTCCTGAATCTTAATAAAGGAAACTACGATGGTATGAGGCGCGAGTTGGCTATGATGGATTGGGAAACATTGCTTAAAGGGATGCCAGTGGATAGGCAATGGCAAACATTCAAAGAGCGCATGGGTGAATTGCAACAATTGTTTATGCCTGTCTGGCGCAAAAATAAAACAGGCAAAGTGGCCAAACCAAGGCAAGGGAAATTAGAGATAGTATAAGATCCAAGGAAGAGGCATACAAATTGGCCAGAAAAAACAACAGACCTGAGGATTGGGAGCAGTTTAGAATTCAGCAAAGGAGGACCAAGGGATTGATTAAGAAGGGGAAAATAGAGTAAGAGAGTAAGCTTGTGGGGAACATAAAAACTGACTGTAAAAGTTTCTATAGGTATATGAAGAGAAAAAGATTGGTGAAGACAAATGTAGGTCCCTCACAGTCAGAAACAGGGAAATTTATAATGGGGAACAAAAAAATGGCTGACCAACTAAATGTATACTATGGTTCTGCCTTCACAAAGGAGGACACAAATAACATACCAGAAATGTTGGGGAACACAGGGTTTAGTGAGAGGGAGGAACTGAAAGAAATCAGTATTAGTAGGGAAATGGTGTTGGGGAAATTGATGGAATTGAAGGCCAATAAATCCCCAGGGCCTGATAATCTACATCCCAGAGTACTTAAGGAAGTGGCCCTAGAAATGGTGGATGCATTGGTGGCCATCTTCCGAGATTCTATAGACTCTGGAACAGTTCCTACAGATTGGAGGGTAGCTAATGTAACTCCACTATTTAAAAAGGGAGGTAGAGAGAAAACAGGGAATTATAGACCAGTCAGCCTGACGTCGGTAGTGGGGAAAACTCTAGAGTCCATTATAAAAGATTTTATAAGCATGTGGAAAACAGTAGCAGAATCGGACAGAGTCAGCATGGATTTTTCGAAAGGGAAATCATGCTTTACAAATCTACTGGAATTTTTCAAGAATGTAACAGTAGAGTTGATGAGAGGGAGCCAGTGGATGTGGTTTATTTGGACTTTCAGAAGGTTTTCAACAAAGTCCCACATAAGAGATTGCCGTGTAAAATTAAAGCACATGGGATTCGGGGTAGTGTATTGAGATGGATGGAAAACTGGTTGGCAGACAGGAAACAAAAAGTAGAAATAAACGGGTCTTTTTCCGAATGGCAGGCAGTGACTAGTGGGGTACCGCAGGGATCGGTGCTGGACCCCAGCTATTCACAATATATATTAATGATTTAGATGAGGGAACGAAATGTAATATCTTCAGATTTGCAGATGACACAAAGCTGGGTGGGAGAGTGAGCTGTGAGGAGGATGCAGAGATGCTTCAGTGTGATTTGGACAAGCTGAGTGAGTGGGCAAATGCATACCAGATGCAGTATAATGTGGATAAATGTGAGGTTATCCATTTTGGTAGCAAAAACGGGAAGGCAGATTATTATCCGAGTGGCTATAAATTGAGAGAGGGGAACGTGCAACGAGAACTGGGTGACCTCATACACTAGTCGTTGAAGTTAAGCATGCAGGAGCAGCAGGTGGTAAAGAAGGCAAATGGTATGTTGGCCTTCATAGCCATAGGATTCGAGTACAGGAGCAGGGATGTCTTGCTGCAATTGCACAGGGCCTTGCTGAGACCGCACCTGGAATATTGTGTGCAGTTTTGGTCTCCTTATCTGAGGAAGGATGTTCTTGCTATAGAGGGAGTTCAGTGAAGGTTTACCAACTGATTCCTGGGATGACGGGACTGACACATGAGGAAAGATTGAGTCGGTTAGGATTATATTCACCGGAGTTCGGAAGAATGAGGGGGTTTGTCATAAAAACCTATAAAATTCTAACAGGACTAGACAGGGTAGATGCAGGAAGGATGTTCCTGATGGTGGGGGAGTCCAGAACCAGGGGTCACAGTCTGAGGATACGGGGTAGACCATTTAGGACTGAGATGAGGAGAAATTTCTTCACCCAGAGAGTGGTGAGCCTGTGGAATTCGTTACCACAGAAAGTAGTTGAGGCCAAAACATTGTATGTTTTTAAGAAGGAGTTAGATATAGCTCTTGGGGCGAAAAGGATCAAAGGATATGGGGAGAAAGTAGGAGCAGGCTATTGAGTTGGATGATCAGCCATGATCATAATGAATGGTGGAGCAGGCTCGAAGGACCAAATGGCCTACTCCTGCAATTTTCAATGTATGTCATTCTGCAGCCACGTCTCTACTTTCTACCAGATTATACTTACTTATTTCTATTTACACTACCAGTTCATCTGTTTTGAATGCTACCTTAGCTTGTTCTATTATCTTTCATAATAGTAAACACTTGAATTACAAAAGCAAAATACTGTGGATGTGGGAAATCTAAAATAAATGCAGAAATAGCTGCAAATTCTCAGCAGTGTGTGTCAGCATCTGTGGAGAGAGAGACAGTTAATGTCCTGTAACCCCTGTTCTGCTGACTAAAAGGATCAGTTTTCCAAGTTTTTCTTTGTATTTGCAAATCATCGTGGGTTCTGGTGGATCAGTGTTGTACCCTTGCTGAAGCCTAAATCCTTCCTATAGTGTGGAGGCCAATACTGCACAGGGTGTTTTTACCTAGGGTCTTAATATTTTATACCATCGGTTTATGGTAAACAAAGCTGCAGAGACTAGTCCCCTCTTCTGCAAGGAAATCTTTCCAAAAAAAGATGTGCTTAACATTTCGTCCCATTTCATTTGTAACTTTTATCCTTGAGGCAATTTAAGAAGGCGACTCACCACCATCTTTTCAAGGACAATTATGAATGGGCAATAAATGCTGGCCTTGCCAGTGACTCCCAGATCCCATAAGAGAGTTCTATTCCATTTAATTAAGGAATCATGGGATCCACTCAGCTACAAGCACATTACTTCTGCTTGCACTATTGCTCCTATATTTTATTCACATCATCTCAGTTTTTATGTTCAATAAACCTGGAGAATTCCATGATCTTATCAACCAGAATCATTAATGTCTGTAGACATATATCCCTAAATTGCTCTGCCCTTTCACAGAACTGAAAGCATCATTATAAAAGCATTTTTTGTAAGAAGTCTGTTTGAAAGCTTCATTGTAGTTGTAGTCAAACGTTAGAACAATTTTTAGATGTTATCATTTTCATCTTTCCAGTTCTCTAGCCCCCACCCTACCCCAATCGTGAAGGCATTGATTCCTTGCTGGAATGAGACTTTGGAGGCTTCTGGCATCTTACAAATGTGATCATTATTCATGCATAAATTTTGACATACATATCTGCGACCTTTTGATTTTTCCCCATCCATGATTTTCCATTGAAAAGATGGTGATGAGGTGCCGCCTTGAACCCCTCAAGGATAAAAGATAAAAAGGATAAAATGGGATGAAATATTAATTTTGGGAATGATTTCCTTGCAAAGCAGAAGACAAGTTTGCACATTTGCATCAGTTTATGGTAAACAAATCAATCCTCCTTTTGTATGCTAAGCTTCGATACTCTCTCTAAGGCTGTGTTAGGGCTTTTGTGCAGTTTTATTTTTGTGATTTTTTTGAAAAAGGGTTTAAATGCACTGGCTCTCAAAGTGGTTTCATAAATAAGAGGCTGAATTAAGTGACCACTATGTTTAAAAACAAATTGCATCTTTTACAAAGTATTTACAGCATAGATCCAGGTCATTTCAGCAGGTCCATGCCAGTATTTGTGCTCTTCATGACTCCTTCCACCCTTCTTCATGTAACCCATCAATAAATCCTTTTATTCCTAATGCACTTACCTAGTTTTCCCCTTAAAAGCATCTATTCTACTTACCTCAACTACTCCCGATGGTTCTACATTCTAACTACTTTTTGGTTAATGAAGTTTCTCCTGAATTCCCTATTGGATTTATTGTTGACCATCTTTTATTCATGACCGCTGATTCTAGTCTTGTCTGCAAGTGGAAAAATGTTCTCTATATCAATCCTATCAAACCCCTCCATCATCTTAATCTCTATCAGGCCATCCCTCACCCTATGTTTCTAGAAAAAAAAGTATCCTGACTGTTAACATAAGAAATAGGAGCAAGAGTAGACCATGGGGCCCGCTGGACCTTCTCCGCCATTCAGTATGACCATTGCTGATCTTCGACCTCAACTCCACTTTCCCACTGCTCCCCATATCCCATGATTTGCTGAGACACCAGAATACTGTGTTTCGGCCTTAAATACATTCAACGATGGAGTATCCACAACCCTCAGGTAGAGAATTCCAAAGATTGAAGAAACTTTTCCTCTCCTCAGTCTGAAATAATTGCCCCCTTATCCTGAGACTGTTTTAGCTTCCATAGCCAGGAAAAACAACCTCTATGTCCACCCTGTTAAGCCACTGTTAAATATTTCTGATGGGCATAACCTTTCAGTTCTGTTATCATTTCGTAAAACTGTTTTGCATCTTCTCTGGTGCCTCTGTCATTTTTATGATTGGGAGACCAGAACTGATCACAATACACTGTGTGGTCTAATCAAGGGGCTGCACAAGTTTAACATAACTTCTCTACTTTTTTTAATTCTATCTTTCCAGAAATGAAGCCCAGTGTTTTTGTTTTTATTTTTAATGGCCTGATTAACATTTTGATGATTTGTGTATCTGTCCTGGGATGATGATAGCAGATTTAAAGGAGACAGATGGTCAGTACTTGAGGAGAGCAACATCTCACATGGAGGCCAGGAAGGGAAATGGAGTGGTCAGTTTGATGGGAGTAAGATTTCAAGAGCAAGTAGTGGATTCCATGGACAAGTTGAGCTCTGAAGGCATGAGAGAAAATAAGAGAGAAACTAGAGAAAAATGTGATTCTGAGCTAGAGGTGGGGAGGAAACTTGAAATTTGGCCCTGTAGGCTAGGAGAAGGGAGAGACGTGGCACAGACAGCTGAATAGATGGTCTCAATCTTTGTGACATGTCCATGAGCTCCCTGCACATATTGGCAGAAAAAAAGAAAAGCACTCCAGGTCCCACTATCTCATGGGACATCCTGCCCCACATGCCCATAGGTCAGTGGATTGAGAATCAGCTGTTTAGAAAGTGAAGCCCATTGGCAGAAACTTGCGACCCTGAGTAAACGTCAACCCTGTGTAGACGTCATCCTCGTATTGAGCAACAGCTGTTGCTGGTACTGTTGGTGAGGGTGGAGGAGGCAGGGGAGAAGGGTTTAAGGAAGTAATTTATAGTGTAGAAGAGAAGTTGAGGATTATCTTTGTATTCCAGGATGATCCTGGAATATTGATCATTTTGGCAGATGAGAACAGGATCTGATGGTGCTTTGTTATCCATCCAGATCTGACAGTAAATGGTCAAACCAGTCATTGGCCATAAATGTTTAAGTCTGCATCTCTTGGACTTAAGAGAGTGAAGATGAGGGCCATAGTGGAGGAATGACTAGAGTGAGAGAGTGTTAATGAGAATAAGTGCATCAAACATAGAGTTGAAGGTGTGGTTGAGAATATCCATAGATGCAGAAGTGTCATAATAAATTAAGAATTTAAGGCGAGACAATTACATACGAACTAGAAACAGGAGTAGGCCCTTCAAGCCTGCTCGACCATTCAATACTGATTTGTAACCTCAGCTCCACATTCTTGCAAACCCCCAATAACCTTTCACTCCCTTGCTTGTCAGGAATCTATCTACCTCTGTCTTAAAAATATTCAAAGGCTGGTTCTGCCACCTTTTGAGGAAGACAGTTCCAAAGACTCACGACACACTTAAGAGTAAAAAATTCTCACCTCTGCCTTAAATGGACGACCCCTTATTTTTAACCAGTTACCCCTATTTCTAAATTCTCCCACAAGAGGAAACATCCTCCCCACATCCACCCTGTCAAGACCCCTCAGGATCTTATATGTCAAATTGCCTCTTACTCTTCTAAATTCCAGCAAATACAAGCCTAGCCTGTCTAACCTTTCCTCATAAGACAACCCGTCCATTCCAAGTATCAGTCTAGTAAACTTCTCTGAATTTTTTTCAACACATTTACATCCTTCCTTAAATAAGGAGATCATACTGTACAGTACTCCAGGTCTGGCCTCAACTATGCCCTGTATAACTGAAGAGCTGTATTCAATACTCCTCACAATATGTGATAACATTCTATTAGCTTTCCTAATTACTTGCTGTACCTGCATACTAACCTTTTGCAACTCATGCACCAGGACACCCAGATGCCTCTGCATCTGAATTCCTCTGCAATCTCTCACCATTTAGATAATCTTTTTGTATTCTCCCTGCCAAAATGGACAATTTCATTTTCCCACATTATACTCTATTTGCTGGGTTTTTGCCCACTCACTTAACCTATCTATATCTCTTTGTAGCCTCCTTACATCCTTTTCACAACTTACATTCCTACCTATCTTTGTGTAATCAGAACTTGGCAACCATACCCTTGGTCCCCTCATCCAAGTTATTTATATAATTTGTAAAAGGTTGGGGCCCCAGTACTGATCCCTGGATTCACTCTGGAGCAATTGCAAAAGCAAGTTTAAGCTGACATATAGATAAAAGCAGAAAACTGTGGATGCTGGAAATCCAAAACAAAAACAGAAACAGAAATACCTGGAAAAACTCAGCAGGTCTGGCAGCATCGGCGGAGAAGAGCACAGTTGACGTTTCGAGTCCTCATGACCCTTCTACAGTTCTGAACTGTTGAAGGGTCATGAGGACTCGAAACGTCAAATGTGCTCTTCTCCGCCGATGCTGCCAGACCTGCTGAGTTTTTCCAGGTATTTCTGTTTTTGTTTTAAGCTGACATACATTCAAGTGACATTTTTGAAACCTGTTTAGTAATATTGCCACTGATTCCTTTGCAGAGTCTCCACTTTATTCTTCTTGCTCTCCCCTAGTTCAACACTCTTTTCCTAATGCCTACTTGATAAGTGATTGGTGACATTACACAAAAGATGTTATATAGGTCCAGCAGCATCTGTGAAGAGGACAAGTTCTAACGAAGGGTGCAAACCTGGTCTGCTAAGTGTTTCCAGCATCTGCAGTACTTTGTTCACATAAATGTTCTTCCTATTCCTTTTCCTTATCACTGGGGCTCTGATACTTAGAGATTTTGTGTAGCCCTTTGAAAAGTTGGTGAGAGAGGTTAAACAGGGTATGTTAAAAGAATATTTATTTATACCTTCTTGATTATTCACCTGAATCGGAAGGTTTCACTCTCCCCATTTTCACCTGTTTTCTGGACCTCAGGACTAACCTGAAGATAGGTGTTTTCTCAAGGAGAGGAAATAACTGAGTCATCCCTGGCTTTGGAACTTTAAAGAGGTTGCAGAAAAGATTTATGAATGGTTCCAGGGATGAAGGGCTTCAGTCAGGTGGTTAGATTGGAGAAGCTGTTCTGGTTCTCCTTCCAGAATACCTTGATTGAGGTATTCAAAATCATGCAGAGTAAATGGAAATTATTCCCATTGGCAGAAGGGTCAGGAATAGGACGACGCTGATTTTAAGGTGATCAACAAAAGAACCAACTGCAACACGCAGAAAAACCTTTTTGTGCGCCAAATAATTAGGATGTGGAATACGCTGCCTGTGATAGGGGTGGAGGCTGTTTCAATTGTGGCTTTCAAAAAGCTATTGGCTATTATCTGAAGAGAGAAAATTTGCAGGGCTATGGGGAAAAATGTGGGGAACGGACTGGCTGAGTTGCTATTGTGAAGAGCAAGCACAGATGGGCTGGGCTGATTGCCCTCCTGTGCTGTAACCATCCTATTACATAGCAACAGGAGTAGACCATTCTGCCCCTCGAACCTGCTTTAAAATTCACGGAAATCATGGCTGATCTCTGTCGCTTTCAAACAGTCTTGGGCGAGGAAGAGAGAAGTTCATTGTGGTCTGAAATATGATTGAGTTCCATTGTAGGACTGAAATTGAATTTTATATTAACAATGGAGTTCTATTGGAAATGTGTTGACGTTTGTCTATTGTGCTTTAGTTTAGGTCTCATTTCAGACTCGTTCCACATGTTCTTTGACTGTACAGCTCTTCTGGCTGGACTGGCAGCATCTGTGATCTCCAGGTGGAGGTCGAACGATACCTTTTCCTATGGGTAAGAGCGAGTGGGCTTATTAACGTTAAATTGAATAGCGATACCTATATTCGGCAGTCAAGCCTTCCTCCTGTTTTCTCTCCAGCTGTTGATTGGCTTTTAGGATGGTTGCCGCATTGCTAAGCTGTTAACAGAATGAAACACAAACTAGCTCAAAGTTTGTTTTAATCTCCTGAATAAATTTTAAGCTCTCCCTTGCATCTCTGCAAAAGCCATTAACCTGTTGATTTTTGTTTTTATTTGTCTGAAGTAAAACAGGAATTTGACATCCCCCCCCCCCCGCCCCCCTCCTGTTTCCGGTTCCATCTTCGCAACCAAATGAGGCTGTGCCTCCCTCTTACCTTATTTTTCATGGTTCTCTTTTTCCCCAAACATATAAGTGATGTATTCACCACTCAGATGCATGTCCAAAATTGTAGCTACCATTCTGGCAATGGCTCCTCTGAACACTTGTGTCAACCTGTTTCTTATTGAAGGCATTTGGGTTCTATGAGCATCACAAATAACACAATGTGGCAGATCCTTTGCTTTTTTTTTTGTAACATTTTAATTTTGCTTGGGGGTTTCAGTTTGATGCTATTATTAATATGCTAATGTGATATGTTCAAGTTTGGGATCAAGAAATAGTTAAATTTAGTAGACAAACTGGAAATGCCATTACTCTAAATTAAAACATAACTCGAAGTCAACATTATGTTGATGATTGCATTATGATTGTGACAATGCAAACAATGTGTAGATATCTGAATGTACAGATTCAGCTGTATCATCAGAAGAAGAATTACAAAATGGGCAATTGGAGCAAAACGCATAATTGTTTACACTCTATTTTTAACAATTGTGTTTACTGATTTTGAAGAAACCAGTTGATCCTCCTGGTCATGTGGTAACAAGGTGGTATCCATTTCCTTCACCTGCATCTTGTTTCCTTTGGCAGATATGTGCGAGCAGAAGTTTTGGCTGGATTTGTGAATGGATTATTTCTGATCTTCACAGCCTTCTTCATTTTCTCAGAAGGAATAGAGGTTGGTTGACTATATGTCAGCTGTAGGATTTCACTCCCAGCAAAATACACTCTGTTCTTGAAAGGAATACATTGATAGTCAGATCTGAATTGTAACTGAAGATTGTGAATGTCTGTTTGATTTAGATGGAATTTACAACAGTTGCTTGGTGAAGGGTTCTTTGCTGGGTATTTCTAGATTTTGAAGATAATTTGTTTGATGACGTGTGCAATAGAAAAGGCAGCTCGTACCTCACTGTACAGATTCAGTTGCATCATCTTCAGAAGTGACCTCCATTTTTCTTTGCTCCCACTTTTCTCTCTCGAAGACATTACCTTCTTGCTTGTGAGCATATGCTCCCTGTGGTACTGACCTTAGACAGCAATTGTCGGTGAGCTTTTCGATTGCAACATCCATCACAGCCAAGCCCAATTCCTAATGCATCTGTGTGCTCATAGTGTCGGCAGGAGTTACTGAATAAGAACCTTAAGCTGAAACCCTGGTTGATTTTTCTCCACACCAACATTCTGGCATCTTGGGAATCCCAAATTTTAACTGCTCTATCATTGTTGCCTTGACCCTAAGCACTGGAATTCACCCCAACGAAACCACTCCTCTCCTACTCTCTCTCTTCCTCTAAGATGCTCCTTAAAACCTACCTCACTGACCAAGTTTTGCCCATCTGCACTTAAAACCACTTCGTGTCTCCCATGTTGTTATAGGGGAAGGTGTAGGCTCATCGGATGTTCACTGATGCCTTTGGAAAGGTTATCCAGATTAGTTTGTAATGTCTCTCCTGACAGTGAAGCAACCCCTCCTCTCTACGTCATGTAGGAGGTAGACTGCTCCAAAAGAAAATGTATCCTGGTTACAGTACAGTGGTTACAAATGGTTGAAATAGCCAATCTTAGGAAGACAAGTTGAAGAGGAGAAGGTCAGCTTGAAGAAATAAGAGCAGGATACACTTTCTTTTGGAGCGGTCTACTTCGTGCTGGACATAGAGCAGAAGGGGTTGTTATGCTGTCAAAAGAGACATTACAAACAATCTGGACAACCTTCCCAAAGGCATCAGTGAACACCCGATGAGCCTACACCTTCCCCTGCAACAACATGGGAGACACGAAGTAGTTATAATCGCAGATGGGCAAAAACTTGGTCAGTGAGGTAGGTTTTAAGGAGCATCTTAAAGGAAGAAAGAGCGTAGGAGAGGAATGGTTTAGGGAGCAAATTCCAGTTTTTAGGACCAAGGCAACAATGATAGAGCAGTTAAAATTTGTGATTCTTAAGATGGCAGAATTAGATGAGTGCAGATATCTTCGGGGAGGGGGTGTGTTTGTTGGACTGGAGGAGATTACAGAGATGGAGAGGGTATGAGATCATAAAGGATTTGAAAGCAAGGATGAGGCATTGCTTGACCAGGAGCTGGTATAAATTAATAGCCGTGGCTTAATGGATGAACAGAATTTGATGTGAGTAAGGACACGGGCAGCAGAATTTTGGATGACCTCAAGTTTACGGAGGGTGGTATGTGGGAGGCTAGCCAGCAGTGTGTCGGAATAATTAAGTGTAGAGGTAACAGAGACACAGGTGAGGCTTTTGACAGCAGATGAGCTGAGGCAGGGGTGGAGTTGGACAATATTATGAAGGTTCAAATAGGCAGCCGTAGTGATGGCAGGATATGTGGTTGGAAGCTCATCTGAATCGGATGTGACACCAGGGTTGTGAACAGTCTGATCTAGCTTAAGAAAGTTACCAGGGAGAGGGATGGAGACCAAAAACGATGGTTTTGGCCTCCCTGATTATTAAATGGCGGAAATCTCTCACATCCAGTAATGGCAGTCGAACAAGCAGTGTGGTAATTTAAAGACAGTGAAGAGAAGTGATAATGTGGTAGAGCTGGGTGTCATCAGCGTACATATGACAATAAAATAAAGCCTTTAACAACATTGCTAGAAAACACAACTACTACTTCCTGATGCAGAATTTTTCTTGTGTTTTGTCAGTCGGTTTGCAAACAAAAAAAAAAACCCTTTTCTCCCAAAAGTGAATAATAAAGGCCTTTATACATTCCTGACTGCAGTTGAATGGTATTTGAATTAAACCCAGTGTAGCAGAGCGCTAGAAATCGGACATTCTTAATGTGGAATGGAACTTATGCCCCCTCCCATTCTTCTATCTATCAGACTGTATCAACCTTTAGTTTCCTTTCATCTCGGATTATTTTTCTTTCAGAGAGCCCTGGAACCCCCTGAAGTACATCACGACCGGCTGCTGTCTATTTCTGTGCTTGGGTTTCTTGTGAATTTGGTTGGCATTTTTGTATTTAAACACGGTGGCCATGGACATTCTCATGATGGTGGTAAGGGAACAGTTCTGTTAACTTGCAGGTAGCCTGCAAGTGTTCAAATTGTTAGTTTCTTTGAGTAGGTAAAGACACTATCATGGGAAGGAACATTTTCGAGAGACACTAGTAAATGGAGTTACTTTCAGTCTGAAGTGTTTAGTTATATTTAATATTTTAGAAACAACAATTTGTCAGTTCTGACTTGCTCAAGTTCCTGCATTTTCTCTTAATTTTCCACCTCGTGCCCCAGACCCCATCCCCAACCAAATGGGAGTGTGGGGTAAAAACATAACTCAGAATCAGCAAATTAGATGTGCTGATTTTTGCTGGCCTATGCTTGCACAGATATCTACATCCTTTGAGTTATTTGTGAACGAGCCAGGTCAGAAAATGTTAACAGGTTTTTTTTGACTGTCGGGGCATCACACCCAATCAACTTTCTGCTCTCATTAACAAAACTTCAATGTTACTCATACTTCAACGTTACTCACACATGTCCCAGAAAACTAGCAAAGATGCTTTGGGGGCAGTGTTAAACTAACCTGTCTGTTTGAAACTGGGGTGGGGGTATATGTAAAATTGGCATTTCATCTCACCTTGTAGGTTTTCCACTTGATGAGTTGGGTTAAAATGACCCCTTTTTGTTTCCATCGTCTAGTGCCAACTGTCATCTTGGAATAAAGAGAGTAGCCAAAGAGGGGTGCCAATCAAGCAGGCTGCTTTGTCTTGAATGGTGTCAAGCTTCTTGAGTTTGAAGCTCCATTCATCCAAGCAAGTGGAGAGTATTCCATCACACTCCTGACTTGTGCTTTTATAGATGGTGGACAGGCTTTGGGGGAGTCAGGAAGTGAGTTACTTACAGCAGAATTTCCATCCCCTGACCCGTTCTTGTAGCCCCACAGTATTTATATGGCTGGTCCAGTTCAGTTTCTGGTCAGTGATAACCCCAGGATGTTGTGATAAAGAAGGATTCAGCAATGGTAATGCATTGAGTGTCATGGGGAAATGGTTAGATTCTCTCTTGCTGGAGATGGTTATTGTCTGGCATGTGTGACGCAAATGTTGCTTGCCACTGAACTTCGTCAATGACTTTCTCTCCATCATAAGGTCAGAAGTAGGATTGTTCACAGATGATTGCACAATATTCAGCACCATTTGCGACTCCCTGGATACTGAGGCAGTCTGTGTCCATATGCAGCTAGACTTGGACAATACCCAGGTTTGGGCTGACAAGTGGCAAGTAACTTGCGCGTCATACAAGTGCCAGACAATGATCATCTCCAACAAGAGAGTATCTAACCATCGTCCCTTGCGTTACCATTGCTGAATCCTCCTCTGTCAACTTCCTAGGGTTATCATTGACCAGAAACTGAACTGGGCCGGCCTTAAAAATACTGTGGGGCGACAAGACCAGGTCAAAGGCTGGGAATTCTGCAGTGAGTAACTCACCACGTGATTCCCCAAAGCCTGTCCAACACCTACAGGCACAAGTCAGGAGCTTGATGGAATCCTCTTCATTTGTCTGGATGAGTGCAGCTCCAACACCACTCAAGAAGCTTGACACCATCCAGGACAAAGCAGCTGCTTGTTTGCCATCCTAACCACCATTTTAAACGTTCACTTCCTCTGCCACCAATGCACAGTGGCAGCAGTGTGTGCCATCTATAAGATGCACTGCAGCAACTCACCAAGGCTCCTTTACAGCACCTTCTAAACCAGCAACCTCTAACATCTTGAAGGACAGGGGCAGCAGATGCTTGGGAACACCACCATCTGCAAGTTCCCTCGCAAGCCATACACCATCCTTACTTGGAACTATATCACCTTCCTTCACTGTTGCTGGTGAAAATCCTGGAACTCCCTAACGGGGGCTGCAGTAATTCAAGAAAGTGGCTCACCACCACCTTCTCTAAGGTAGTTAGGGATGGGCAATAAATGCTGGCCTGTCCAGTGGTGCCCACATCTTATCAACAAATAAATAAAAAACAAGCAGGCAGCAGACCCGACTGCCATCCTGTTATGATTCTCCCTCTACTTTGGCCTTTGTTCCTGTGAGAGAGTTGCTGACCAGCATTTGACTCCTTTCCCAATGAATTGTACCATCTAACCAGAGAGTTATGCACCTTTGTAATGTATATGTGGCAAAAAGGAGTTGCAATGATAATTGCATAGTGGTATCAGATGAGTTTTGCTGGGTAAATTGTTGAAAGTGACATATTCAAAAGGGTATCATCATCCAGAATTGGTAGCCTACTTGTAAAATGGAAATATTTCTCAAAGGCAACAGGATGTTGATGATATAACAATTAATTGGAATTTATACTTGAGTATGAGACAATCCATATTGTAGTGCATTGATACACTAATATATGATAAGATGTACATTTACCTCAACCATTCAAGATGCAGAAGGGTGAGAGGTGCAGGGGGGATGTGGGGGAGAATTTTTTTACGCAGTGAGTCATAAATACCTGGAAAACTCTGCCTATGAGGGTGATGGAAGTGGAGATGATGAATGACTGCAAAAGGAAATTGGACAGGCACCTGAGGAAAATAAACTTGCAGGGCTACAGGGATAGAGTGGGGAAATGGGGCTGACTGGATTGTTCCACAGAGAGCCAACATGGGCTCGGTGGGCTGAATGGTCTCCTTCTGTGCTGTAATGATTTTATCAATCTTTGACATTTCATGTGCTCTTGGCCTGAGTTTTGCATTTACACATTGTGCCACTAGGAGGAGCCCCAGACTTAAAGCTCAGTAAATACTTTCCCCTGAGGGAGTGAAAGAAGACTCCTTGTTCCTTCTCCCATACAAATGTTAATATTCCATTCCACTGACATCTTCCCTGGCAGGTATTCCCTTTCCACTCTTAATCTTCCTTTTTGTTTATTGTCCACAGTTAAAATCAGTAATTTACTTGAAATGTAACTCTGCTTTTAATCAATCCATAAGATCATAAATAGCAGCAGGAGTAGGCCATGTAGTGCATCAAGCCTGCTCCACTATTGAGTAAGATCATGACTCATCTAATTGTGGCCTTACCTCTGCTTTCCTACCAACCCCCCATAAGCTTTGACTCCCTTGTAGATCAAAAATCTGTCTAACTCGGCCTTGCGCATATTCAATGACCCAGGCCCCATTGCTTTGTAGAAGAGAATTCCAAAGACTGACGACTATCAGAGAAGAAATTCCTCCTCATTCTGTCTTAAATTGGAGACCTCTTATTTTAAAATTGTGGCCACCCCCCAAAATTCTAGATTCTCCCATAAGAGGAAACATCCCAACTTCTACCCTGTCAAGCATCCTCGGAATCTATATGTTTCAATAAGATCATCTCTCATTGTTATAAATCCAATGAGTATAGGCCCAACCTGCTCAACCTTTCCCCATAAGACAACCCCTTCTTCCCAGGAATCTGTCCAGTGAACCTTCTCTGAACTGCTTCCATTGCAAGTATATCCCTCTGTAAGACCAGCACTGTACAGTACTCTAGGCATCACCAATGCACTGTGATTGTAGCAAGATTTCCCTATTTTTATACTCCATCCCCCTTGCAATAAAGGCCAATATTCTATCTACATTCGTAATTGCTTGCTGTATCTACATGCGGACTTTTTGTGATTCATGTACAAGGACACCCAGATCATTATGTGCTGCAGCATTCTGCAATCTCTCTTCATTTAAATAATATCCTGTTTATCTATTCTTCCTGCCAAAGTGGACAACCTCACATTTTCCCACATATTCCATCTGCCAAATTTTTCTCCACTCTCTTAACCTATTTATAGCCCTTTGCAGACTTTGTATCTTCCTCACACCTTGCTTTCCTACCTATCTTTGTATTGTCAACAAATTTGGCTATATTAGTTGGTTTCTTCATCCGAATCATGAATAAATAGTTGATTCCCCAGCACCAATCCCTGTGGCATTCCACTAGTTAGTTTGCCAACCTGAAAATGACCCATTTGTCCCAACTCTGTTTCCTGTTAGATATCCAATGCTCAATCCATGCTAATATATCACCCCCCAACACCGTGAGCTGTTATCTTGTACAGTAACCTCTTATGTGGCACCTTATCGAATGCCTTTTGGAAATCCAAATGTACAACATCTACTGGTGTCCCTTTACCCACCCTGCTTGTTATGTCATCAAACATATCTAATAAATTTGTCAAACATGATTTCCCTGTCACCAAACCATGTTGATTCTACTCTGCCTGATTTCTTGCTACTACCTCCTTAATTGGAGATTTTTAAAATGTTCCCAATCTACTGGCCTACCACTAATCTTTGCAGCATTGGATGTCTTTTCTTTCAATTTGATACCATCCTTAACTTCCTTAGTTAGCCATGGGTGGTGCTTCCTCCATTTATATAATCTTAATATCTCCTTAAATGTCTGTCATTGCTTCTTTACCATCTACCTTTAACCTATTTTCCTAGTCCACTGTAGCCAACTCTGACTTCATACCCTTGTGGTTGTCTTTATTTAAGTTTACTACTCTAGTTCCACATTTCTTACCCTCAATCTGAATGTGAAATTCTATCATGTTTTGATCACTCTTACCTAGAAGTTATTAATTAATCTTGTCTTGTTACTCATTTTACACACCTATGACAGCCTGTTCCCTACTTAATTCCAGAATGTTCTGTTCTAAGAAACTGTCCCGAATACACTTTACGAACTCATCCTCCAGGCTACTTTTGCCAATTTGATTAGTCTAATCTATATGAAGATTAAAATTGCCCACAAACATTGTAGCACCTTTCTTACAAGCCCTTGATTTATACTCTGCCCTGCAATGTAGTTACTGTTAGGGGGACTATAAATTACTCCCACTAGTAACTTTCCTTTGCTATTTCTTAACTCCGCCCAAACTAATTCTATACCTTGATTCTCTGGCCAAGATCATTTCTCACTATAGTACTGATCTTGCCCTTTATAAAAGAGCTATCCCACCTTCTTTTCCTTTCTTCTTCCAAAATGTCAAATACCCTTAAATATTCAGTTCTTATTCCTACCTATGTCTTTGATACCTACATAAACCACGACAACTGGATCCTTCCCCTCCCCAGATTCTGTTCTTAGACAGCACCTTCCAAACCCACGACCACTACCATCTAGAAGGACGAGGGCAGCAGATGCATGGGAACACCACCACCTGGAAGTTCCCCTCCAAGTCACTCACCATCCTGACTTGGAAATGTATTGCCATTCCTTCACTGTCGCAGGGTCAAAATCCTGGAACTCCCTTTCTAACAGTACTGTGGGTGTACCTACACCACATGGACTGCAGCAATTCAAGAAGGCTCACCACCACCACCTCAAGGGCAACTAGGGATGGGCAATAAATGCTGGTCCAGCCAGCAAAGCCCACATCCTGTGAATGAAAAAAAAGTCCTGAGGAGATGTCCACAACCCTGGCACCAGGCAAGCAGCACAGCCTTCTGGACTCAGGCTCTTGACTGCAGAGAACTCTACCCCACTAACTATTCTGTCCCCTGCTATTATATTCCTTTTCGCTCCCCCACTTGAATGGACTGCTGCAACATTTTGCCGTGGTCAGTTTGCTCATCCTGAATACCTCCCTGCTCTCGTCCACGCAAGCTGTAAGAACATCAAACCTGTTGCACCCAGCAAGGGTTGATGCTTCTGAATTAGTACTTTTTGGATCCCCTTGCCTGCCTCTCTTTCAGCCACACCCTCTTATGCCTGACCATTGCCTAAATGCGATGTACCTAAGTTAAGGGTTGTGATTGTCTCCTGGAACAAAATATCCAGGTAGCTTTCTCCCACCCTCATCTATTGCAGTATCTGAAGCTGAGACTCCAGCTCTTCAACTCTGAGCCAAGGTTCCTCATGCTGCAGCCGCTTACTGCAGATGTGGTTGCTGTGGATCATATTGGTATCCAGAAGCTCCCACATGCTACAGCTGCAACACATCACCAGCTGTGCCATCTTTATTGTTTATTTAACTAAATTAGGTTTCAAGTTTAGAAACGTCACTCAACGATTATTTGTATTTATTAAGGAGTTTAACTAGTTAAGCTATAAATATAATAAATACTTGTATCTCCTCAGTACCAGTTTAAACAATTGCCCCAGTTTGGAGGGAAAAAAAGCCTTAAAACTCAGGAACCAATCAACCACCTGCTTACCTAATTAGTTCCTCTGAGCTTCAGCTCTCTGGTCTCACTGTCTCCTGCTCCCTCGCTTGGACCACTCCTTTTTGTGTAAAAGACAAAAACAGTTCCTCCTCTCTCAAAATTCCCAAAGTTAAGCACTCTGCCTCACTGCAGTCAGTCAAGCTGCACCTTTGTGCTACTTACTTTGAGCATCTGCAAAACCTCCTCTATTTATACTAGCTGAAATTCCAGAGACCTGATTCAGGCCTAAGATGCAGGTGTTCAACATGCCACTATTTTTTAAAACAGATCTGGTAAAGTGACTCCATGTTCTTCCAGATAAAAGCAAAATATTGCAGATGCTGTAAATATGAAACAAAACCAGAAAATGCTGGAAAAACTCAGCAGGTCTAGCAGCATCTGTAGAGAGAGAGAAACAGTTAATGTTTCAGGTCCATATGACTCTTCAGAGCGAAAGAGAAGTAGAAATGTGAAATTTATACTGTTTAAGTGGGGTGGAGCAGGTGAAGATGGATGGAGCACCAGCGATAGGGGACAAAGGAGAGATTGACAAAGATGTCATGAACATAAGGACAAAGGGAGTGTTAATGGTAGTGCTAAGGGCTAAAAAAGGTGCTGATAGTGGCATAAAGGTAAGAAAGCAGAATAGCAGAACAAGGTAAGCACTGTGTGAAAGAATAACATGGAACAAGTAACAGATGGCTTTTGGGGATGGTGGTGGGAAAAAAAAAGAAAATGAGGTGAAAGGGATAAAAGTAGATAAAATTAAAAGAGATTGAAAGAGGGGTGAGGATAGAGGAGAGAGTTCATGGTCTGAAGTTGTTGAACATAAGAACTAGGAGTAGGCAATTCAGCCCCTCAAGCCTGCCCCGCCATTCAATACAATCATGGCTGATCTCATTTCGGCCTCGACTCCAATTTCCCGCCCTCTCCTCATAACCTTTCAACCCGTTACTAATAAAAAATCTGTCTATCTCCTTAAATTTATTCAGTATCCCAGCATCCACTGCACTCTGAGGCAGTGAATTCCACAGATTCACGACCCTTTGAGAAAAGTAATTCCTCCTCATCTCTGATTTAAATCTACCACCGCTTAGTCTAAAACTATGGCCTCTCATTCTAGAATGCCCCACAAAGGGAAACATCCGCTCCACGTCTACTTTGTCTATCCCATTTAGCATCTTATATACCTCAATTAGATCTCCTCTCATCCTTCTAAGCTTCAGCGAACATAGGCCTAAACTGCTCAGTCTCTCCTCATAAGACAAGCCCCGCATCTCTGGAATCAATCCAGTGAACTGCCTCCAATACAACTACATCCTTCCTCAAGTAAGGGGACCAAAACTGTGCACAGTACTCCAGGTGCGGTCTCACCAATGCCTTGTACAGTTGCAACTACACTCTTCTATTTTTATACTCTATTCCTTTAGCAATAAATACCAAAATTCCATTTGCCTCCCTTATTACCTGCTGTACCTGCATACTAGTTTTCAGCGATTCATGCAGAAGGACACCCAGATCCCTCTGCACTGAAGCATTCTGAAGTTTCTCTCCATTTAAATAATAAGTCGCCTTTTGATTCTTCTGACCAAAATGGATAACCTCTCACTTATCCACGTTAAACACCATCTGCCAAATTTTGGCCCATTCACCTAACCTGTCCATATCCATTTGTAAATTTCTTATTTCTTCATTGCAATTTATTTTCCCATCTATTTTGGTGTCATCTGCAAATTTAGCTACAGTGCCTTCTATCCCTGAATCTAAGTCATTAATATAGATTGTAAATAGTTGGGGCCCAAAGATCGAACCCTGTGGCACCCCACTAGTTACAGCTTGCCATCCAGAAAAAGACCCATTTATCCCAACTCTCTGCTTTCTGTTGGTTAGCCAATCCTCTATCCAAGCTAATATATTACCCCTAACTCCATGTGATCTTATCTTGTGTATTAATCTTTTGTGTGGCACCTTATCAAAGGCCTTCTGGAAGTCCAGATATATTACATCTACAGGATCCCCATTATCCACTTTGCTTGTCACATCTTCAAAGAACTCTAGCAAATTAGTCAAACACGATTTACTCTTCATAAAACCATGCTGACTCTGATGGATTGCATTTTGACTTTCCAAATGCCCCATTACTACTTCCTTAATAATGAATTCCAACAAGTTCCCAATGACAGACGTTAAACTAACTGGTATATAGTTTCCTACTTTCTGCCTCCCCCCCTTTTTTTGAATAAGGGCGTTATATTAGTATTTTTCCAATCCACTGGAACCTTTCCAGAATCCTGGGAATTTTGGAATATTCTGGCCAATGCATCCACTATCTCAGCTGCCACTTCCTTTTAAGACCCTGGGATCTAGGCCGTCAGGTCCTGGGGACTTGTCACCCTTTAATCCCAATAGTTTGCTCAGTACTTTTTCTCCAGAGATGGTGATTGTTCTAAGTTCCTCCTTCTCTATACCCTCTGCACTACCTGTTACTATTGGTGTGGTACTCATGTCCTCCACCGTGAAAACTGAGGCAAAATGTTGATTAAGTGTCTCTGCCGTTTCTGCATTCCCCACTATTAACTCCCCAGTCTCATCCTCCAAGGGACCAACATTCACTTTAGCTACTCTCTTTCCTTTTATATGCTTGTAGAAGCTTTTGCTATCAGTTTTTACATTTTGCGCTAGTTTTCTTTCATAATTTACCTTTGCTCTTTTTATTATTTTTTTATTACCTCTTTGTTGATCTTTTAAAGTTTCCTAATCTTCCAGCCTGCCACTGACCTTTGCAATTTGGTATGCCTTAGTTTTTGCCTTTATCTTTAACTTTCTTGCTTAGCCATGGATGCTTTTTCCCCCTCTTAACATCTATCTTTCACTTTTTGGAATGTATTTTACTTGAGAGGGATTGAATATCTCCTTAAATACCTGCCACTGTTCATCAACTGTCCTACCTTGTAATCTTTCTGCCCAGTCCACTAGGGCCAAATCTACCCTATGCCTATGTAATTACCTTTGTTTAACTCCAGAACATTAGTGTGGGACTCGAGTTCATTGCTCTCAACCGAACTTGAAATTTTATCATGCTATGATCACTCTTCCCTGGAGGATCCTTTACTATGAGATCATTAATTAATCCCATCTCATTACACAAAACCGGATCTAGAATAGCCTGCTCCCTGGTTGGTTCCACAACACATTGCTCCAAGAAACAATATCTAATACACCCTATGAAGTCTCCCTCAAGGCTACCCTTGCCAATTTGATTAGTCCAGTCTATATGCATATTAAAATCACTCATGATAATCGCCATGTCTTTCTTACATGTTCCCAATATTGCCTGGTTTATACTGTGCCCTACTGCTGAACTGCTGTTTGGGGACCTATAGATTACTCCCACCAGGGACTTCTTTCCCTTGCTATTTCTTATTTCTACCCAGACTGACTCTACATCTTGTTCTCCAGTGCCTATATCATTCCTCACTATAGCACTGATCTCTCCCTTTACTAACAAAGCTACACCACCTCCTTTTCCTTCCTGCCTATTCTTCCGAAACACCGACTACCTTTTGGATATTCAACTCCCAAACCTGTTCTCCCTGTAACCACTTCTCCGTAATCGCCACCAAATCATACTTATTTATCTCTATTTGCCCTGTTAAAACTCATTAGTTTTATTCCGAATGCTACGCGCATTCAGATATAAAGCCTTTAAGTTTGCCCTATTGTCAATTTTCCCTACTCTTATATGATTCTTTGGTCCAATATGGCATTCACACACTCTGACCCTCCCTTTCACTTTTTGGTAACAATCAGCCTCGTCACTAACCTGCACTCTTACCCTCTCCTTAAACTTTGATTTTTTATATTTCCATGCAACTGAACCCTCCCCCCCACTATTTAGTTTAAAGCCCTATCTACAACCCTAGTTATGTGATTCGCCAGGACAGTGGTCCCAGCATGATTCAAGTGGAGCCCTTCCAAACAGAATAGCTCCCACTTTCCCCAATACTGGTGCCAATGTCCCATGAATTCGAACCCACTTCTCCCACACCAATCTTTGAGCTGCACATTTACCTCTTTAATCTTATTGACCCTGTGCCAATTAGCTCGTGGCTCCTGTAGTAATCTGGAGATTATTACCTTTTTGGTTCTGCTTTTTAATTTAGCCCCTAGCTGCTCGTATTCCCTCTTTCAGAACCTCTTTCCCCGTTCTACCTGTATGGTTGGTACCTACGTGGACCACGACAACTGGATCTTTTCCCTCCCACTCCAAGTTCCCCTGCAGCCTAGATGAGATATCCTTAACCCTGGCACCAGGTAGGCAACACAGCCTTCGGGACTCTCGATGCTGGCTGCAGAGAACAGTATCTATTCCCCTAACTGTACTATCCCCAATTACGACTATATTTCTCTTTTCTCCCCCCACTTGAATGGCTCCCTGTACCACAGTGCTATGGTCAGTTTGCTCATCCTTCCTACAGTCCCTGCTCTTGTCCAAAAAGGGAGCAAGAACCTTGAATCTGTTGGATAAGGGCAAGGGCTGAGGCTCCTGCAGTGCTACTTCCTGGATCCCTCTACCTGCCTCACTCATAGTCACACCCTCCTGTCCCTGACCACTGGCCGAATTTAAGGTAGTTAATCTAAGGGGTGTGACTGTACCCTGAAACACAGCGTCCAGGTAACTCTCCCCCTCCCTGATGTGTCGCGATGTCCGAAGTTCAGGCTCCAGCTCATCAAATCTGAGCCGGAGTTCCTGTAGCAACCAACATTTGCTCCAGATGTGGTCACTGGGAACCATAATGGGGCCACCAGCTCCCCCAGCATGCAGCTACAACACATCGCCTGGCCCTGCATCTCTCTTTTATTTAATTCGTTTTTCAATTTGTTTTTAAATTTCCTACTGGTCTTTTTATCAATCTGTAAAATATTTCTCCTATTTACCTTTAACCTGAAAGCAAGTTAGAATAGAGTTTCAAAATATGCTTTGAACTCGATGTTAAGTCCGGCAGGCTGTAAAGTGCCTAATCGGAAGGTGAGGTGCTGTTCCTCAGTTTGCATTGGGCTTCACTGGAACATTGCAGCAGGCCAAGGACGGACATGTAGGCATGAGAGCAGGATGGTGTGTTGAAATGGCAAGTGACAGGATCATGCTTGCGGACAAACTGAAGGTGTTCCACAAAGCGATCACCCAGTCTGCGTTAGGTGTCTCCAATGTAGAGGAGACCACATTGGGAGCAGTGCTCCCAGTGTTTTTTTTTCTAGTTTTATGTTGCAGTGTGCAATTAGCATACATAAAACGATTTACAGGTCAAATGATTTGTATACTTTTATGTAAGTTTTATATTAAATTCAAACATGTCGGTTTTAACAATCTGTTTTGTTTGTTGCATTAGGCCATGGCCATAGTCACTCGCTCTTCAATGGAGGAATTCCTGGACTGAATCACGGACACAGTCATGGAGAGCACGGTCACGGAGAGCACGGGCACAGTCACGGACATAAATCTCTACATAGCCATGATCACAGCCATGGGCATGGGCATTCCCATTCTCAGGAGCACCATCATGGTGAGTTATGCAATACCAGTTCTCTACGCATCTACAGTTGCAATGGGTGAATACTTTATTGCCAATGAAACAAACGGTGCTTATTTTCTGTCCTTGGATTTATCTCTGGTGTGTAGTCCACTAAGCTCATCACCATGATTATGCAATGTTAAAGCAGATTAATTTTTGTTATGTGTCAATTATCAGATAATTGGTGATTATGAAACATAGTTAAGGAAACCAGTGGATTTGTACACAGGTTATGACTGATTATGAAATGTTGGCCAGGTCACATACCAGGAAAACATGCCATCTGATCCATGCCATCTGATCCATGCCATCTACACAAGCAAATAGTTCTAATCACATTTACTTGGCTTGTTCCCATATCCCTGAAAACCCCTTCCTCCACCTTTTCATCTAATATTGAATGTTGACAATTTCTGTATCAACTAATATGCCTAGAGGTGAAGCTCATAGCCTCTCAGCTCTCTGAAGAAGTCTTCCATCTTCAGTTCCTAAACATCTCTCACTTTTAAACTTGTTTCTGTGCCCCCTTGATCTTGGCCTTACAACTACTGGAGCCAATGGTCTATCTATCTCATCCTTCCATAATTTTAAACACTTATTACATCACTGCATAATATGCGTTATTCTAATGAACATATTTTTAAGCTTTTCTTAATTCCTCATATCTGGCAGCATTCTAGTGAATCTACTGTATAGTATTCTTCTTTAAGCCTCTATATCTTTCCAATAATATGGAGCCTGTTTTGCACACTGTACTCTGTGATCTTAAGGTTTTATATGGGCTCACCATTATCTCTTGGCTTTTATATTCCATACCTATTCAGAGAGAACCTAGGATTGAGGTTTCTTTTAACTGCCGTATCAAACTGAAGTGCTGCTTTTAATGTTCTGTGAACAAGTACAACCAATTCCCTCTGGACCAGAATGAAATTATGACCCAAAGCAATGCATGATCTTAGTTTAGTAATCATATTGCAATATGGAGACATCTTGTAGACTGACTTGGCATAAACCTAAGTGCAATCTTAAGAACTACCTAATGGTCCAGTGGATAAATACATCATCACATTGTGATACTGAGTCATACAGATCTTCCAGACTTTTGGGTTGATTTCTGGGAGCTGATTTTATCCAGCCAGCTGTTTTCAGTTCGTAGTACACCTAGCCACAATGTGGAGATGGTCAAATTGGCTCGAATCCTTATTCCTCATTGATGTCTTGGGTGTATGAAATGTGAAAGTCTGGGAAGAAAGAGGGTAGAATTTAGTTGAGATGGCCTTCTGGAATTGACTGCCAAGCTACACATAAGCAGTGCCATTTGGGTGAAGTTTTGGAAGGTGGGTGATCCACACAATCATGCATCAGCACAACTCAATGCCTTTAAGAACCAGAAGGGGGCAAAATTGTATTTTAATTACTATCATAGAATAGCTACAGCACAGAAGGAGGCCATTTGGCTTGTCGTGTCTGTGCCGGACCTCTGAAGGAGCAATTCACCTCGTACCTTTTCCCTGTAGCCCTGCAAATTTTTCCTTTTTCATATAATGACCCAATTCCCTTTTTGAAAGCCTCAATTGACCATGCCTCCACCACACACTCAGGCAGTGCATTCCAGATCCTAACTACTACTATGTTTGGGAGAAAAACTTGTATTGGAACAGCTAAGTATATAGTTTGCAGCTTGTGATTTGAAGCACATTTCTGACTATTTTATGATTTTATCAATGTTTAAAGATTAGATCAATCCTTCTGCTTCTCATTCTGGTTCTGTTATTCCAAGGAAAACGTATGAGTGAAACATGCAGTTCTTGGTTTTTCCAGGGCTAAGCATGGGGGGAAAAAACTTGTCTATTTATGTACATTTATGAACTACTTGTAAAACAACCTGGTTCTTAATCTTACAGTTGGTGGTACTGTGTTTATTTAAGAAGCTGATAGATTACAGAATACATAAAACTATAAATCCAGTTAGCACCTGCAGTGTTCTTTAAGGTAATAGCTAAGTGTAAATTTAGCTCAATTTGGGTGATCACGTTACAATTTTAACTTAAAACATTCCTGCCCTTTTCACTATTCTAAGTGTAGTTCCTCTACTCCAGCTGTGTGATCAGTAATGTGCACTTGCTGATATCCTTAGTCATTAAAGCATAGAAGGAAGCCATTTAACCCTATGATTCCTTCTATTGATTTCGAGTTACCATTTGAGTAATTGTTTCACAAATAATTACTGAAGATATCATTAACTGTTGCTACCAAACCAGTGACCAAGCTAAGAAAATGGGCATCAAGGTTTATATGCCACAAACTATTCTTTGACATCTCCTGAAACACTCAATTATGCAACTGCCTTGTAACTCGCTATCTTCTATCAATGCATATATTGTAGTTTTGTAACTATAGGCACTATATTTTTCTGTACAGAAGATTACCAGTGTGATACACTACAAGCAAAAGGATCCAATAAACAGATTTTAGAAGGTTTGTGAATTGATAATTTTGAAGTAAAATTGCCGCTAACACTCTGAACTGAGCTTCACTATTCCTTTGTCAGAAAAACTGATAAGCAATCCAAGACTTTTTTAAACTTGCTCTTTGTTCTCTAAATGTATGAGGCATTCAGTAATATTTATTTACTGAGAATGGTATTGCTTGAAAGCATAAATAATTTATTCTTCCCCTTTTTTTCATTATAGGAGTTTTTCTGCATATTGTAGCAGACACACTTGGCAGTGTAGGTGTAATAATATCTGCCCTTCTGATGCAAAACTATGGCCTTATGATAGCAGATCCTATCTGCTCTATGTTGATTTCTTTCCTTATAGGAATAAGGTGAGTAACTCAGGGTTTCTGTTCTTCTAGTTTGTTGGGTGTTCTTGGGAGTTATTGCAGGACAGCGTAGAGTCAAGTTGTGACTAAGAGAATGAGTTAAATCAGATGAGCCTTTACTTATGACAAACTCACTCTAAGTATGCTTGAAGTCAATGTATGGAGCTGGGGGTGTGGTGGTGCTTTATGGAAACTTCAGAAAAAACTCCTCCTGTCATTCCTTGTTTCTTCGCTGTAAAAAGACATTCACATATCTTCTTTCCTGGCACCTTGACAGCTTCCCAGCATTGGATAAAAGGCACTGGACTCCATTTGTCTTTGCCTTTACCCTCCAAAATACATGCAACTTCCGCCCCCCCACCCAAATCTCATGTAGTTACTTGCCCTCCATAGCTTCCTTCTCACCTTGCTCCTGACCTCTACGTCAATCTCTATTCCCATCCACCCATTTGCTCTTTGACCTGACACTTCCCCACCAATTAGATTTTTTAATTTATTTATAAAGTTGAATAAAAAAACTTTGAAAAGAAAATTGTTTGATGAAAGTCAATAAACAGCTTTAAAGGCAAAGGCAGCAGTGGGAAGGAATGTTAATTTCCTTGTTCCTGCTGCTTCATAATCTTATGTGCTAATTCCATTATTTGTAACCATTTGTTTAATGTCATTTACTTTTGTCAGTAACTGAAATTTCTAATGTCAAATAAGAATGTTAAACGTTTTAATTTCATTGTGAAATACATACTTACCTATGCTATCCTTATTTCCTAGAATACTTAATTACCCCTTCTCCCCACTTCCCTCAAATTGCCTGGTCATCCATTGGTTAGCGTTTTCTGGTACTTCAATTTATAAGCTCTCCACTCCTCCTTTCACTGTAAAACCTTGAGCTTTCACCAGACCCACCTTACCTACAGGCCTCATGCCAATTGCTTCCATGCCTTTTCCCCAATCTAAGATATAGCTTTCCTGCTGATACGGCGGCCACTAACTGAGACCAATTTTAAGTTGCTTCGAGTACTTTGAGATTTTGCACCATTTGTCAACTTTCTGCAAACACAGAGGGCCCTTAAAACTGTTCTCAGCTAAGGGGTAAAGGCAACACGGTGAGAACACAGTTAAGACCTGAAGGAGGCCAAATAGAGGTGTGATCAAATTCTACCTCCACCCTCTTAATGCTTCTAACCCTGCTCTACCCGTTCCTGGCTTCTCTATCCCGCAGCTTCTGTTACCCATACCTGCTGAGACAAACCCTCTCCACAGTACTTTTGTATTGTGATTCCTACCCCAGTGCTTCCAGACCTAGAGATTCCCCATAGCTACTCCAAAGTACTTGGGAATTCCTCCCAAGTGCATGCAACATCCCCTTGCAGCACTGCCAAACCCGCAAACTACCTGCTGTTACTGTCAGGCTTCCCTCCTGCCAGTATTCGCAAATGCCAGAATCCCTTCATTATTACTCCCATAGTGATAAATCCTCTATATTCTTCCCACGTTTAGGCACTCCTTCCAATGCCTGAGATCTACTTCTCATTGGTCCCAGATGGTGAGGGCTCCCTTCCAGTATTCCAAATTGATCCAGGATTCAGAACTCTCATTCCCACAATTCTTCCAGAATGTGGTATTCTCCTTGCCTCCATGACAGCACTCTTTCCTGAATAAGTAAATATTGTATCAGATTTCAGTAATTTGATATCTTTTTGAATATGCAGTTTTCTGTGATTTTTGTTTTGCCGCACCCTTCTAAGTATGAACAAATCAAGTTTTATTATTTGCCTCAAACTACTGTGCTCTGTTCCCACATTGAAATGTTGGAGATGAGCTGCAGGAGAGCAGTTTTGCTAACAGCAAAAATGGTTGTTACCACTAGGAGATGCTCAAAGCTGAGGTTTGATGGGTCAAAATAAAAGCAAAATATTTGAAATACACAGCAGATCCAACCCATCTATAAAGAGAAAGGAGGTTAATGTTTTAGTTCTAGACCTTCAAACTTTGAAGACATGTTACTATTAGACTGAAATACTTATATCTGAGGTCTATTCTAAACTATTAATACATTGTTCTTTAGCTGGTTTGTAGCTAGCACTGGTTCTGCTCTGGCAACAGCCTATTGTTCTGTACTGTTTTCTGACTCTTGCCATTCCTAATTTCCACCCATACTGATTCTACTTTGATATTCTAAGACCATATCCTTTCTCACTTTTGCCCTTATGTCATCCTTTACTATCAGGGTTACCCTTCCTCCTTTGCTATTCTCTGAAGTTCCAAAATATTGTGTACCCTTGAATATTTATTTCCCAACCTTGAAAACCTTGCAACCATGTCCCTAATGGTGACTAAACCTAGACCATTTACTTCTATCTGTGCCACTTTACCTCTGCTGGAATCTATTATTAGGGAAGTCTTAGCAATACACTTCGAAAGCATAGTATGATTAGAACAAGCCAACATGGTTTTACAAAAGGGAAATCCCACTTGATAAAGTTTTTTGAGGATGTAACTGCAAGATAAGGGGAACCAGTAGAAGTGGTATACCTGGATTTCCAAAAGGCCTTCAATAAGGTGCCTTACAAAAGGTTAATGGAAAAGAGCTTGGGGTAATATATTAGCATGGGTAGAGGAATGATTAATGGACAGGAAGCAGAGAGTGGGCATAAACAAAGCATTTTAAATTGGCACGCTGTGACTAGTGTGCCACAAGGATCAGTGACTGGGATCTCAGATATTTACAATCTATATTAATGACTTAGATAAAGAGACAGAGAGTAATGTATCGAGATTTGCTGATGATACAAAGCTAGGCAGAAGGACACAGAGAAGCTGCAGAGATAGGCTGGTTAAGTGAATAAGCAACAAGATGGTAAATGAGGTATAATGTGAAGTTATTCACTTGGTCATAAGAGTAGAAAAGCAGAATATTTTTTTTAAAAGATGTGAAACTTGTAAATGTTGATACTCAGAGACTTTGCTGTGCTCGTACAAGGAACACCAAAAGTTTGCTTGCAGGTCCAAGCAATCAGGAAGGCAAATGTCATGTTGGCCTTTATTGCATGGATGTATTCCTGGGTGTATTACAGGAATAAAGAAACCTTGCTACAATTGTATCGGGCTTTGGTGAGACCATGTCTGCAATACTGTGTGCAGTTTTGGTCTCCATGTTTAAGGGTGAATAGACTTTCATTGGAGGTGATACAATGAGGGTTCACTAAATTGTTCCCTGGAATGAGAGGGTTGTCCTATGATAGGCTGAGTAAATTGGGCCTGTATTCTCCAGAGTTTAGAAGAATGAAAGGCAATATCACAGGGACACAGTCTTGGGGTAAGGGGCCGATCATTTAGAACTGAGATGAGGAGAAATTGCTTCACTGAGGCTTGTGAGTCTTTAGAGTTCTCTACTCGAGCAGAATACATTCAAGGCTGAGATAGATCTTTTGGTGTCTCGGAGAATCAAGGCATATGGAGAGTGTGCAGGAAAGTGGAGTTGTAGCCCAAGATCAGCCATGATTGTATTGAATGACAGGTGCAGGAGTAGACCATATGGCCTGTTCACCCTGCTCTATTTCTTGTGTTCCAAGGTAGGTTGAACCTGTATTTTGATTTTGTGCAGATGGTGGGCGAGGATAGCACTCTTTCCTCTTAGTCCAAACAGTAGCTATACTGTAGGACAGAGAATAAACCAGGAGATAATGAGGGCATGTATAAAAGGCAGTACATTAATCATGGGCGACTTTAACCTTCATGTAGATTGGGAAAATCAAATTGGCAGAGGTAGACACAAAGCAAGAATTCATAGTGTATTCGAAACAGTTTCTTAGAACAATATGTTGTGGACCCAGCCAGGGATCAGGCTATTTTGGATCTGGTAATGTGCAAAGAGGCAGGTTTAATAGATGATCTCAGAGTAAAAGATCCCCTAGGAAACAGTGACCATAATATGGTGGAATTTAGCATTCAGTTTAAGAGTGAGAAACTTGGGTAGGAAACAACTGTGCTAAACTTACATAAGGGTAATTACAATTGGATGAGGGCAGAGTTGGCTGGAGTGGACAGTTTAGCAGAAAAGACAGTTGATGAACAATGGCAGATATTTAAGAAAATAGTTCATGACTCTCAACCAAGATATATCCCAGTTAGGAAGAAGGATTCAAGGAAGGGGATAATCCAACCATGGTTAACCAAGGAAGTTAAGGACAGTATCAAATTAAAAGAAAAAAACATACAATGTGACAAAGATTAATGGTAAGCCAGAGGATTGGGAAAGTTTTAAAAACCAACAAAAGATTACTAAAAAAAATAATAGAGGGAGAAAATAAACTTTGAGGGTAAACTAGCAAGTAATATAAAAACAGACAGTAAGAGCTTCTTTAAATATATTAGCAGGAAGGGAGAGGCCAAAGTCAACATAGGCCCCTTAGAGAATGAGGCTGGGAAATAACGGGAAACCAGGAAATGGCAGAAGAGTTGAATAAATACTTTGCTTCAGTCTTCATGGTAGAAGATACTAATAGCATTCCAAAAATACTAAATAATCAAGGGGCACAAGGTGGGGGGAGGAAATAAATACAATAATTATCACTAGAGAAAAAGTACTAGGGAAACTAATGGGGGTTAAAGGCCGATAAGTTGCTTGGACCTGATGGGTTGCATCCTAGGATATTAAAGAAAGTAGCTACAGAGATAGCACTGGTAGTAATCTTCCAAGAACCCTTAGAATCTGGAAAAGTCCCAGAGGATTGGAGAACGGCCAATGGAACACCCTTATTCAAAAAGGGAGGGAGACAAAAACCGGGTAACTATAGGCCAATTAGTTTAACATCAGTCATTGGGAAAATGTTGGCGTCTATTATAAAGGATGTAATAGCAGATTTAGAAATACATAATCTAATCAAGCAGAGTCAGCATGGTTTCATGAAGGGGAAATCATGCCTAACATTTATTAGAATTCTTTGAGGAGGTAACAAGCTGGATAGATATAGGGGAACCAGTAGACGTAATATATTTGGATTTCCAAAAGGCGTTCAATAAGGTACTGCACATAAGGCTACTTAATAAGATAAGAGCCCATTGTGTTGGGGTAGTATATTAGCATAGAGGATTTGCTAACTAATAGAAGACAGAGTTGGGATAAGGGGGGCATTTTCAGAATGGTAATCTGTAACTAGTGGAGTGCCACAGGGATCAGCGCTGGGGCCACAATTATTTATAGTATATTTTAATGACTTAGATGAGGGAAATGAATGTACTATCGCCAAGCTTGAGGATGACACAAAAATAGGTGGAAAGGCAAGTGGTGAGGATGACACAAGAAGCCTACGGAGGAATACAGACAGGTTAAGTGAGTGGGCAAAAACTTGGCAGATGGAATATAATGTGGGAAAATATGAGGTTATGCAGTTTGGCAGGAAGAATAGAGAAGTTGAATATTATTTAAATAGAGAAAGGCTGCAGCACAGTGATTTGGGAGTCCTTGTGCATGAATCCCAGAAAGCTAACATACAAGTTAGCAGGTAATAGAGAAGGCAAATGGAATGTTGGCCTTTATTTCAAAGGGAAAGAAGTACAAAAATAGGGAAGTCTTGCTAAAACTATACAAGGCACTAGTTAGACCACACCTAGAATACTGTGAACAATTTTGGTCCCCTTATCTAAAGAAAGATATACTGACATTGGAGGCAGTCCAGAGAAGGTTCACTAGGTTGATCCCAGGTATGCAGGGATTTTCTTATGAGGAGAGGTTGAGTAGGTTGGGCCTGTACTCATTGGAATTTAGAAGAATGAGAGGCGACCTTATTGAAACATATAAGATTCTAAGGGGCTTGACAGGGTAGATGCTGAGAGGTTGTTTCCCCTTGTGGGAGAGTGTAGGACCAGAGGGCATAATCTCAGAGTAAGGGGGCGCCCATTTAAAACAGAGGTGAGGAGGAATTTCTTCTGAGGGTAGTCAATTTGTGGAATTCTTTACTGTAGAAGACTGTAGAGGCTGGGGTCGTTAAGTATATTCAAGGCTGAGATAGACAGATTTTTCAGTAAGGGAATCAAGGGTTATGGGAAAAAGGCAGGAAAGTGGAGTTGAGGATTATCAGATCAGCCATGATCTCATTGAATGGCGGAGCAGACTACATGGACCAAATGGCCTACTTCTGCTCCTACATCTTATGGCCTTATGTATGTTCAAATCCCTTCCTTGAATTAAGTATGTGCCGAGGCTGATATTGCAATACAGTACTGAAGGAGTTCTGCATTCTCAGATGTTGTTTCGAGGTGATGTAAACTGAGGCCGCATCTCCTTATAGAGGTAGCGGTATAAGGTTGCATGAAACAATTTGACGGGCAGGTAGCCTTGGTGTCTTGACCAACATTCGTCCATCGGCTAAGACTTCCAAAAATAGATCATCTACTTCGCTGTTTGTGGAATCTTGCTGTACAGAAATTGGTTGCTGGGCTACGTAACAGTGATGACACTTTAAAAGTAATAAATTGGTGTAAGGTACTTTGGGACTTCTTGAGCAATTCAAAGGGGCCAAATTAAATGCAAGTTTTCTAAAAGTCTATTAAGAACTTATTCACAAATGATTACATTTGAAACCCTTTTGGGGAAAAAAAATCCCTTTTGAAAGTGGGGCTGGCAATTTAAATTTCACTAGAGCTGCATTCATTGCATCTGGTATCTCCATCACATGACTGGAATTTACTAGTGTTACCAGCCATATTTACTACTCTCATTGAGAAAAATCTTAATCAAGTCAACTTATTTAATGTATGCCATGCGGAAGTCAGTTCGTCACGCTGGTGTTGTATAAATCAAAATCTTCTCTCGAAAAAGTAACCCAAATTTGGAACAGTAGAATCTTCTAATTGTACTGCCAGATGATTTTCAGTTCAAGTAGATGTATAAAAAATATACTGGCACTTTTGATTCACTGAAATCCTATAGACACTTATACTGTGGGACTGACATTTAAGAATAGAAACTGGACTGAAATTGCCTCACTTAAACCTAAGAAATTTATTTTGATGAATGTGTTCCATTACTACTGTTTCTTGGCAGTAGCACCATTCTGTCATGTTCCTTGCTTATCTGGTTGCATGTTGCATTGTGTTGCTGTATACTTGAGCCATACAGGTGGCAGTGTTGGATAGTCTGGTGAAAATGAGCAATTTTCCTTTATCTTGCATGTACAGCTCTCATTTAGTCTTGCATTTATATTGATTATTTAAATTATTCTTTAAAAGAAAAAGAAATGTTGAAATAATATAAGTTGTGCCCTACCTAGTAATGAGTTGGAAATTGTTGAGTAGTCTGCCCACGCACCCCCCCCCCACCCCCCAATATTAAAAGTAGATCTGTGCCATAAATTTTCTGGACAGAATCTGGGACAGGAATGGCAAGTTGGTGGGGGGGGGTGGTGAGGCAGTTTCAGTGGATTTCTTTCCCTTTGCCAAGCAGCAGGGGCCTTCAGTTTTTTGCAAAGTGTTGGAGGGTTAATTGTGTCCCTGAAAAGATTTTTTAGAATTGAAATGGAAACTGCTTTAAGAAACTGGTATGGCTTATAAAATATATTCTGCTTCCTTAAGAATTAACTCGTTCACTAGTGCCTTAGCCAAATAACCCTTCCACCTTCTCTTTTACCTTTTTCTCACCGTTCCCAACTGTAACTTTCCTCTCATATACCCAAAACAAACAGAATCCTTGAGCTTAGTAAGGCCACATCCATAAGATAAATGACTTCCAGCTGTTGCACACTAGAGTAGCTGTATCCTCCCAGTGCTCTCCCACGTAGAGATCAGCAGTTCCCTGTCTTGATTGGTCAGAATGATTTTATAATATATGGAATTTTCCTGTAAGTTGTGGCCTGTTTTTACTAGTGGAAAGCAATTACTGCACAAAAGTAGCAGAGTGCTGCAGTGTTGATCTCATTCTTTGACAATGCACACTTGTAAATAATTCTGACAGTGTTATTGAATTTTGGAACTTTTGTAAAAGCTGTTAGTTTTAAAGAGAATTTCCTTAAGTAGAACAAGACAACATGGAGCTAACTAACATGGGAGTAGATCTCTTTTCAGGCCTTTTGGCTGAAGAGTGAACTGCAAGGAATGAGTGAGGCAGTAACAGTCGTGAGAGTCCAGATTAACATTATAAACAAATTAAACAATGCTTCTTTGTTACCTAAACCCCTTTCTGTGGTCTGTAGGTGACTGTTACATTATTAGGTCTTGATCTTTCCTACTTTGGTGCAGCATCCATTTTTCCTTATGCTTCTTTTCAGCATTTTTATATGTTAAAGGCAATAAACACAACTTAGTAACTGGATAATTGAAGGAAAGGTAATTACTCATTGGAAATATTTAAATCAGCTGTTAAAATGCACATTATAATTTTTATTTCTCCTGTTGAAGATTGACCAAAATAACCAAACAGCCTCCAGATGAGCTTTAAATTCCAACCTCTTGTATTATCAGGAAAATAATTTTGCAATTAAATTTTATTATTTCATACCTTGCATCATTTTTAAGCTTTATTTCATAACCACTTTCAGATGTTCAGTCAGCTCTAAATTGTTAATGGGGGTGATAAGATATTTGCCTGAACACTAATTTAAACTTCTGTAACCTTTTCCATTATGGATTTTTTTCCATCTTAATTGAGGTGTCAAAAGCATTATATTTATTTCTGTGCCAACATTAACAGTGCAGTGTCCTTGCAATAAATAGTTTATTCTATGTAAGTTCTGTAAAAGTTTGAGTATGGCACATTTTTTTGTTTAGACCCATCTTTTATGCTCATGTATGAACAGCTAAGAGTATTACTCAGAACATAAATTTAAGCTATGAAACTATTTATTTTTATTCCCTCAAATTATACAAAATACAAATTGAATTACATCTATATAATCATATCTTGTACCTGTACACACCTTTGACACATCTTACAAAGATCCTGCCCCTGAAGTGTGGGTTAGACAGCATTGCATCTGCCAAAGTGTCACATACCCATAGGCTAAACTTCACAAACAGTTCAAGTAACCACTTATCTGTAATCTTTCTTCATCAAAAACTCTCCTTATATTATATGTCAACAGCTCTGTTTTCATTAACCTCAATGAAGAGTGCAGGAGGGCATGCCAGGAGCAGCACAAGGTGTCATTCTGGTGAAGCTACAACACAGAACTACTTGTGTGCCAAAGAGCATCAGCAGCAAGTGATAGACAGAGCTAAGTGATTCCATGACCAACAGATCAAACGTAAGCCCTGCAGTCCTGCCACATCCAATCATGAATGGTGGTGGACAATGAAACAATTCATTGGTGGAGGAGGCTCCACAAATATCCCCACCCTCAATGATGGAGGAGCCCAGCACACCAGTGCAGAAGATAAGGCTGAAGCATTCACAACGGTCTTCAGCCAGAAGTACTGAGTGGGTGATCCATCTCAGCCTCCTCCAGAGATCGCCATGATCACTGATGCCCATTTTCAGCCAATTCGATTCACTCCATGTGATATCAAGAAATGACTGAAGGCATTGGATCCTGCAAAGGCCAAGGGTCCTGACATTATTCCGGCAATAGTACTGAAGACTTGTGCTCCAGAACTTGCTGTGCCCCCAGCCAAGCTGTTCCAGTATATTTACAACACTGGCGCCTACCCGGCAATGTGGAAAATTGCCCAGGGATGTCCTGTACACCAAAAGCAGGACAAATCCAACCTGGCCAATTACTGCCCCATCAGTCTACTCTCCATCAGTAAAGTGATGGAAGGGGTCATCAACAGTACTATCAAGTGGCACTTGTTTAGCAATAACCTGCTCACTGATGCTCAGTTTGGGTTCTTCTATGGTCACTCGGCTTCTGATCTCATTACAGCCTTAGTTCAAACCTGGACAAAAGAGCTGAACTCCAGAGGTGAGGTGTGAGTGACTGCCCCTGACATCAAGGCAGCATTTGACAGAGTGTGGCATCAAGGAGCCTTAGCAAAACTGGAGTCAATGGGAATTGGGGAAAACTCTCTGCTGGTCGGAGGTCAATCATCTCAGTGACATCACTGCAGGAGTTCCTCAGGCCCAGCCATCTTCAGCTGCATCATCAATGAGCTTCCTTCCATCATAAGGTCAGAAGTGGGGATGTTTGCTGATGATTGCACAATGTTCGCCATTCATGATTCCTCAGAAGGAGAAACAGTTCATGTCCAAATGCAGCAAGAGCTGGACAATATCCAGGCTTGAGCTGAGAAGCGGCAAGTAACATTTCGTGCCACACAAGTACCAGGCAATGACAATCTCCAACAAGAGAGAATTCAACCATTACCCCTTGACATTCAATGACATTACCATCGCTGAATCCCCCACTATCAACACCCTGGGGGTTACCATTGACCCAAAACTGAACTGGACTAGCCATATAAGTACTGTGGCTGCAAGAGCAGATCAGAGGTCCTGAATCCTGCGGTGAGTGACTCCCCAAAGCCTGCCCACCATTTATAAGGCTCAAATCGGGAGTGTGATGGAATACTCTCCACTTGCCTGGATGAGTGCAGCTCCAACAACACTTGAAGTTTGACACCATCCAGGACAAAGTTCGCTTGATTAACATCCCTTCCACAAACATTCACTCCCTCCACCACCGACAAACAGTGGCAGCACTATGTACCATCTACAAGATGCACTGCAGAAACTCACCAAGGCAGCACCTTCCAAACCCCGACCACTATCATCTAGAAGAACAAGGGCAGCAGATACATAGGAACACCGCCACCTGGAAGCTTCCCTCCAAGCCACTCACCGCCCTGACTGGAAATATATCTCCATCACTTCCACTCCGTCACTGGGCAAAAATCTTGGAACTCCGTCCCTAACAGCACTGAGAGTGTACTATACCACAGGGACTTCAGCGGTTCAAGAAGGCAGCTCACTACCACCTTCTCCAGGGCAATTGGGGATGGGTAATAAATGCTGGCCTAGCCAGCGACACCCACATCCCATAAATGAATAAAAAAAACATTGGCTACTGGTTCCGTACACCTTTAAATTTAAAATTCTCACCTCGGAAAACTGACAACCTGGTCACATGCTGTTTGTGGATCCTTGCTGTCCTCAAATTGGCTGCTCTTTCCCAACATTGCTATAATGACTACACTTTATAAGTACTTAATTGCTGCAGAGTGTTGATTGTTGAAGTTGGGTTTAAATCCCATTATGCCCTCATCCCTCCCTATTTCTGTCACATACCATCCCCAGACTTTGTTCCACTCACTCTGATCTGTTGTTCATCTGCCTTCCCTTTGCTGCACAATAGGTGGACAATGCCAGTTATCTGGGTCCTCAGCTCTGGAATTCTCTCCCTCAATGCCTTTGTGCCTCCAATTCCTCTTAAGACTCTCCTTAAAATCTGCCTATTTCGCCAAACCATTGGTCATACTTCCTAATATCACCTTTGGACCAGTGTTTGTTATTTGGATTATGCATCTCTGAAGCATCTTACATCTACTTTTTCAAAGTTTTTTTTTCCCAAGATTGAAAAGAATTGCTGTTTTTGGGTGACACTATCAACTCTGATTTTGATCCTTTTGTGTATTTAGATTTTACCAGTTTTAATAGCCATATGATAGCTAATGCATAGTCTTTTTATATTTGATTTGAATAACTTTCCAGTCTTCAAATTATTTTATGAATCCAAAGATAATAAATATAATCACAGATTAGAATCCTGAATGCTTGAAGACTGTTTGAAAAAAAGTGGCATATCCAGTTCCATTTCTACTAATGCTATAAATCTAAATTGTTCTAAATTTTAAGCAGTTTCACATCATACTATGGTCTTGATTTGGAATGAAACTTGTAGTTCCTCTGCTGCTGATTGCATATGTATCTGGGGAAGTCAGACCAGCATAAACAATGTAATTGGAATTCCTGGACACCTGGTGCTGAGTGGGGGGAAACACTTCTCGTGCTTGGCTGGTGACTTGAAGCTGCTTGTCATGTGAAGTAGGTTGGGACAGTGTTGTGTGTAAATTCTTCTACTACTTTTCAGTTTGAATCAAATCCACTTGACAGAATTAGGAGCCTGAATGGTGCTAGGATTAGATACTAATATTCCACTTCAAGGACTTGGCTCTAAATCCACACTGATAGCATGAAAGTCTTCTCTGTCAATAGGAATCTTGTATGACATTAGTTTGGAAAAATTCTCCATGCAGCTTTTTTGACCATGGCACAATAAAGCCTCAGCAATTTTGGAGCACTCTGTATAGTTTCTATTTAGTATAGGTTTCCAGTAAAAAAAATTTACCTTCATGGGCACAGGCCACAAATGGCTGGTGTGAAAAATGTAGAAGTGTCACATTGATGTAGTACAGGGCATTTGTCTGAAAATGGATTAAGGCATGTTGTTTGGACAGTGTGGGAGGGATCTTTTATCTGTATCTAAAATTGTAGAAATTGCAGCTTTCTCCATGAAAAGGCCCACAGCTGTTTAGAGACATGAGTTTCTTGGGGTGTATAGGGATGAAACATAAAATTGCCAGTTTGCCCCATGCTTTGAGAACAAATTATATTAAATAAAAAGCAACTTTGCCATTGAGTGGCTAATACTGACACCAGTGTATAAAATGTAACATAACATGTTGCTGATACAAAGCTAGATGGTAAAGTAAGCTATGAGGAAGACATTAGACTGCAGAAAGATTTAGACAAATTAAATGAGTGGGCAAGGCATGGCAGGTCGAATAAAAGTGGAGAAATGTGAAGTCATCCACTTTGGAAGGAAAAATAGAAATGCAGAATGCTTTTTAAATGGTGAAAGACTGAGAGATGTTGGTATTCAGAAAGACCTAGATATTCTTGTACATGAGTCACAAAGTTAACGTGTAAGTACAGCAAGCAATTAGGAAAGCAAGCGGTATGTTGGCCTTTATTATAATGTGATTGGAGTTTAAGAGTGAAGTTTTGCTACAATTATATAGAGCCTTAGTGAGATCACACCTGGAATGCACTGTGTTTTTATGGTCTCCTTACATAAGGACTAATATACTTGCTTTCGAGGGAATGCAACAAAGGTTCCCTAGACTGACCCCAGGGATGAGAGAATTGCCCTAAGAGGGAAGATTCAATAGATGAGGCCTATATTTCGTTTAAGTTAGAAGAATGAAAGGTAATCGATTGAAATGTTCTTAGAGTTTGATGGACTAGATGCTGGGAGGATGTTTACCCTGGCTGGAGAGCCTAGCACTAGGGACCATAGTCTCACGATAAGAGGTTAGCAATTGCATATTCAAGACAAAGGCCAATAGATTTTTGGGTATTAAGGAATATGGCAGTAATGTGGGAAAGTGGAGTTCAAGGAGAATAGTCATGATCTTATTGAATGGCGGAGCATGCTTGAAGGGCCGAATGACTGCCTCCCCCCTATTTCTTCAGCTGGAGTTACTGCCATTCATTCGTAAGGGTTCAGAATTTCATGGATAGCCCATTCTGGATGTGGTCACTCTGCAGTTGAAGAGAGTGCATGAAGAGAGGGAATGGGTGACTGCTAGGCAGTAAAGAGAGAACAGGCAGGTAGTGCAGGAGGGATGGGGAGGAAACTTGAAGTTTGGCCCCGTAGGCTAGGAGAATGGAGAGAAGTGGCACAGACAGCTGAATAGATGGTCTCAATCTTTGTGACATGTCCATGAGCTCCCTGCACATTTTGGCAGAAAAAAAGAAAAGCACTCCAGGTCCCACTACCTCATGGGACATCCTGCCCCACATGCCCATAGGTCAGTGGATTGAGAATCAGCTGTTTAGAAAGTGAAGCCCATTGGCAGAAACTTGTGACCCTGAGTAAACGTCTTGAGCAACAGTTGCTGATGGTACTGTTGGTGAGGGTGCAGGAGTCCATGGAGTGCATCTCATTCTCCAACTGGCATTCAGTTTAGAATACTAGCGAGGGCGATGGTTCCTCTGGGAGTGCAGGCAGAGTCAAGTCCACAGCACTTTGGTGGCTCAGCCGTATGGGGAGGTGGTTGAGGTGGGGTGCATGTCAAAGAAGAAGGGTGGAAGAGCAAAAGTGGTAGGGGAATCAATAGTAAGGGCAACAGGCATTTCTGTGGCAGCAGATGTAACTCCAAGATTTTTGCCTCCCTGGTGCCAGGGTCAAGGATGGCACTTAGTGGCTATAGGACATTCTGTGAGGGGAGGATGAGCGGCCAGAGGTCTTGTCCATATTGCACCAGTGACAGGCTAAAAAGAGGGATGAGATCTTGCAGGCAGAGGTTATGGAGCCATGCGAGAGATTGAAGTGCAGGACTTCAAAGGTCGCAACCTCCAGATTACTCCTGATGCCACGTGTGAGTGAGTACAGAAATAGGGAAGATAGGGCTGATGAATATGTGGCTGGAGAAATGATACAGGTTAGAGGGCTTGAGATTCCTGGGACACGAAGCTGCTTCTGGGGGAGGTGAGACCTGTCCAAGCCAGACAGCTGCACCTCAACAGGGGCTGAGAGCAATATCTTCACAGAGTGGGAGTAGGGATTGCTAATGTTGTCAGGGAGAGTGTAAACTAGCTTGGTAGGGGATGGGAATTTGCGAATTAATTCAGAAGGGTGAAAAATTGGAACGGGAAGGCAAAAATATATTAAGCATGTTTTGAATGCAGAGGAAACAACGGCTAAAATATAAATATTGGTGTTTGGCAGTGCTAAATGATGTATACTGCAGTACAAGAAGTCCAGGGAATAAGACAGATGAGCTGAGAGCACGGTAGCACATGGGAGTATGTTATAGCTTTTACTGAGCATGGCTGAAATAAGGGTAGGAAATGGCAGCTCAATATTCCTGGTTACAGGGTTTAGAGACAAGATAGAGGGGGATAATAAAGAAGGAGGGTGTTGCAATATTTATTAAAGTAAAATAGCTGTGAAGAGGGATCATATGGTAAAAAGATCACCAAATGAGGCAGTATGGGTTGAACTGAACAAAAGGAAAAAAGGGGCAATCACAGTGCTGGGAATGTACAATAGATCCCCAATGCTATAAATTAGAGGGAGATAGAGGAGCAAATATGTAGGCAAATCTGAAGTGCCAGAACAATAGGGCACTAATAGTGTTGGGGGGGCGGGGGTTCATTTACTCAAATATTAATTGGGATAGAATTGGTGTGAAAGGCACAGAAGAAGCAGAAGTCTGGAATGCATTCTGTAGAGCTTTTTAACCAGCATGACACAAAGATTGGCTGGGTGGTTAACAGTGAAGTTGAGTGTCTTAGGCTACAGGAAGATATAGATGGTTTGGTCAAATGGGCAGTAAAGTGGCAGATGGAATTTAACCCTGAAAAGTGTGAGGTGATACACTTTGGAAGGAGTAATTTGACAAGGAAGTATTCAATGAACGGCATGGCACTAGGAAGTTCTGAGGAACAAAGGGACCTTGGCGTGTGTGTCCATAGATCTTTGAAGGCGGAAGGGCATGTTAGTGGGGTGGTGAAAAAGGCATATGGGACACTTGCCTTTATCAATCGAGGCATAGATTACAAAAGTAGGGAGGTCATGTTGGAGTTGTATAGAACCTTGGTGAGGCCACAGCTGGAGTACTGTATGCAGTTCTGGTCGCCACATTATAGGAAGGATGTGATTGCACTGGAAGGGGTGCAGAGGAGGTTCACCAGGATGTTGCCTGGGATGAAACATTTAAGTTATGAAGAGAAGTTGGATAGACTTGGGTTGTTTTTGTTGGAAAAGAGAAGACTGAGGAGCGACCTGATCGAGGTGTACAAGATTATGAGGGGCATGGACAGGGTGGATAGGGAGCAGCTGTTCCCCTTAGTTGAAAGGTCAGTCACAAGTGGGCATAAGTTCAAGGTGAGGGGCAGGAGGTTTAGGGGGGATGTGAGGAAAAACTTTTTTACCCAGAGGGTGGTGACGGTCTAGAATGCGCTGCCTGGGAGGGTGGTGGAGGCGGGTTGTCTCACATCCTTTAAAAAGTAGCTGGATGAGCACTTGGCACGTCATAACATTCAAGGCTATGGGCCAAGTGCTGGTAAATGGGATTAGGCAGGTCAGGCGTTTCTCACGTGTCGGTGCAGACTCGATGGGCCGAAGAGCCTCTTCTGCACTGTGATTCTGTGTGATGCAGCAAACCCAACAAGAGAAGGGGCAGACATGAACTGAAAGGCCTCTTTGCTTGCTATAAGTTTCTATGATTTTATTATGTTAAAGGCACAATATAAATGCAGGATGTTATATTAAAAACGTAGTGTAACTCGTGACTGTATCAGACTGGCTGCAGTTCTGTAAATCAACTTTTAATTGCAGGAAGCATTGCTTGTGAAGTTCATACTACTTATATTACACCTGTGCATTTTGAAAAATGTCTTAATTATTGGGTACTGAAGGCTGAAAATATGCCTGAATTGCTGGAGTTGATAATAATGGAGGCAAAAGGAATAACATTACAAAATGAATTTTAATCTGTAATGGTACCAAAAGTAGTACATAATTTCATAGTTGCATTTGCAGTGTGAGGGGAACTTGGTTTATTTTACAGGATCGTATAAGTTTCATAACTATAAGGCTTGCTTGTGACTTCCCGAGCTTTTAATTACAACTTACAGAGTTTAAAAACACTTCCTTTTGTGGTTTATTGGTTAGGCAACACCCAATGTTTCAGATTTGTAAATTTGACTGAAGCTTTGTGCTATATAGCAATGATTTTTACAAAGCTAGAAAAATATCAGGGTACTTGCAGTTTGGAATAAATGACAAAGATATTTATCTTTAGCTGTTGACTAGCAATCAGTGTTTTAAAAATTGTTAAAAGTATCCTGTTACAGCAATCATATCTTGTTTAAAAAATCTTGTCTTTTAAATTGCTGTCTCATAATTTGTAATCCTTTAGCATACATGATGATCAATACTAGAACAGCAGTTAATACATCAATTAGTTCACATAAAGGGTAAAGTGAAACTTGTGATTGACCACCTTTTATCTCTTAAAGTATGTTCAAGTTCTTCATGAAATCCCCTGAAGTCTCCATATGAGCTTTGATATTTTGTGATATTGAAATGTTTGCAACCCTAAGCCTTTATCGTTGGAATTGTTTGGGATTTCACTTTCATAAAAACCTTCAATGTGTTGAAGCATTTTTTGACCAACATATGGCTTATTCAATGGCATGCCATTCTGTGATCCACATTTAATTCCTCATGGAAGAGATTGCAATTCGTTGATCAAATTCTTAGTGTTTCAACACTGTTGTAGCCAATATGTGCATTGGTGAGTTTGCTCTGATTTCACAGTGGGCAGAAAATGAGAGAAAGAGTAAAGCAAAACATGTCGAAATAACATTAAGTTGAATACAGCTGAGATCGGGAAGGTGGTGGCGTTGTAGTATTGTCAACTAGACTGGTAATCCAGAGACCCAGGGTGATGGTCTGGGGACCCAGGTTCGAATCCCACCATGGCAGATGATGGAATTTGAATTCAGTAAATATCTGGAATTATAAGTAATGATGAACATGAAACCATTGTCGATTGTCATAAGAACCCATCTGGTTCACTAATGTCCTTTACTTTAGGTAAGGAAATCTACCACCCTCACCTGGTCTGCCCTACATGTGACTCCAGATCCGCAGTAATGTGGTTGACTCTTAAATGCCCTCTGTATTGTATCAAACCGCTAAAAAGTCAACAAAAGGGAATGAAACCGGACAGACCACCCGGCATCAGCCTAGGCACCGGAAACGACATTGGCAAACCCAGCCCTGTTGAAGCTGCAACGTCCTCATTACAAACATCTGGGAGCTTGTGCCAAAATTGGAAGAGTGGTCTCATAGACTAGTCAAGCAGCCTGAAATAGTCATGCTCATGGAATCATACCTTACAGATCACGTCGCAGACACCACCATCGCCATCCCTGGGTTTGTCCTGTCCCACCAGCAGGACAGATGCTACAGGGGTGGGGGCACAGTGGTATACAGGTCAGGAGGAAATTGCCCTAGGAGTGCTCAACATCGCTCCAGCCCCATGAAGTCTCATGGCATCAGGTCAAACAAGGGCAAGGAAGCCTCCTACTGATTACCAGGTACCTCCCCCCCCCCCCCCCCCGCCACTTCAGCTGTGGAATCAGTACTCCTCCATGTTGAACACCACTTGGATGAAGCACTGAGGGTGGCAAGGACACAGAATGTACACTGGATGGGGGACTTCAGTGCCCATCGAGTGGCTTAGTAGCATTACCACAGACAGAGCTGGCCAAGCCCTAAAGGACATAACTGCTAGACTGGGTCTGCGGCAGGTGGTGAGGGAACCAATGAGGGAAAAACATACTTGACCTCATCCTCACCAACCTGCCTGATACAGGTGCATCTGCCCATGACAGTATTGGTAGGAGTGACCACCACACTTGTGGAGACGAAATCCAATCTTCACGTTGAGGATATCCTCCACCGTGTTGTGTGGCACTACCACTGTGCTAATTGGGATAGATTTTGAATAGAACTAGCAACTCAACACTGGGAAACCATGAGGAACTGAGTCAGCAACAGCAGAATTGTACTCAACCACAATCAGTAACCTCATAGCCCGGCATATCCCCCACTCTACCATTACTGCCAAGCCAGGGGATCAACCCTGGTTCGCTGAAGAATGCAGGAGGGCATGCCAGGAGCAGCACTAGGCATACATAAAAAATGAGGTGTCAACCTTGTGAAGCTACAGCACAGGACTACTTGCATGCCAAACAGCATAAGCGGCAAATGATAGACAGAGCTAAGCAATTCCACAACCAACGGATCAGATCTAAGCTCTGCACAGTCCTGCCACATCCAGTCATGAATGGTGGTGGACAATTAAACAACTCACTGGTGGAGGAGGCTCCACAGATATCCCCATCCTCAATGATGAAGCAGCCCAGCACAACAGTGCAAAGGATAAGGCTGAAGCATTTGCAACAATCTCTGCCTCCTCCAGAGGTCCCCAGCATCACGGATGCCAGTCTTCAGCCAATTTGATTCACACCATGTGATATCAAGAAACAGCTGAAGGCGCTGGATACTGCAAAGGCTGTGGGCCCTGACAATATTCTGGCAATAGTGCTGAAGACATGTGCTCCAGAATGTGCAGCGCCCCCAGCCAAGCCATTTCACTACAGCTACAACAGGCATCTACCCGGCAATGTGGAAAATTGCCCAGGCATGTCCTGTACACACACAGCAAGGCAAATCCAACCCGGCCAATTACTGCCCCATCAGTCTACTCTCAATCATCAGTAAAGTGATGGAAGGGGTCATCAACAGTATTATCAAGCATTTGCTATCAATAACCTGCCCACTGATGCTCAGTTTGGGTTCCGCCAGGGTCACTCAGTTTCTGACCTCATTACAGCCTTGGTTCAAATATGGACAAAAGAGCTGAACTCGTGAAGCGAGAGTGACTACCCTTGACATCCGGGCCGCATTTGACCAAGTGTGGCATCAAGGAGCTTGAGCAAGGCTGGAGTCAATGGGAATCGGAGGGGAGGGGGACACTGCTGATTGGAGTCATACCTAGTGCAAAGGAAGATGGTTGTGGTTGTTGGAGGTCAGTCATCTCCGTTCCAGGACATCATTGCAGGAATTCCTCAGGTTAATGTCCCAGGCCCCACCACCTTCAGCTGCGTCATTAATGACCTTCCTTCCACCATAAGTGGGAATGTGCAATGTTCAGCACCATTCGCGACAACTCAGATACTGAAGCAGCCCATGTCCAAATGCAGCAAGACCTGGACAATATCCAAGCTTGTGCCATTCAATGACCATCTCCAACAAGAGAGAACCTAAGCATCGCCCCTTGACGTTCAATGGCATTATCATTGTTGAGTTCCCCACTATCAACATCCTGGGAATTACCATTGACCAGAAACTGAACTGGACTAGCCATATAAATACTGTGGCTACAAGAGCAGGTTAGAGGTTAGGAATCATGTGGCAAGTAACTCACCTGACTCCTCAAAGCCTGTCCACCATTTACAAGAAATAAGGCAGGAGTGTAATGGAACACTCTCTCCACTTGTCTGGATGAGTTCAGCTCCAACAATACAAGAGACTTGACATCATCCAGGACAAAGCAGCCCGCTTGATTGGCATCCCATCCACAAACATTCATCCCCTTCACCACCGACACGGTGGCAGCATTGTGTACCATCTACAGGATGCACTGCAGGAACTCATCAAGACTCTTTAGACAACGCCTTCCAAACCCACAGCCACTACCATGTGGAAGGACAAGGGCAACAGACACATGGGAACACCACCACCTGTAAGTTCCCCTTCAAGCCACTCACCATCATGATTTGGTAACATACCTCTGTTCCTTCATTGTTGCTGAGTCAAAATCCTGGAACTCCCTCGCTAACAGCACTGTGGGTGTACCCTACACCACATGGACTGCAGCGGTTCAAGAAGGCAGCTCACCACCACATTCTGAAGGGCAATTAGGGATGGGCATTTAATGCTGACCTAGCCAGCAACGCCCACATCCCATAAATGAATAAAACAAAATCTATAGCAGAAACTTGAAAGAAAATGAATGTTTCTATTTAAAAATGCACTGGAAATGTACTTGAACAGTGGGACCAAACTGCTAGGATGCTAAATCAATAGAAATGCTGGAGCAAGCACACTGCAGAATGCAATATTAGAATCGGAGATTCTCTCGACATTTAATAATATGTTAGATGGGTGAAGGAATGGGGGATAAAGGAATACAGATGGGATTGACTGCTTACTGCTTGTGTGGAGGGTAGATACCAATACAGACTGAGCCAATTGACCTGTTTCTGCATTGCAATTTCTGTATAAATCTCTATCATCGTTTTCTACAAATAGAGCCACTGATTTTTCTTATGGGCAAATCATTGAACAACCTTATTCTTGGAAAAGGCAAGACAATTTTGCTCACAGCTTGGGCTTGCAAAGGTGATTACAAGGGCAATGTAGGCTGATCTTATTGTTTCAGGAAACTGGATGGCATAGTGTTTTGGTCACCAATGTGGCCAATTCACACATACAAAATAACTAATGAACTGCGTCCTATCAGGTTTCTCCTGTTTACTGATGCAGAATGTTTTGAATGAGTAGTTTTGACCGGTTTTGTTTGTGAATTTAAAAAAAAAAACTTTGGCTTCAAAGGATAAAAGATCAGGTCAGGAAACAGCCATCATGCAAGAAGCATATATACCAGAAATAGGAAGAAATTATCTCTTGTATTCATTGGTGAGCCTGAGAAACTGCAACGTGTCAGAAAAAAATGCATGCTACTAAAGTAACAAAGACTCAAATGACTATAACTTTGAGAGTGGTCAGGGAATTCAAGACCAAAATATTATTATGCTAAATACAGACAGTTTCCCATTTCATCTGGAGAGCATTCAGTGTCTTAAAGTAGTAAGTACAATCTACAAACCCCCAAATCCAATCAGCTGTCCTGTGGATTTAGGTGATCTGAAGCTTTGCGCTCGTAATGTAGAGAGAGAGAGAGGAGAGGCAGTAGCCAAAAACAGCACAATAACAAGAAGAAGGAATGGCCAATAAGTCACTTGAGAGTGAGGTAGTCGTCAATGTGGATTTCTCATTTAAGGAAACCAGTTCATTTGTAGTGAGTATATTTTATATAACATGAATTTCAATGCTGGAGTATTATTTGCATGGTGAGATCTGGAACATCCTCATAACTTTTTACTATCTAAGCTATTTATAAAACTTCTCTCAATACTGCTAGACTTCTCTAATCCTGTTACTTTGGCTGTGAGCAGATCTCTAGTCCTTTCTGTTTGTCATCTCTGCATGAAGCTGGTGCTTATGAAGCCTGTAAAGATGGTGACCTCTGAGAAGTAGATGTTTTTTTTAAAAAAAACTTGCATCAACTACAGAATGCACTGCTTGATTTTAGTTTTAGCATATTAAGTATCACTTTTTCACCAAAAAGTTAAAAAAAATTGATTCCAGGCTTTTAAAACCCCTGGATTGAAGAATAGTTCTAAGTTCCTTACTGGAGCTATTTACACCTCTGCAGAGATAAGGGAAGCATATGAGAAGTTAAAACAACTCCAAAAATGCAGTTTTGTAGTCAAAAAATGATGGGTTCAGAAGATGAGATGGCAAACTTCTTTGTATCCATGATGGGTTTATTGTACACTTATTGTAGAAACTTTGAGTTGACCCACTTGAATTTGGTTGCTATTTGCCGAAGAATATAAAGAAGCAAATACTTCTCACTGATCTGTGATGATGTTGCCTGGAAAAAAAACTGCTTTAGAGATGATGAGAGTTTACATAATTGGTGAATTTGAATTTTTAAAGACTTGTGTTTTAATTTTGCACCTGTTCACATACACCATGCCACTTATAGAAGAGTTACAGTCTACTGCAATGCACTGGAATATCAAGGACATGATTCAGAAAGAATACAATCATCTGCATACTTATGAAGGATATTCTGTTACTGTTCTGTTGTGGTTTTAAAGTAAGCAATGCCAATAAACACGAGGAAGATACCACATTTGACCATATGCTGATGCACAAACTTCCATGTGACAGTGATTCAGACTGAAAGGATGATCAGAGGAGTTTGTAATTTCTAGGTTTTTGTTTACATAACTGCAGGTTTTTTTGAAATGCAAATTGAAACATGAGATGCCATGTTAAAGCTTTCTTCGTTACAATTTTTTTTTTTAAAAATCAATTGGATCTAGATTTTAAAATGACCAGTACTTCCAGTCATTTCTGATTTGCTGTATGGTACTTTTATGTTAACACAAAACGTGAAGCCAACTTTGTACCGTTTTGTTTGGCTTGGCTTTGTTGTTCAAAGTCAGTTGTTGAAATTTCAACAAACTACCACAGAACTTATAGCCCACTTCACAATATTGATGTCTCATTAAAGCTGTAGCAGGGTCCTTGCAAAAATGAAATAATGTGGTAGAAATTTGAGCCTGTCCACCTTCGGGGGCATAGGGCACCCTGGGTTTGAATGGTGAGACCGGAGGTGCCCCAATATTGGGCCTTGAATCAGTGGAGTTGCAGAGCTGCCAGTGAATCATTCTTGAGCCTCTGACAATCCTGCTTTGGTATCAATTGTTGGGTCCATGAAAGTAATGTGAGGCACTCTTTCTTCCCAGTGTGGTCTTTACTCAGTGCCGCAAAGACGCAGGAACAATTGTTAACTTTTTCAAGAAATCATAGATGCAGTTTGCACATTATGGCTTTATGTTTCGGTAGAAAATCTTTCTCCATGTCAAATCAGACACAGATGATCCATGGTGTCTGCTTCTAAACCAGAATTCTTTGTGTTTCTGCATTCTGCCAATAGTTTTGAGAAAGAACAAGCCAAGGCTGAATAAACTGCTTTTAAATGGCACAAACATGCCTGGATTTAAGAGATTCAGATGAGGCATCTGCTACTACATTAGGGAAAGAGCAACAAGTGAGTTCAAGTCAGTGTACAACCTATATACAACCTCCCTGCCTTTCATGCTTGTAAAAGCTATACAAAGGCCTAAACAAACCTTATCAGATTGAAGTGAGATCTTCAGTTTTGTGCTGGGATCAAAGGCAGATCAGAAATGTGAGACCACAACAATCGAGTTCTACTAGAAGGAAAGCATGCTAGATCCAACTTTTAAGATGGAGCATATTCCAAGTAGACGCAAGAAGGTTCGCACGCAAAACATTGGAAAGTTTGTCATCTCAATCCCTGTATTCCACACTTCTTTCAGTGCTATATATCTTACACTTTGGTCAGAAATTATAGAAATGATTACATTTTAATAGAACCAACAAATTAGTTCCAGGTTTGAACTAAAATGAAATACAACTGGTCGGTCCAGTAGTGATTCCAACCCAGAGAGCTGCCCTTCCATTGCAATACACTCACCTTCACCAGATTATGCAAGACTACCCTTAAGGTGCAGACCGCCTTTTGGTCTTAAATGCCTGACTATTAGTTGCCCAATCAAATGGTGTCAAACATTTACTCTTAAAGCATTAGTTTAGAAAATTTTTGGAATATGATTGGAACAAGTGTTGATACAATGGTACTCATTTATCACCGTGAGATTCAAGTTTGTGTAACTATGAGCATTGGTTTTAATTTGTCAATAGTTATGGAAGTACCAACTTCCAAGAGTGGAATATTTTTATTCCTAATATTTTTAGCTCATTGGAGACAGCATATAACTACGACCTTGTTTCACAATGGAGTTGAATGAGCATAGAAATTCAGTTTCATTCTGTCCATGACTCCGATAAACAATATGTCTATAATCTTTATATTTTTCATCTGTGGCAATGGACCTCCCCTTTGGCTCAAATCCAACAAATAAAAAAAATATTTTCTGCTGACTGAGCCCTCATGAAGTTCCTGTTTTACAAGATGAGATTCTATTGCAAAATTTAAGTAATTGAGCAATTAATAATTATATAAATAACCATTATATGCCTATATTGGCATGTTTTTAAGCATCTAATATATGTCATATTAAATGTATATTTAAACTAAGGATAACTTAAATAGTTGTATCTTTTTTAATTGAATGTGAAACATTTGGGCTCCTGAGCTACATGGTTCATGGCGTGTGTAGAATGCTGTGTGAGAAACCACAATTGGCTTGTTTTTTCAGTTTGATGATAATGAAGGGGTTGTGATATAATGTCTCCTTGTGGGTTGGCTGATAGTCTTTTTTGTCCAGTATGTAATTGTAAGGGGATCAGAAGATCTCAGTCTACCAGAGAAAAGGAGCTTGGGTCTTTAAATTTGAGATAAAACTTCATAATTGATATTATTCTAAACCCAAAGTGTCTTTTATAAGTCCCCCTTCTGTTTCCACAACCCCCACCCCCCAGTTATTCTGCAATTTTATAAAATATGAATGCAAGGGAGTAGAATTTATGTTTCAACATACATTTCTTAGGAATAATACATTAGGGAGTGTAGTGTAGATTTATCACTGGCCGCTAAGGGTTAAATTAAGGGAGAGATTACATGAACTAGGGTTATATTCAGAATTGATCAAAGCTTTCAAAATATTAAAGAGGAACTGATTGGGTGATAGGAATAAACTATTTCCTCTGGTTGTAGAGTCTAAGACTAGAGGGCATAATCTAAATATTAGAGCCAGTCCTTTCAGGGTTGAAATTAAGAAACACTTCTATATGTAAAGGGCGGTAGAAGTTTGGATCACTCTTCCACAGCTGCTATTGATGCTAGATCAATTGTTAATTTTAAAACTAAGGTTGATAAATTTTTGATAAGTAGAGGTATTAAGGGCTATCGGTAAATCTGGGGATATGAAGTTAGGTTGGAGATCAGCTATGATTTCATTGAATGGTGGAACAGACTCTGGCTAAATGACCTATTGCTGTTCCTATGCTCTTATTGCAATTACTGTGCTTCCCATTTCCAGGACAAACTGTCTACATTCAGTGACGTTTAAAAAAAATCATGCAATGATAAATTTTCATAATCTCCTGTTTCTGTCTGTCAATTCTAATCTCATAATTTTGTTCAGTTGTTAATTTTGACTACATCTGTAGCTGTCTTCATCTGTGCCATCAGCAGATTTTTTTAATAACAGAACTCACTTTTATATAGGACCTTTTTATTTTGACTATTTTTCATCATGAATGTTGAGTTTCTTTCTCAATGAGGCCAACAGTTGGTTAATGACCCAAGTAAGTTTCTTGTGTCTATCTGAAAGCCGAAAGGACAACCCAAAGTGCATTATAGTCGATTCAATACTTCTGAAGTGTAATCACAGTTTTAATGTAGGAAATGCTGCAGCTGATTTGCATACATCAAGATCTCACAAACAGCAACGTGATAATGGCTGCGTAATCTGTTTTAGTGATATTGCTTGAGGGATAAATATTGGTCATGACAACAGGGAGGAAAACCCTGCTATATAATACAAGCTGAATACTGTGGATGCTGGAGATCTGGGAAGAAAACTCTGCTATTCTATGTAGAAACAATTTAAAGCCCAAACGACATTTTGAGAGATTTTTACCTGCACCTTGATGAAATTTCCAATTCCCAAGAACAGAAGATATTGGAAATCTTCACAGGCACACAATCCTGTAATACTGCAGAGAAAGGCTCAAAAGTACATTGTCACAACTTGTTCAATCCAAATTGCCATAATGGAAAATCTAATCGTCAAACATGTGGGGCAACTATAGCACCAATATGCCAGCTCCAGGCAGAAATGGGACCCGTGTCAATCTATGAAAGGCCACCAAGGAAGGCGGTATGGGGACATTCAAAACACATGGCGTTTTGTATTAAAGCTAGTTGAGTTCTTTATCTTCTGTTGTTACGACAAGAAAAGAATGTAGTCAGACTGACTGCTCCAATCTGAAAGTGTGCGAAAGGCTATAATTACATATGAATGTGCAAATACTCAAGTACCTTAATGGCTTCATATGAAAGAAGAATTACAAATACTTTGCCTAATAGAGTAAACTAAATGTGAGATTCTTCCAGTAGCCCAAATTGTTAGGCAAGATTTATTTGTGTTGAAGCAAATGTGAAAACACATTTTTAGAAAGTGAGTATTAAATATGTGATACTTGGGGATTACAGTTATTTTTTTTAATTGGGGAAGAAGAATACAGTTCAATAATATAGAACTGAGGAGGTAAGGTTTACTTCCACATATTGCTAGAAATCTACTTTGACAACATGGCCTGTATTTGTTGCTTAAATCCATATTAATTTGTTTGCTTTTCTATACATTTTAAATTTTGTAATGGTTGAGAAAGTATGTGTTCATTCTAATGGATCTTGTGTAAAATAGGAATTATACCTAATTGAAAATGCAAAGCAGTTTCTAATAACTTAATCCACAAAATAAAACAAAGTTCAAAGCAGATATTTTCCATTTAGATTTCCTCTACTTTGCGGAATGGATGCTGGGCTTATACTTACAATCGAACAAATCTGGCCTCTTATGTTGTAAACTGTGCAAATGTGCAGCTCCATTCCCACACCTCCAGTCCTCACACCACCTGAAGTGACCTAGCAGGTTACTCCATTGTATTTGAGAAGGCGGTATCACTGTCTCAGCACAACTAGGAATGGGTAATAAACTAAAAAAGATCAGAGCTGGCCAGGGCTCTTATAATTACAATAGCTTTTCTTTGCTTTTATATTCTATTCCTTTTGAGCCCATTCTTCCATTGGCTTGCGATCCCACTTTTGAATGTGGGAACTAGTTTAAATGTCTTAAATTGCTAGACCCCAAAACTTTTTTTTATTCTTCTCCCCACATATTTTATAGTCTTGCATCTAAAGTGTACAACTTAACACTTTATTATCTTGCTGTTCTGCCGAAATGCTTTATCATCTTTTGATTTTTCAATTTACCATACTTCGTAGCTCAATATGATCTGCAAAATTGGACAAAACCTCCTCTATCCAAATCCTAGTTATTTTTCTGTATTTTACCTCTAGCTTGTTTTTATTTGACACTTCCTAAGGCGGTCTCCCAGCACCAATCAATGGGGACACCATTCTTGATATCCACCACTTCAAGAATGTTCTTTACCCCAAATCTCTACTTCCCACCTCCCAACCAGTATCTTAGCTGCCCCACAAGGTTGTCTCCATTCCCCTGCATCTCAATTTTATCTAGCAACATTTAATCAAAATCTATGTATTTGACATCCATTAATCCTCTACCTGCCACTTCAGTGTCTGGCATGTTAGGTTAGCGAGACATGGCTTATCTTTCAAGACACTCGACCATCTTAAACTTTGCTTCCTGCTAGCTGCTTTCAAGCTACATGGGGACTGCCTGAAAAGAAAACAAAGTTAGGGGAAAACCACAGCACACCAAGTTAAAAGCTGGTGCATACGTATTCTTCCAATCTGCAGTGCTTGAAACTTTCACCAGTCTCAGTAGAATGGTTTTACAAACCGGAAGGAAAGTAGACCTCCACATGAATCCTTTCATTCATGGTCAGGCTAATGATATATTCCTGAAAGCTTTAATTAATCATGAGAAAGGAAGAAGTGGTATCCTATCATCAGTTCATGACCTAACATTGATGCTAATGACATTAAACAAATCTATAATTTACACACATCTGTAATTGAAACAAAGTCCATGGAGCGTTTTCATGTGTATTGTAGCCAGGAAAGTGACGGTGTCATCTAGTGAAAAAGCACTGTTGTAAGTACTTTCACTTCACATCATTCACTTAGTTTTATTTGAAACAGTAAAAATGAATCAGTGCTTAGAACAGAATATTTGAGTGTTAAAATTCACTCCAAGCATGTTAGTCTATGGTCTTCCCTTGTCATTAATACTCTTTATCATTAAGTTGGGCAGTAATTAGAACTGGAACTATACTGGTAAAAACAATTTGTCATGGAAATTAAATTGTAACAATGCATTTTTAAGCAGTGTTGTACAAGAAGACCATTCTGCTGATTATGATCTTTTTCTTTGATAGTGTTATTCCACTCTTAAAGCAATCCATTGGGATTTTAATGCAACGCACTCCTCCATCTTTGGATCACATGCTGCCCCAGTGCTACCAGCGGGTATGTAGAATGAACGTCATATGTAATATTACTGAAAAAAAGCACCTAGAGTGCAGTTAGTATTTTACTGAACTAGAACTCTTTCTCATTTGTTCTTCCAGGTTCAACACTTGCAAGGAGTTTATAGTATAATTGATCCCCACTTCTGGACCTTGTGTAGTGAAGTTTACATTGGCACGGTAAAGCTTCTGGTAGCGCCCGATGCAGATGCACGATGGATTTTGAGTCAAACACATAGCATTTTCACTCAGGTGTGTGAAGAGAAAGCTTAAGCTGTACTATCGTGAATGTTTCTCTTTGCTAATCTGCAAGGTTCAAAAATTGCCTGTGACATTTAAGAATTACTTCTATGATAATGCCAAACTCAAGGCTCTCAAGAAACTTAAACTCTTTGGTCTTTAGGAAATGTTTACAATGTCAGCAAGGAGCAATATTCTGTCAGTTGTGTATCTAAGAAAATGCACAATTAATAGACTCATAGTGTCTTCAGCACAGAAGGAAGCCATTCTGCCCATTGTGTCCGCACCAGGAAACAAAGATCTGACTACACTAATCCCATTTTCCAGCGCTTGGCCTATAGCCCTGGAGGCTATGGCAATGCAAGTGAATATCTAAATACTTCTTAAATGTTACGAGAGTTTCTGACTCAACCACCCTTTCAAACAGAGAGTTCCAGACTCCCACCACCCTCTGGGTGAAAACATTTCTCCTCAACTCCCCTCTTAGCCTTTTACCTCTTACCTTAAATCTATGCCCCCTGGCATTGACCCCTCTACAAATGGAAAAAGCGCCTCCATGTCCACCCTATCTATGCCCCTCATAATCTTATACACTTCTATCAGGTCCCTTCTCAACCTTTGTTGCTCCAAGGAAAACAACCCCAGCCTATCCAATCTTTCCTCAGAGTTCAGACCCTCCAGCCCAGGCAGCATCCTGGTAAATCTCCTCTGCATCCTCTCCAGTGCAATCACATCCTTCCTATAATGTGGTGACCAGAATTACACGCAGTACTCCAATTGTGACCTAACCAGCGTTTTATACAGTCCCAGCATAACCTCCCTGTTCTTGTATTCTGTGCCTTGGCTAATAAAAGCAAGTATCCCATATGCCGCCTTAACCACCTTATCTATCTGCCCTGCTACCTTCAGGGATCTATGCACATGCACACCAAGATCCTTCTGATCTTCAGTACTTTCCAGGGTCCTACCATTCATAGTGTAATCCCTTGCCTTGTTAGCACTCCCCAATCTCTCAATCCACAAACTGCTCAGCCTCGTGAATGCACCATAGAGCCCCCAGCTGCCGCTCAAGCTCCAAAACCTGAAGCTCGAGGCACCTCCTGCACACATGGTCATCCAGACCAGCAGGAGTGTCTAGGATTTCCCACATAGTGCAGGATGTGCAAATCATGGACTGACCTCCCCAGACATAACTAAATAGAATATGGGCCCTTGCTTTTATTTTATCCTTACTCCTACTTGTGTAAAGACTGGATGCTAGATCCTCTAGATAGACTAGATTCTAGGTGCCGCCAGACTGCCTGTCCCAGGGTCCTCCTCTCGCATTCTCCTAAACCGGAAAAGAGTTTTGCTCGGGGTCTCTGGCAGTGCAGACTAACATAAATTCACATAATCAGGTGTTCACAAACTCAAAGGAAGCAACCATTCTGTGTTGAGAGGTTATTTATTGGAGAATGGATTTGCTGTTTGGATTTGACACATCTTTAATAAGTCAGTTATATAAACCAATAATAACACTATTACTTCATTCTTATTCCCTTGGCATATTTCTTGGCAATGGAAAAAAAAAATGTAGTTTATGGTTTGCAGAAAAATGGTTAAAATATGCTAGTTGATCTTCTATGATACTGGTACTGCAGAGTCTTTAGTGAGGAGGCTGGGTAGTCAACACCTGATGAGCTTGAGGGCTGTCTCTCAGTCACTGTGCACAGCAAAGGGAAAGAAAAAATTGCCAATTTCCCTTGTTTGGTATGCTGTGGTTTGGGAGTTGGGACCATTCTGTTCCTTAAGTCAAGCGGAAATAGAGCTGTGTGCTGCTATTGGAGTTTTTGGAAGCATCCATATCAGTAATGTTAGTGGCTGCTTTTTATTTTTGCCATTTGATTAGTTATGTACACATGATAAAGGATAGGAAAAGTCCAACTGGCTCCATCACAGTGTCACAACCTACGCAGGCCATCGGGTTCACTCTCCTGGTTATGGGAAGATTCTAATGTATTCATTATTTTAAACACCTCAAAGATATAACACTTTAAGCCTGCATTTTTCCCTAGCTTGATAACTAACTGCTTTTAAATAGGATCAATTGATTATCCCTCCTCTGAACCTTTTTCCAGGGCTTTGAAACCTAAAATCTTGACAACAATTTCTTTTAAGATGGAACATTATTTTTGAGCCTTCTGTGTGGCACTGTACCAATGGACGCAGTACTTCCCAAGCTTTCATCATTCACCAACTTTGATTTTTTTTTTTTGAAGAGTTTACAATCACATTCATGAGATAGGATGTACTTTTCCAGAAATTATGCTGGTATTGCTCATTAACTTTTGCTCTTTCTAAATTATCTCACAAATGGTTCTAACAATATCTTCCAGAAACTTGCCTATAATTGAAGTTAAACTAATGAACCTATAATTTCCAGGTTCTGATTTATTGCCCTCCATGCAAACAATTACAGATATCGGCGAGTTAAATTATATATGCTAGTGGCTCACAGCACAGACCCCATTTCTTTTAGGGCCCTAGGGCAAATACCCTGAGGGCCAAGAGCCTGATTTGCTTTAAGAACTGTAATTCTGGCTAGGGTCATCCGGGATACAAGCCTATGCATTCAGTTATAGCCTTACTTCATAATTCATATTAGACAGAAGTAGTGAAGACCAATGCAGTCTACCCACTTAAAAGTTAAACTATATCTTCAGCTCCACTAAAGCTGCCCCACAACATCCTTCAATGTCTCGCTTACTCCTAACCTAACTAACAAAGTCCTTGCGATCACTATCATACCCACTCTGTATCATTCTTTTCATTGTTCCTTAGCTAGTGTTATACTTACCTCATTATCTTCAGAGCTTGCTTTACATACATGACTTCTTTAGGCATACAAATAATATTAAAAGTACTCAATCTTTTTAACTGTGCTGCAATTGTCCCCAGCTAATAGTTCACCACACAACCTTTCTCCAATTCGCTATCATTTTTGTAAATGTGGGGCCCTTCCTACAAACTGACGTTAGCATTAAATTTTCAATAGCATTGATTTGACTGATAAAGTTAAATCTTAATGATCTGATCAGCGACAATCAAAGAATATAGAACATGATAGATTTTAACATGATGAAATGATTTGTATGAGGTGTTTAACTTTGTTCCGTTCCTTCTTTCATGAATCCCGTGCTTTATTTTCTAATGGAGTGGGTAATTCTAGCCGCCTCCTCTGCTGCCCTTTTATTGGCTCGTAGGTAGTGCATAAGGAGCTTCTTTGGTGTCTTCTTCCACTTGGTATCTTCCCGATGCACAGCTGTGACTGTGTGTTTACTGAGTAAAACATTTGCCAAGGCAAGTACGCAGAACCATGTTGCTACAAAAGTAATTGGTACAAAGCCATTCATGTAATAGAACATGATGCAGTGTAATATTTAGCACAAGAATCCACATTCACAAAACTTAAGTTGTTAAACATTTTTATAAATTACATTTTTTTAAGGAAAACAAAATTGAATTATTTACTGATGCTTAGAAATGTTGGTGGGGATAGTTGCTTCATTTTAATGGGTGAATAAACAAACTTTTTTTCTCTCTATTCACAGGTAGGAGTAAGGCAGCTTTACGTCCAGATTGACTTTGCAGCTCTGTAAAGTTGTCTAAAAACACATGGGTCCAAAACCCTGGTGCTGGGCTCAGGGAATAGAATTAACTGCTGTTGGGTCGTTGGATTGAAACACCACCACTATACAGTGCACTTGAATGTGGACAGAGCACTATTTATTTGCATCCGTGGAAGGTTCTCTTCAAAGGAGTCAAGGAATAGTGAATTAATCCGCATAGTCACTACCTGCTAGATCTGGAGCCACCTTTATGTCAAGGCCTAAAGTGTCTTATTTCATCATGACTTCACCAAGGAATTATAACTGAGTCGGTGTTTTGTTGTATGATGAGCCAAACATTGTGGTTGTATAATCCTACATCCTATTTAGCAGATGTATTCCCATGTTTCATTCTATTCCTGTTCTTGTAAATATTGTTGTCCTGACTATCATTCTGCTATGTGCTAATTATTTTCTAATTGGTTGTACGCTATGCAGGTTGAATGAAATGAACCATATTCAGTTTCTGAAGTGCCTTTTTACAGTGGACAAGAATTAATATTTGAAGGATGGAAGGTGGATACTGGACACATTGGGAGAAATTTTATAATCATTGACCAGCAGTGTACATCATGGTGACCAGCGTGGTTCTAATGGATTTTAATAGTTTTTTTTTTTAGGTGGGATGTTAAGGAACCTATCCTTTTTTTTGTAGTAGTAGTGGGATACAGATCAATAGCTTATTCTCAACATTACCCTTTGTCTTGCTGTCCATTATATGCTGCTGGACATAAAGAAATTCCACTTTCATCATGGCAATTTTGCACACAGGTGACTATGTGTGTTCATCTGGATTGGGCTGGGGTTGAAATCGTACAGTACAGCAGAGGATCCATGCAGAGGTTGCACAGCTAGACGTGGATCGCATCAAAACAAATATTGAGAAAACAAATACTCTATCATAAAATGTTAACAGTATTTTTTCTTAATTATAGTGTCCTGACTCCTCCTTTGGTCCTGGTTGTTTGCAAATGATCTGATCTTGGGTGAAATTCAGTAAAACTACAGGTGTAAACACCGAGCTTTATTAGTTGCTTATACAAAGGCGAAATAGTGCCGATGCTGGAAACCTAAAATATAAACAGGAAATGCTGGAAATACTCAGTAGGCCAGGCAGCATCTGTGGAGATAGAAATCGTGTTCGTGTTTTAAGACGGAGACCTTTCATCAGAAAAAGCTGTTGCCTGGTCTGCTTCAACTTCTCAGCCTTTTTTGTTTATGTTTATAAATTGCTTAGCTGACCTTAGAAGATTCAAAGAGGGATGTTTATGATGTCAGTAGCTTGCTAGAAGGATGAGCTTGTTGTGAGTTGATTCATTTAGCAAATGGTTTCTCATTATTGTTTGTGCGGGTCCAGTTTAAACAGGTGTTGTTGACCAACCAAGTTTGCTATCAAACAAGAAACTGGATAACCTGATTTCTTTAACGATAAATTGTTACATTAATGAGGCTGCAGGAAAACTGTGATTCTAATGGAACTTAACACGGAGTTCATTAAGTTGCAGAGTAATGATGAGAAGGCTAACAAATAATCAGTACACAGTGGCGGCACATCAGGAGAAATTGCCCAGAGTTATTTTGCCTGTGCAATATTGACTTGTAGTAAGACAGAATTCCACTAGTGTCAATGATAGGATAGTGTGCAAAGCAAAAGACTGCAATCTGGTTGCATTTTAGAAAATAGATAAAGATTTTATTTTGTTTTAGCTGTTTCAGCAGTGAGCAGAATCTACTTTTGTAAATTATTGGAATTCATCTAGCAATGAAGCTGTTTGGTTAAATCAGCTGCATAGGGAAATGAATTTGGAATATGATACAGTATCTTGCAACGGTTGCCAAACTGCATTGTCCAAAGCAAATGTTTACAGCTTGGAAACCTTAGTATGATTGAAATGTTTACACACGCAAGCTGTAATCAAATCCCGTGTATCTGTGCAGGATAAAATGATGGTACTGCACAGACATTCCCTTCTCCCTCCCCCTCCCCAGATGCTATCTGTAAAACAATTATGTGGTTTGCTTCAGTTCACGTCATTCCAGGTCTGTATCTCTCAATCCACACGCTACGGTGCGTGTTCACTTCCCAAAATGTGTGAGTAACTAATGTACAGGGCAAGTTTATCTGATAAACTTCAATAAGTAAATACTTATGCATCAAAGCAAAAGTATTTATATTGCGTTGGTAGGGAAGTTTTGCTGTTCACTTTAAACAAAATAGTCACTCTGTTGGCTGTATAATGCATTGTTGCTGCTTCTGGGAACATTTTCAACATTAAATCAAAGGGGTTCTTTGTTCTGTACCAAGCCTTTGCCTCTCCCCATAAATTAATTGGGCATTTAAGGAGAGAAGAGAGTTGTATTATTTTGTTTAAAAAATATGGTTGTCAGACTGTAGAAATCTTGTTCAGTTTAGCAGCTTTGAACAGGACTTTCTGAAATCCCACTTGTAAGCCTTGAGCTGTTCAGTAGTCTTTCTAGTTGATTTTAAAAATCATTCTAGATTAATCTCTCGACCTTCTGAAAAGACATTCAGTACAGTATTTTTAATAATTTGAAACAGACTTGTAAATGTCACCAAAGCAATTTTAAGTACGCACAACTATGAAATAAAGTCTCTACAGTAAATTGTCTTATCAAACAACTTGCCTGACTTACAGAAATATGCGTAATAAATATTTTGACAACTACAGCATTTTGTGCAAGTTTTTAAAATGTTCATTTTGCTCTCCCTCACAGGAATAATTAGCACTAACAAGCTCCTTTGAATTTAATACCAAGTATGGAACATTGCTCCCTATTACTTTCTCTTGCCATGTATACTTTTTCTAAAATCCTGAGATCACTAATCTTAACTTGTAACCAGTTGGTAAACTCAGGAGCTTCAACAGAATGCAACTAAGCTCCATAAATCTCTTCATAAACATGCAACCTCTTTCCAAAAAGAACTATGCACTTTTTTTCATGATCTGTTAAACAAAGTGTCCCACCTCAGCCTTAAAAATAAATGGCTTGCTTAAAAGACAAACATCTTGCTACTGACCACTGTGCCTGCACTGAGACAGTTAACACTCGCTGGAAAGATGAACAATGAGAAATAAATTGAAGATATAATTTGTTGATAAATTAGAGAATTGCGAATTAACAGCTATAACTTTCATCTTTTAATTATCGGGAAATTATGTGGAGGAAGGGGAGATTTTCTCAGATGTGCTTTTTAATTTACGATGTTGGTAACTCTCCAACAATGAAGGAAGCACGACTTGACCTGGTTCTGGCTAATGAAATGGAGCAAATAAGTGAGCTAAAAGTAGGAAAAATTTAAGAAGCAAAGAGCACAATATAATAAAGTTCAGTGTAAAATTAGAAAAGTCAAGGCTGAAAGCAAATTACAGAGAATTTTTTTTTAATTTTTACCCAAATTAAGTAGAAAGCAAATTGACAGATAGCCATTGATGAGAAATGGGGTAAAATTTAAACAGCAGGTTGGAAAGGGCACAAATTAAGTGTAATATAATGCAAGATCTGAGCATTTTGTTATGTTTTCTCTGTTGGGGAGGTGTAAATGAAGTTAGTTCAACAATAGCTGTCGTGGTCCACATGTTAATCTTTCTCAGTGTAATGCACAACAGAGAGGTGGTGATGAGACTGGGCTGAAATTTTCTTTTACATTTTATTTGAGAAATTAAGGTCTGAAGAGCATTGAGACATGTTTTTGGAACTCCTAAAATTAATTTTGAGAAATTTGAAAGCTCGCTTAATGTGCACATGTTCAGGTACACAGTGAGTCAATATGATACGTAATTGAAAAAAATGCCATTAAAGACCTACTTGTGGACAATGGGGGAATTCTACCCTAACAGAGGACTGGTGTAATTACAAACAAAGGTTTCACATTTGACTGAAAGTGAATACAATTGATGACGATAAAGCAAATGTTTTCCTCACCATGATGGGGCCAGATGCTTTTGGAGCTGGTGTCTCACCAATGTTGTCCAAGAGCTCCCAGTGCTTTGGAATATACTGAAATTAATGAAATTCTGGACTCGTATTATACCACAACTAAGAATTGAGATTATATCGCGAGAAAAGAAAGCGGTGAGACTGTTGTAAATTACATTCTCGAATTAAAGAAACACTCTTGTCACTGTGGATATGATGTGAACTCAGAAATCGACCTCAGAGACATGTTTATAGGAGACTTAAAATACAATAAAATCTAGGCCAAGCTTTTGAGCAAAGGCAATAAGCCGACATGGAAGGAAGCCTGCAATGATGCCATAACGGAAATGGGAGAAAGAGATAGTTGCAATTAACAAGGGAATTCTTCTCAGCCAGGTCCATGGGATCTCAGCAAGATTCAGACCACTGCAGCCAAGTTCACCGTCTTAGAGTCAGAAATCTACATGCTACCATTGCCATAGTAACGATCAAACATTTAAATGCCCCTATTTCAAGTCAAAGTGCCATGGCTATGGGAAAGTTTGTCATATCCAGATAGCATGCAGGAGTAGAGGAAACAGTAATGCTAGAGGTCATGGTAAAACTCCAGGTTGGATATGTTAGAAACAACAGGGGCAATTAAGATGAAGAGCATTGAATGGGCTGCACCCATAGTGGTAATTCAAAAAGCCAATGGGTCTGTTCTTTGTGGAGATTATAAGCAAACAGTAAATAAGGTGATTGAGAATGATAATTATCCACTGCCTATCAGTACAGATTTGCTGTCCAATTTAGCCAGTGGAAAGATGTTCAGTAAGATAGATTTGTAAAATACATATTTGAAATTAGAATTAACTGACAAGCACAGAACTGCTTACCATTCATACAGAAAGTTGTACGAGTACAAAACATTACCATTTTGCAGGGAGTGCAGGGTCTACTGTCCTGGCAGCATTTCAGATCATCATGGATCAGGTACTAAGTGAGATGAAAGGAGTGAGCTGCTGCTTGGATGACATGGCAGTAAGATAGAGGAAGAGAATATATTGTACGGTTGAACAAAATCCTAGATGGGCTTCAAGAGTATGATGTCAAAGCTAAATAGCGGAAGTGTTACTTCATGGTGTCAAGTATAAAATCCTTGGGTCGCCAAATAGATGGTGATGGTATCCATCCAATGTAGGAGAAGGGTGAGGGGATTTTGAAAGCAAAGAGCCAGAGAAAAAAGAACTTAGAACATTCAGAGGGATTGTTGTGTATTATTCCAAGTTCATCCCAGACTTAGCTAATATATTCACTCCACTGTATCAATTATTCAAACATGGAACAGATTCAGTAGTCTGTGGAGCATCAAAGCATTTGAATAACTAGTGATACTGTTTTGCCCACCATGATACCAAGAAACAATTGGTTTTAGTGTGCAATACTTCACCACAGGAGTTAAGTGTGACGTTATCTCACATAATGGAAGATGATGTGGAGAAGCCTGTAGCATATGCGTCAAGTACTTCACGAAGACAACAAAATTACTTAAGCTGATAAAGAAGCATTAGTGGTCATATGCGATGTTACTAAATTCCACAAATATTCTAATTCTAAATTCAAAAACTCCATTTGCCTGGAGAGTGCAGATCCCACAACACTGAAGAGGCTTGACACCGTCCAGGACAAAGCAGCCCGCTTGATTGGCACCACATCCACAAGCATTCACTCCCTCCACCACCGACACACAGTAATAGCAGTGTACCATCTACAAGATACACTGCAGGAATTCACCATGGCTACTTCGACAGCACCTTCCAATCCCACGACCACTACAATCTAGAAGCACAAGGGCAGCAGATAGGGCACCACCACCTGGAAGTTCCCCTCCAAGTCACTCACCATCCTGACCTGGAAATATATCGCTGTTCCTTCACTGTCACTGGGTCAAAATCCTGGAACTCCCTTCCTAACAGCACTGTGGGTGTACCTACACCACATGGACTGCAGCGGTTTAAGAAGGCAGCTCACTGCCACCTTCTTAAGGGTAAATAGGGATGGACAATAAATTCTGGCCCAGCCAGCGAAGCCCACATCCCGTGAATGAATTTTTAAAAATTCACAAACAGTAGGAAGTTCACTTTGTTAACTGACCACCAAGCCCTTATGATGATATTTGGTTCAAAGAAGGAAGTACTATCCCTAATGGCAGCATGATTTCAGAGATGGGAATTGATTTTTATGGAAATTAAATTTTTGATGAAATTAAATATCATAAGTCACCAAGTCATGCAAGTTCTGATGTTCTTTTGAGATTTCCTGTGAAGACTGATTCATTTTAATTGCAGAATTACCTGTGAATTAATTTACACACACAAATGACATGCCAGTGTCTGCCAGAGAAATTAGTGAAGAAACTCACAAAGATGTGATGCTTAATAAAGTGCTCAATTATGTTATGATGGCTGGCCTAAAGAGATTAGTTAGGGATTGTCTGTATGAAAACAGTAGCAAGAAACTATTTTTGGTATTCAAAGGTAGATAGAGATATTGAAGAGTTGGTGAAAAGTTGTGAAGTGCATCTCAATGAGAAATGATCCAACCAAATTCCAATGATTTAATGGTCAAACACAAGGAAATTGTGGGAATGAGCACATGTTGATTTCTTTGAAGTGGAAGGGAAAGAGTGTTTTGTTTTGGTCAATAGCTATAGCAAATGGATAAATGTTGAGTCTGCCCAATATGAGAAGTGCCAAAACTATTGAGGTTTTGAGAAGTTGGTTTGCAATTTATGGATTGCCAGAGGTGTTGGTATCAGAAAATAGTCCTCAGAAGAGTTCCGAATGGCGCTGCAGAAAGAAGTGTACAGATTGTGAAGAGGTATTTGTAGAAGTATTTGCTAGGTCACAAACTAGGCAGTAATTTCCATGTTTCTCTTTGACATAGGCTAGACAATTTTCTGTTCTCTTACAGAACAACCCCACAGTCTACAACAAATTGCTGACCTTACAAGTTAGTGTTTAAACATGCTTCTAGAGCAAGGTTTAGTTTTCTTAAGCCTGACATCCATAGCAAAGTAAGAGAAAAGAAAAGCAAAGTAAAGATGAGTCAGAATGCACCAGGCATGAAACTTAGCTCAGCACTGGTCAAAATGTCATTGTGGTAAAGCCAACAAGGTAATGTTGAGAAGTATGTGATTGGAGATGTTGTAAAAAGATTAGGTGCATTCACACATCCAGTGAAGATGGGGAACAGACTCCATCAGTGTCATGCAGTTTATTTGCTTGAAAGAGAAAATCTGATAAAGGGAGAGTGTGAGAAACCTCCTCCAAAACTTAAAGCAAACATCACAAAGAAACTGAAAGTTTGCTGGTATCTCAGAATCCACTGGTAGAGCAGTGGATCAGGTTCTTTGATTAAGGCAAATCAATCAATGTCACAGTCCAAACCATTAAGTGGAGTTGATAGTCAGAGTCAAAGTTCAGGTTTGACACAGTCAGCAATGTTGAGAGAGCAGAGTCAAGCTAATGGAAATGGAAGGAGGCAGAAAGAGAAAGAAGCCAAATAAGTTAATTCAAAGTATGCAGGAAGGAAGAAGAAAAAAAGTTGTTTTAATTATTTCTCGTTAGTGATATTTTTGTGAAATACATATTGGTGTTAAGGAAAAACATCTTTTACATGTAAATTACTCTGGAAGCATTGATCGTAAATGTTTTGGATATGATTACAGTAGAAACAAGTATGCAATCCAATCTTAAAATTTCAGGTATAATTGATGTTGCATTGGTCATACTGTATTCTGGGAACTTATGTACATGTACCATTTTACATTTTCATGTGTAAATTTTATTAGGTGACAAGGGAGCTTAGTATAGTGCAAGATCTTAGCATTTTGTTATATTTCCCCCGCTGCTGCCCTCCCTCTTGCAGAGGTGCAAACAGAGTTAGTTTAATAATGGCTGCCTGCAGCTTTCTATATTAATTCATGGGATGTGGGCAGTGCTGGCTGGGCCGGCATTTATTGTCATCCCTAATTTCCCTTGAGATGGTGGTGGTGAGCCGCGCCTTGAGCTACTGCAGCATATGTGGTGTAGGTACACCCACAGTGCTGTTCGGGAGGGAGTTCCAGGATTTTGACCCAGCGACAGTGAAGGAATGGCAATATATTTCCAGGTCAAGTCAAGATGGTGAGTGGCTTGGAGAGGAACTTACAGGTGGTGGCGTTCCCTTGTTCCCTTGCATCTGCTACCCTTGTTCTTCTAGATGGTAGTGATTATGGGTTTGGAAGGTGCTGTCTAAGGAGCCATGGTGAGTTGCTGCAGTGCATCTTGTAGATGGTACACACTGCTGCCACTGTGTGTCATTGGTGGAGGGAATGAATGTTTGAGGATGTGATGCCAGTCAAGTGGGCTGTTTTGTCCTGGGTGGTGTCAGCTTCTTGAGTGTTGTTGGAGCTGCACTCATCCAGGCAAGTGGAGAGTATTCCATCAACTCCTGACTTGTGCCTTGTAGATGGTGGACAGGCTTTGGGGAGTCAGGAGGTGAGTTACTCGTTGCAGGATTCCTAGCCTCTGACCTGCTCTTGTGGCCACAGTATTTATATGGCTAGTCCAGTTCAGTTTCTGGTCAATGGTAACCCCCAAGATGTTGATAGTGGCAGATTCAGCAATGGTAATGTCATTGAATGTCAAGGGGTGATGGTTTGATTCTCTATTGATGGAGATGGTCATTGCCTGGCACTTGTGTGGCACGAATGTTGCTTGCCACTTGTCAGCCCAAGCCTGGATATTGTCCAGGTCTTGCTGCATTTGGACATGGACTGCTTCAGTATCTGATGAGTCGCGAATGATGCTGAACATTGTGCAATCATCAGTGAACATCCCCACTTCTAACCTTATGATGGAAGGAAGGTCATTGATGAAGCAGCTGAAGATAGTTTGGCCTAGGACACTACCCTGAGGAACTCTTGCAGTGATGTCCTGGAGCTGAGATGATTGACCTCCAACAAGCACAATCATTTTCCTTTGTGCTAGGTATGGTTCCAATCAGTGGAGAGTTTTCCCCCAATTCCCATTGACTATAGTTTTGCTAGGGCTCCTTGATGCCACACTCAGACAAATGCTGCCTTGATGTCAGGGGCAGTCACTCTCGCCTCACCACCGGAGTTCAGCTGTATTTACATGTTTGAACAAAGGCTGTAATGAGGTCAGAAACCTAACTGAGCATCAGTGAGCAGGTTATTGCTTGTGAGCAAGCTTGCAGTGAGCAAGTTCCACTTGATAGCACTGTTGATGACCCCTTCCATCACTTTACTAATGATGGAGAGTAGACTGATGGGGTGGTAATTGGCTGGGTTGGATTTGTCCTGCTTTTTTATGTACAGGACATACCTGGGCACTTTTCCACATTGCCAGGTAGATGCCAGTGTTGTAGCTGCACTGGAACAGCTTGGCTAGGGGAGCGACAAGTTCTGGAGCACAAGTCTTCAATACTATTGCTGGAATATTGTTAGGGCCCATATCCTTGGCAGTATCCAATGTCCTCAGCCACTCCTTGATGTCATGTGGAGTGAATCGAATTGTCTGAAGACTGGCATCTGTGATGCTGGGGACCTTCAGAGGAGGCTGAGATGGATCATCCATCTTGGCATATCTGGCTGAAGATTGTTGCAAATGCTTCAGCCTTAGCTTTTGCACTGCTGTGCTGGACTCCTCCATCATTGAGGATGGGGATATTTGTGGAGCCTCCTCCTCCAGTGAGTTGTTTAATTGTCCACCACCATTCTTGACTGGATGTGGGATGTGGCAGGACTGCAGAGCTTAGATCTGATCCATTGTTTGTGGGGTTCCTTTGCTCTGTCTATCATATGCTGCTTTTGCTGTTTGGCATGCAAGTAGTTCTGTGTTATAGCTTCACCAGGTTGACATCTCATTTTTATGTATGACTGGTGCTGCTCCTGGCATTTTTCTTTATTCTTTCATGTGATGTGGGCGTCGCCAGCAAGGCCAGCATTTGTTGCCCATCCCGAATTGCCCTTTAACTGAGTACCTTGCTGGGCCTTTTCAGAGGGCAGTTAAGAGTCAACCACATTGCTGTGGGTCTGGAGTCACATGTAGGCCAGACCAGGTAAGGACAGCAGATTTCCTTCCCTAAAGGATATTAGTGAACCAGATAGGTTTTTACAACAATCAGTTTCATGGTCACCATTACTTAGGCTAGCTTTCAATTCCAGATATATTAACTGAATTCAAATTCCACCAGCTGTCTTGGTAGGATCTGAACCCATATCCCCATTAGCCTGCGTCTCTGGATTACTAGTCCAGTGACATTACCACTATGCCACCATCTCCATAATGCCCTTCTGCACTCCTCATTGAACCACAGTTGATCCCCTGGCTTGATGGTAATGGTAGAGTGGGGGATATGCCAGGCCATGCGGTTGCAGATTGTGGTTGAGTACAATTCTGCTGCTGCTGATGGCCCACAGTGTCTCATGGTTGCCCAGTCTTGAGTTGCTAGATCTGTTCAAAATCTATCCCATTTAGCACGATGGTAGTGCCACACAACATGATGGAGGGTATCCTCAATGTGAAGAAGGAACTCTGTCTTCACAAGGACTGTGCAGTGGTCACTCCTACCAATACTGTCATGGACAGATGCATCTGTGGCAAGCAGACTGGTGAGGATGAGGTCAAGTATGTTTTTCCCTCTTGTTGGTTCCCTCACCACCTGCCGCAGACCCAGTCTAGCAGCTATGTCCTTTAGGACTCGGCCAGCTCAGTCAGTAGTGGTGCTACCATGCCACTCTTGGTGATGGACATTGAAGTCCCCCACCTAAAATACATTCTGCACTGGTGCCACCCTCAGTGCTTCCTCCAAGTGATGTTCAACATGGAGGAACACTGATTCATCAGCTGAGAGAGGGTGGTACGTGGTAATCAGCAGGAGGTTTCCTTGCCCATTTTTGGCCTGATGTCCTGAGATCATGGGGCCTGGAGCCGATGTTGAGGACTCCCAGGGCAACCCCCTCCTGACTGTATATCACTGTGTCACCACCTCTGCTGGGTCTGTCCAGCTGGTGGGACAGGACATACTCAGGGATGATGATGATGGTATCTGGGTATGACTCTGTGAGTGTGACTATGTCAGGCTGTTGTTGGATGAGTTTGTAACATGAGCCTCCAGATGTTAGTAAGGAGGACTTTGCAGGGTCGACAGGGCTGAGTTTGCCGTTGTTGTTTTCGGTGCCTAGGTCGATGCCTGTTGGTCCATCCAGTTTCACTCCTTATAGGTTTTCTAGCGGTTTGATACAACTGAGTGGCTTGCTAGGTCATTTCAGAGGGTATTGAAGAGTCAGTCACATTGGTGTGGATCTGGAGTCACATGTAGGCCAAACTGGATTTCCTGCCCTAAAGGACATTAGTGAACCAGATGGGTTTTTATGACAATCGACAATGGTTTCACGGCCATCATTAGACTTATAATTCCGGATATTTATTGAATTCAAATTCCACCATCAGCCGTGGTGGTCCCCAGATCATTACCCTGGGTCTCTGGATTACTAGTCCAGTGACAATACCACTATGCCACCACCTCCTCCCCGCTGAGCATATGTTAGTTTAACGCAGTACAATACTCAACATTAGCATGTTCTAAGTAAAAACAAAAGGTAATGTATTAAAGGTTGGAGTTCCACAGATGAATAGGGAGATTAGGTTAAATTTGAAAGGTAGGTATGAATTGCTTACAAGACAGATAATGTAAGACTTTATAAATAATAGTAACACAAATACTAGAAATGCCAATAGCGAGCCAGAAAGGGGGAAAAAAAGAAACAGCAACTCATGGCCAGGGAATTTCCCCAGATTTATTCCTGCTCTTTATACCTTCACCGGCAGTGCAGAGTAAACAAAGTTTCTGCCACACTTCCAGCCTAGTTATGTTAGTGGAGTAGGAGCAATCATTCCCAGCCTGGAGAGATAAAGGATGAGAAAATAACATAAAGCCTCCCCATTCCGTCAATGATGCAACCTTACACTCCATTCACCCAGCCCAACACATGGGAAAAAAAACATAGATAATTCAGGATAAAAGCTGGAAACATTGCTTCCATTTCTTTCCTAATAACTCAGGAGGACATGGTTGCCACAACTTATCACAGTAACAAACTAGCAGCCTGCCTCTAACTGGAAATGTCCTTTCGCAGGAACTTATCGGGACCGAACTTCCGGGGGGGGTAGGGGTGGCAATCAGAGTCAGATTGTCACTCCGCTCCTACTTACTTACCTGAAATATTTTTCGATCCTGTCCTCGCCCAACCTTCCGACTCAGGCTGGGCGAGACCTGTGCAGTGCAGCACATTCCTGGGGCCTAGAGTCAAGGGCTGCAGAGTTGGACATAAGGAAGCCACACCCTCTCTTTTGCAGCACTAGCTGTCATAAACCAGGTAAATTAAAAGTCCAGCCAAGTTTACAGTTATTTGACAGGCCAGGGAAAAGGTAAGCGTCAAAGGTAGGATTTGGGGAGGGCTCAGGTCGGGACGGGCCTCAGGATGAGGGTGATAGTTGGGAGTCAGGTCTGACCGGGCAGCGTGGGTAAGAGATGGGAGTCAGGCCCTGAGGGGAAGAAGAGTCCCCATTGTGGAGGGTGTGTAGGTTGGGGAGTTCTGCGAGGCTGAGGGAATCCCGTGGGGAAGAGGGAGTCCCTGTGGGGGTTGTAGTCAGGAGGTGGGGGTAGTCCCGTGGGGTTGGGAGGGGCATCCCATGGGTGGGAGTAGTTGGAGAAGTGGGGAAATTCCCTGAGGGTTCAGGGGACTGGAGTGAGTCCCATGGGGGTTAAGTGTGGGTGTGTACAATAGTTACCCAGAAGTTAGAAGTGGTTTTATTTCTTCTAACTTTTGCTGGGTAACTATTGATGTAACACAGTTGGAACCTTCTGAAGTTTGAGATTTAAATTTTCAGATGATTCCCAGTGCAGGACAATTTCCCATGGAAAACTTGCACTTCTCAGACAATTGGCATGCAATCCTTACCTGGGAACTTCAGGGAGTGGGGTTTCCCAGCTCATCTTTGGGGTACTCCCCCACCCCCGCTCTCCCCCAAATACACTGCTCTGGAGCTCAGTTTCCTGCCAAAGGACTGTAACGAGTCCATCCATACTCACCATATGTCTGAACAGCTTGTTCTGAAGGGAGTGATTCTCTGTGCAAAGAAATACCTTGTAATCTAACCAGGAATTACCTCTAGTCCTAGAGTCTCTCCAGTTCAATAATCTCCTTAACTGGACTGCATTCAGTCACCTCAACATTTTAGAAAAGTAAATTCTATCCTGTCTATGCCTATGTTTCTCCAAAGTAAATAACCCTAAATCTTGGAACCAATCTTCGTAACTAAGAACTCCAAGATTTGACATCCTAGTCACTGTAAGGATCTCAAATTGTTCAGTTTGCGAAGACCAAAACTTGTCAAAGTGTGACCATATTAGGTCCTTATATAGCCTCAGAATAGCATCTTTCACTTTGTACGTTGGCCCCCCTATCTATAAAACCTACAAGCCTAATTGCTTTTCCAATAATGAGTGGTCAGCTTATACCACCATATGTCTTTCATGATCTATTACCTTAGTGATTATCCCACCATGTTATAAACATGCCTGGAGTTCTTCACCACAAGCGCATGGCGCTGCACCAGTCCACATTAAATTACATCTGTTACACACTGGTCCATTCATTCACTCAATTCATTTAAATCAGTTTGAATTACTACCCCTTTGCATATTTTTAATCACCCACAAAATGAAGATTGATATTATTTAAATGTTCCTTTGATTTTTTTTTTCCATTAGTGATCCAGTCTTACAAGTTGAGACCAGCAGAGTTTCATCTGTAACAAGGCCCCAATTAAATACACTCTCATTAATTACACTTCTATGATTATGTGACTTCAACCAGTTACTTAATAGTTTCCTATAACTCACATTTACAAAGAGTGGTACTACTTGCAGATTGTAAAGAGTTCCTGGTGCCTGTTATCCACCTGCAAAGCTTGTTATTTGACTGATCACCGTTGGGGAGAAGAGTCTCTCCTGTGTCTCCAAGATGATATGCCAACTGATGGAAGTTTGGAACAAAGTCAATCCCTGGAGTAGATTCAGTAAGTCAATACCTAAATCAGGCAGGCAAGCAGCATACTACTGAAGATTGACCAGCCAACTGACTGATTAAAGAATCCTGAAAGCCTGATTTGGAGGTAGAACATTTCCAACTTGGCTCCAGGTTATCCTGTAAGACAGCATTGTCATGGTTGGACAAGCAATGGGAGGCAGCTCTGGTAAGCGACGTGGTTTAAGCTGGTAAAAATCCGGCAGTACCAATGTGTGCACTAAAGACTTAACTTTGCCCATATTTCTGGAATGTAGGAGAGAGGGTACACTGCATTGTGGGAAAATAGAAACTCCATAGGTAGGGCCAGATTTCTCAGTGCATTAGAGGTTGTTAAGCATAGTAATGAGTTTCCATACAAGACAAACTAGCTAAGCAAAAAAAATATACTGTAAATATAAATTCACCCAAGCTGGTAAAGGGCAGGACAATTTTTCAATTGCTTTCCACTAACAGATGCTGGAAAGGGAATCCTCCATTCGGAATGTCGTAGAAGCTGCAAACTTTATGATGAATTGCTTCCTCCCACCCTCCTTCCCATCCTGCTCCTGCTTTTTGATTCTCATTTTCAAGAATCTGTTAGCTCTTCAGTGCAGGTCCGTGAGTGATTAAATCACCATCATGTTTCTATTTATGGAATTGCCATCAGAACAGATGAGATATTGTTTCCCCTTTGCTGATAATAGTTCATGTTGATTTTGTAGTTAAGTCAGTTCAAGACCTCAGGTATGTTCAGTTAGTAGAATACTAGCACAGAGGCAGCTGACAATTGGCACATTCCATTCCAAGATATTTTATTTGACCTGTCCAGATCTGACCTGCTGCTAATCCATTCCAGACACATAACTAGTCACTGCCTCTGGCTTCTGTTCAGGCAAGGAGAGTGCAAGCTGGGTAGTTTCACTTTCAGTGGCTTCCTGTTTGGCATATTATTCATCCTGTTTGTGAGGAGATAGTGTAGGGCCCCCTGTTTTGAAATAAAGTCTCACAAAATCACAGAATTGTTACAGAGCAGGAGGAAGCTATGTGGCTCACCATGTCGGCACTGCCTCTCCAAATGAGCAACACACCTCCTGCCATTTTCCCACCTTCTCCCCGTAACCCTGCACATTCTTCCTGTTCAAGTAACAGCCTAATTCCCTTTTGAACGCTTCAACTGAACCTGCCTCTCCACCACACTCTCAATCAGTGCATCTCAGACCCTAACCACTTGCTGCATGAAAAAGATTTTCCTCACACCACTTTTGCTTCTTTTAGTAATTACTTTAAATCCGTGCCATCTCGTTCTCGATCCTTTCACGAGTGGGAACAGTTTCTCCCCTATCCAGACCCCTCACGATTTTGAGTGCCTCTATCAAATCTCTTCTCAGCTTTCTTTTCTCTAAGGAAAGCAGTCCTAACTTCTGCAATCAAATTGCATTTGTTTCATTACTGGATTCAGCACTAGATTTTCAGCACCTGCAGTGTTTTGCTTTGGTATTTAATTTCATATCGGCCCAAGGAAAACAGTGGCCTGATTATGAGGATTTTGCTTTGTTTATACTCGTAGAATTATACCTCCCAGGACAATGTTTTCTTTTAAAATATGAAAGGATATTGCATTGTCTGGACACTTGGGGAAGCTGACCTGGATTTTTTTTTAAACGGTCATAAGTTCAGCTTGGAATGTGAACAAGCATATCTTTTCCATGAAATCACCTGACTAGCATGGCACTTGAGGGGGGAGAGCTGTTTGCTTATTGAACTGCAATCACTGTAATTGACAGGTGGGGGGTGGGGTGGGGGGGGAGGGGGAGGTACTAGTTTAAAGGCAAAGGCCTGGTGATTTGCTGGAAATCACCTGATGGAGGAGCTTTTAGTTTTGAACTGTTTGTTTTAAACTCAGTTGGGAATGAACTGAGAAAGTGAAGCTACCCAGCTCGCATTCTCTTTGCCTTGCCTGAAATAGAGCGGCTATCAATATCCAGCTAGCAATACTCATCTCGGTGGAAGTTGTCTGTCTTTGGAAGCCCGAGAGGCTGAGACAAGGAGGATTAATCCAACTCTATTTTCTTCCATCTGAAGCTCTGCTGGTGAGATCCTCTAGGCATCTACTGGGACTAGCAACCTGTCTTCACACGAGGGAGTTCCAGATCAACAGCATTGAAACCCTGTGAACCTTATCCTTTGTTTTCTAAAGTAATTTCTTCAACTGCCCATCTCTGCAGAGACCCTGGGCAGAATCATCCCAGATTTGCACTAAATGTGGTAGCAGGCGGGTAAAATTACATTTTACCCACTGGCCGCAATGGTGGCTTCTTACCCCATATCATCAAACCCGCTGTATTAATTATGCATTCCCAGGAAACACACTGTTTCCATGGCGGGCGGGCTTTCATTCGCCCACCATGCCCACCTCGCTGCTTCATCACGCCGGGCACCCACATTCAAAGTGCAACCATGCACACATCTTTCAGTGCTTCTAGCCCAGGAATGCCGCATGGAAGACAGGATGGCCTGGAAAGGCAAAAAGACTGCAGCCCCACCCCCCCAACTTCAGTGTTGAGCGTCTTTTGAACACCATGGAGGCCCGCCCGCCATGATGTCCTCTACCCCCGCTCTGGCCACAGGATGGGCAGCTGCATCGCCAATCCAACATGGGAGGCGGTTGCAGCAGTGGTCAGCACCAATGCCCTGCAAAAGAGGATATAGCCATCCAGTGCCACTACAGGATGAATGGTCTCATCAGTTCTGCCAGGGTAACTCACTCTTCTCATCACTTTCAGCTCACACACTCACAAACCCATCATATATCCACAGGGATCTCACAACTCAAGGGACATCACCACTAACTGTCACACACACTCCCGCCTCTACATCAGGCTCGTATCCTCTGGAGCTCATACCCTCACCCCATCCATGGCTCCGCTCACCACCCCAACATTCCAAGCAGTGCCATGTGTCCTGCCCACACTGTCTCCATCTGTTCCCATGCAGGAGAAGCCTGCTCACATCAGCATGAAGTGGTCCCAGACTGGGGTTGGGGGAGGGTGGAGTGGCCCACATTAGGCCTCTCATTCACTTTGAGGAGTGTGCCAACGCGCTGACTGATGAGGACATGGGCCATGCCTGCGGTGATGGTGAGGTCGGGGGCGAATACCCTCACGAGGATCCTGCACCACATCATCCCTCCCTCAACGCAAATGTAACTACTCTCTCTCCTGCTCTTGACCCTGCTGCCATGCACTAATTATCGCTACTTTGGTTCACAGGGAGCTCTGCCAAATGAGCGACACCCTCAGCCAGCCAATCCCTCAGCTCCATCCACGTCCTCACCTCCAGCCAAGAGGACACCTCCTCCATTGAAGAGCTGGAAATAAGCAGCCTGGAAGACCCATTACAGCGCTTACCCACACCCTCCACCAGCACAGAGACACACACCTCGTTGAGACCTAGATCTAGAGCAGGCTCGGGTTCACAATCTGGCGGTCACCATACCAATACATGCCTGCAGCAGGAGGAGGCAGGTTCGGCTGAGCTCCCCGGCACTTGGAAAACTGCTGGGGAAGAGGCAGATGACGAGCCTCTGGATTTGGCCTTCCAAATCATCCTGGAGAGTCAGCAGAAGGCGTGAGAACATCACACAGAGCTGATGGAAGCCCTCAGCAGAGTGGCATGTGAGTCAGAGATGTGCATCCGCCTGTTCTCGGATGAGGTGGTCCCTACATTTGTGCATATGGAGGTCTCCATGGCAAGGATGGTGGACGCCATGGATACCCTAGTCCAGCAGAACATGGAGATGCATGCGGACATGCACGCCATCGCAGGAGCCATGGGTAAGTTCCTGCAGTGACAACATGAGTGGGAAACAGGAAACCTCGGTGTCCCTCCAGGTGCTCCTTCCACTCAAGGAGTCAGGCCAAAGCCCCCGGGCACCCAAAGGGAGGAGGAGCAGCAGCTGGACACCCCTGGGTCACCCACTCAGGAATCTCAGAGGCTGTCCTCTCCCTCCGAGTTCCCTTTGCCTGTGACCCCCTGAACCTCATCCTCTGTCACCACAGAGGGAGCAGATGGCCAATGAGTGATTCTGGAGGGAGAAGTGTGTATGTGGCAGGGCCTTTTGGAGCCTCGTGCAAGCACCACTCCCACACACGCGGATCCTTCACATATAACACTCACCTCAATGTCCTGAGCAATTTCAATGCTGCCTGCTGGGGTTTGCTTTTGGTTGTCCATTGACTCTGACCTGCATCTCTGCCCACCCACTGACCACACTCCCATGCAGCACCTGATCTCGCCCACCACAACTGTCATTTCACTTTCGGTTTGGACAGCATGGTCTGGATTCCATTTCTCATGCGCTTCCCCATCTTTTCCCCTCCCCAAGTCACTCATTTCCTTTCCCCATCACAGTTGACCCCCAGGCATCACCTTCCACTTCCCTCCATGCCCTGCCAGCCACAACCCCTTTCCTTCGGGGACGTCCAGGTGAACATGCAAGTTCCTTCCCAAAAATCCCACTCCCATCCACATTCACCTCCCTGATTTCTTCCTTCCCACTCCCAGGGTCCGTGTCTGCCTCCGAGTCCCTACCAACCACCCTCACCATCCCTTCTACCACTTGCCCTCACCCTCCCAGCCTACCACCTCGCTCTGACCTTGGTCATTCTCACCATTTCCTTGTTCCACGCCCACCAGTTCGCTCCCCAGCAGGCAGTCATGGACCCATCAAACCCCTCCCTTGTATGTTCACCTGGACACCCCTTCCCCAGACTCCCTCCCCCCTTGGAACGCCTTCCAGCCCCCCTTGGAGCCCCATACCCCCTCAGAACCCCTTCCTCCCTTTGTGTCCCTTCCCCCCCAAACCCAGGCTCCCCCTCCCCTTGACCCTCCCCCGTCCAGACCCTCCCCCGCTTACTCCTTCCCTCCTTCAGACATCCTTACTTCTTCCTCCAGCCTTACTCCCTCTCCTCTCTGCAATCCTTCCTTCCCCCAGACTCCCTCCCCTCTCCACATTCCTTTCCCCCTCCAGACTCCTTCCGTTACACTTTCCACCCCCCCATATACCACGAGTTGCCGTCTTCTCCCCGTTACCCCTGCTCCCTCTGGACTCCTTCCCCCCTCCCAACCTCATCCCATCCTGACACCTTCATTCCCCCGCCCCCAAACTGACCCCAACCTGACACCTTCATGATCCCCCTCCCAACCTCCGACACCTCTTCCTCTCCCAGTCAATCCTAGACCTTCCTCTCCCACCCCCTCGACCATCATCCGTTGTGAGCAGACCCTCAACGGTGACTTTCCAACTTCTGTGGGCTGCTTCGCAGTGGAGACATGTCCATGTGAATCCACCCAGCAGGCCATGGACGTTCCTCCAGTGTGCCATCGCTGCCGGGCTCCAGCATTTTCTGCTCCTCGAATGTCGGCGATGTGAGCAAGGCCCTGGCGGGTAAGTCCCAACTTCTGCATGTCACACTTGTCAAGATGTGGTCTGCACTGGTGTACAATCCAGCCGACACGGGTGGATGATCCAGCATTGGAGGGGGGTCTGACTCCGGCGGGCTGGCTTTACAATGATATGCTGATGTATTACAATGAGATTCCCGACGTCCAATGGCAGGCATTGTAGCCGCCATCCACAGGCTGATCAGACGATTGCGAGCTGGTTTTGCAACGTCGTGAAACCAATTTCTGGCCTTCTCACCATATTGTCCACACATTCCCCTGAGCATGCCTGATCGCCAGTGAGCACAGAAAATTCCACCCCCTCTCTGTTTGTCCTTTGTTTGTTCATGTGTGTGTGTGTGTGCTGGGGGAGTTTTAAGAGGGTTAGATAGTTACGCTTCCTGATTACAAATTATGCGTTAACCCGTTCTTGCAACTTGTTTTAAAAAATAAGTTTTGTTTTATAATAAATCAATAATTCTAAGCTTATTGAAAGAAGCCTTGTTAAAGTCTCTTTTATTCTGGGTCTAGCTGTCGCGAAGGTAAACAATTGGCCATTTTGGTGAATGAATTAAACTTTTAAACTAACGGTGCGACCTGTGGAGTAGCGAGGCTAGATAAACTGCGCACTCCTCCCATCCCGGTCGTAACTAATATTACCTGAACAATTTTTGTGATGAATGTCAGTTCTGTAAAATGGAGCACGATTCTCCATAAAGCATCTAGGGAAAATCTGACACCCAAACTATCCTGGCCACGTACTTTGCTGAGGGCCACCTCAGCTCCAGTTCCTCTTGGCCTCCGACAGTGTCGTATCAAGAGTTTTGCAAACAACATTCCAATCCTGCAAACTCCTACCCACAGGTCATTTTTTTGCGGAGAAAACAAACACATCACCTCCCATGCTCATATTCCCATGGAGAGGCAGGTTTGCTTACTTGGTCATTCCATGTAACAGGTTCCATTCTATGTGACGGCTGCAATCCCATCCATTGGTGCCTGTGCAGATTGAGCTGGCTGCTTTCCTTTCCAGGCCAGACGGCATATTGTGTTCTTGCCACAAATAAAACCTCAGTCTGGGAAAGAGAGAGAGTAGGTACATGAGTCTCAGTTATATCTCAAACAGAGATACCTTCCCTAAGTAGAATTCTGACTCCTTTGATATTTTCTGAGTACTCTAATAATTCTTTTTTTTATACCCTGTAGGAAATTATCCAGAATTAATTTGGTTCTGGAGAATCATGTTTATTTGCCCTGATGTATTCAGAATTTCCCTGTATAAAGGACTGGTTTTGAGAAGGTTTTCGTCATTGCTGCTATTCAACTTACATGACCAGGCCCTGTAGTTTTCAAATAGATTTTAGGAGAGATTTTGAAGTGCTACATTGTTATTTTTTTCCCGCTGTAATATGTTTCACCTCTAGCTGATTCATCGTGTGTGGACTCAGTGGGAGCTAGCTCTGTGTTAAAATGTGGCACAATTGCTTGTTCTGAGCACAAAATCTGTTGTTCCCAACATTTTTCAGAGTGTCTTCAGATGGCCTTTAGAGCACTAATATCTGAAATTGTAAGGCAAATGATGGTTACACCAATAATCTCTCTAAATATACCATCTCTCTCAGCAAAAAAAACCAAATGTCTATCTCGGGCAGCTTGGTACATCGGGTGGGGTGCAGCTGTCCCAGTTCTGGTTTAAAATAGAATCATAAAATGGTTACAATGCAGAAGGAGGCCATTCAGCCCATCATATCTGTGCCAGCTCTCTGGAAGAGCAACTCAACTGGTTCCACTTCCCTGCCCTTTCCCTGTGGACCTGCAGTTTTTTTCTCTTCAGGTGCTTATCCAATTCTCTTTTGAAGGCCATGATTGCATCAGACTCCAACACACTCGCAGGCAGTAGTTCATTTCAGATCCTAACCACTCGCTGCGTAAAAAGAAGGCTCATTCACATGGAAATGGTCTCTTGCTTTCCTGAGGATAGATAGAACTATTAGAAGTTCAGAGCACAGAAAAAGGCCATTTGATACATTATTAGTTTGCTGACTCTTTGTTTCTATATGTGTTAGTTCCCTTTCAAATGATCACCTTGGTACTAGAGAAAGCAACCAAAGACCAGATAAAACTCATTTTGATCATTCTCTATTGGTCCCATCAGCTCTGGATGATCTTGACTATATGCTGTGTCTGTATTCTTTTACCCGAACAGGTAGGACTTGCTCAGAGATGGACTTTTTGATTAACAGCATGACAATTGAACAACAGTGACTTCTAAATAAAGACCTTCCCTTGTCAGTGGCCAAAACCTTACTGAATTTCAGAGATGTTTCTTTGACCCAGTTATAGGATGTTAAGCTTGTGGTGTTGTGAGGCGTGGCATGCGATCTTTCCTGTCTGTCTGATGTGAGGTGCATTACATTTCAAAATATCTCAATGATTGTTTACGATGGGTATAAATGGGGATGGACATGGGCTAGTATCATGGATGGGCTGAGATATGGCAGTCAGCTTTTACAACAACAAATTGCACTTATATAACCTTTAATGTAGAAGAATGTCCCAAGGCTTTTCACAGAGATGTGGGGAAAACGTAGAATAAAGTAGTCCAAATTTAAAGTATATCACTGGGAATGCAGGATTATCTAAATTCCAATGCTATTAGAATTCAACAAAAATTGCACAAATGGGGATAGGGTGAGGTATACCAAAATATTTTCAAATGAACAGTGGAAGTAACATGAAAGGCATAGGAACAAAGGACTTAGAAGCAGGAGTAGGCCATTCAGTCCTTCTAGTCTGCTCCATCATTTGATAAGATCATGGCCAATCTGGCTGTGGCCTCAACTCCACTTTCCTGTCTTCCCCCCAATACTCTTGACTCCCCTGTCTATCAAAAATCTACCTAACTCAGCCTTGAATAAATTCAATGACCCAGCTTCCACTGCTTTCTAGGGAAGAAAATTCCACATGCTAATGACCCTCTGAGAGAAAAAAATTCTCTTAATCTCCATCTTAAAAGGGATACCTCTTATTCTTAAACTGTGTTCCCTAGTCTCCTCCACAACAGGTGACATCCTCCCAGTATTCACCCTACCAAGTCCCCTCAGGATCTTTTATATTTCAATAAGACCACCTCTCATTCTTCTAAACTCCAGTGGGCATAGGCCCAACTTGTTCAACCTTTCTTTATAAGGTAAGCCCTTCACCCCTGGAATGAGTCAAGTGAACCTTCTCTGAATTATTTCTAACACAATTATATCCTTTTTCAAATAAGGAGACCAAAACTGTACACAGTGTTCCAGATGTGGTCTCACCAAGGCCCTGTACAGTTGCAAAAAGACTTCCCTGCTTTTATATTCCATTTTCCTTGCAATAAATGCAAACATTCAATTTGCCTTCGTAATCATTTGCTATACCTGCAGACTAACTTTTTGTGATTCATGTACCAGGATTCAATTACCCAGATCCCTCTGTACTTCAGAGTTCCTCAATCCCTCTCCATTTAACTAGTATATTGCTTTTTTATTCTTCCTGCCAAAGTGGACAAGTTCACATTTTCCCACATTATACTCCATCTGCCAATTTTTTGCCCACTCATTTAACCTATCTATATCCCTTTGAAACTCTTTACCTATCTTGACAACTAACTTTCCTACCTATCTTGGTGTCATCAGCAATTTTGGTTACCACACATTTGGTCCCTTCATCCAAGGGATATTGATATAGATTGTAAATAAAGACCCCAAACACTGATCCCTGTGGCACTCCACTAGTTACAGCTTGCCAACCCAAAAAAGACCCATTAATCTCCTGTCTTTGCTTCCTGTTAGCTAACCAACTTTTTATCCATGCTAATATGTTACCACTTACACCATGTGCTCTTAGCCTGTGGCACCTTATCGAATGCCTTTTGGAAATCCAAGTACACCACATCTACAGGTTCCCCTTTGTCCAACTTGCTTATTATTCCCTCAAAAAAACTCTAATAAATTAGTTAAACACAATTTCCCTTTCATCTAATTCAAGTTGGCCAGTATGATTGCAGAATTGGGCAAAGCCCAATCAACCAGGATAATGTGAATGATCTTATTTTAAGTAGTTAGTTCATCGTGGACATAGAAGACCCTAACCTCACCGAGTACAATCAAGTAGCAATCCTAAATAGCAACACTTTGATCCTTTGCTTACTTATCCTTTTTCTATACATCTTTCTTTCAAGACCCATGAAAAAAGTTTTTTTTAAATTAAAGATAATGACAATGACAGGAGGTGGAAATATGGTAATATGAAGTATTTTGTAGCTGAAGGGGTCAATTAAAGAGGAGAGATAAAGGTAACATGGAAAGAAGACAGGGTGTCAGCACAGCATAAAAATTTATCTTTGTAACTTTCTCATGTTAAACATCATGATAATTGAACTGTAGTTCCTTGTGTTCTAGTTTCATGTAACTGCGCAAAACTGAACAGAAAATGAACATGCAGCAATCTTTATGATGCAGGGTGATTTTAATAACTCAAGTTCAAAACGGTTGAGAGATGCTTTGATAAGTCGGATATCTCTGAACAGTGGGACCCACCCTATGAGTTATACCAGCATCAAAACTAAACACTGTTCCAATATCAGAAGCCTTTCCCTGTGATTATAAATAGCAGCAACCATTCTCTGACATGTGAATCAGGAACAGCTGATGAAAAATGGAATTTGCTGCTGCTACTTCCCTGGGAATATATAAACAGTCAGCAGCATCATTGTCAAAGGAAGTATTACAAAACTGTTTGCAGTTTAATTTGAAAGCAGTTAAACTTCAGCACAGGATTTAAAACCAGGAAATCATTTTTCTTTAGTTTTATCTTGCAAAAGGAAAGTTGTAAATGAAGTTGGTGAAATTAACGAATAAACCAGGATACCTGGAGCCAATCTAGGAAACATTTAAGAAACTGGACAGCGACGATGTGTTATGTGAAATGAAACAATCTAATCTATTTGCAACCTCTTAATAATTCCATACACATAGAGACACAGTGGAGTCCAGAATGTTGCAGGGGACATAATGAGTTATTTCAAGAATCTTGTGAATTGTTTTATTTATCTAAATGTATTCTGCATGTATAATAATCCTGTGCTCTGTCTCTGGGAGCAGAATAGCCTTTGTACAATTTAAAGTTTTATGGTAATTTATCTTCCGCAGAAGTGGGATGGTTAAGGATGAAGTGATCTCTTGAGCTTCTATGGAATGTTGGATCTCTATATAGCCTCCTGGGATGTGTGGAGAATAGACAGATGGAGCTAGAGAGGACATAGACAGAAAAATGTACCAAGCAGCTTCACTGGGTTAAGTGACGGTGAACTAATAGCAAGCAGGAATTAGAAGGATTTTAGAGGGGTGGCTGAAAAGTGGTCAATTAGACAATTTTTGAAAAAGAAGAGCAATGCAGCAATATGGAGGGGTTTAAGGGTGAGAATTCCATAGACTAAAGACATGATGGCACCTTGACCTGTCATCAGTGGTGGTTCAGAGGGAGGGGATGCATAGTAATTCAGTGTAGAAAAGCAGAGAGTGAGTTAGGACATAGGACTGGAGGTTGTATAGGTAGGGCGCAGTGAGGCTATGGAGGATTTCTGATTGAGGAAAAAATTTAAAAATTAATGTGTGGATAACAGGAAATCAGTGGAGGTTGATGGGGTCAGTGATAATAGGTGAGATAAGGACAAAAGAGATCAATGATGGTAATTTTAAGGGGGTGATACTGGCAGTGCAGAAAGGGTAAAATAATGCATGTGGATAGTGAGCAGGTTACAATGGCGAACATTGGACTGAGGTGGTTGAGAACTGAATGGATTTAATGAAGCAAAGAAGTCAAATGAGAGCTGGCGGAGAAGAAGTTATTGAATGTTGTAGGAGCAGGGCTGACGTAGGGGTAGATGGTGCTGACGGGGCGAACAGAAGACACATAGTGAACTGACTGGATAGCTTTTTTTCTGGACCTGAGGCTTTAGTATCAATGAGCTCTTTCCACTGGCATTAGGAATGAGGATGGAGAAGGGAGGGGTTTGAAGGAGATATGGCTTGCAATAAAGAGGAGCTTGAAATGGTCCTCACTCTTCAGAATGATCCTGTGGCTGTAAGGAGTTGATGTTGATTAAGGTGGTTATGGCAGTAGATGATCAAACAAATCATGTATCCTGGTACTCTCTACTTACTCCTCACTTATAACCTCTCTTTCTTGTCTAAGGTCCTTGCACTGATCACTGTTACTGAACTCTGTGCTCACCTCTTCCGACACTTCCTTTATGAATGAGCTTTTGTTTGTAGAGGGTGGAAGCAAAGACCAATTAAGACGACATTGGAGAAATTGAGCCAGATTGGATTCTTGGTAGCAGTGGGGAAGAGCTAGGGGTGGAGGTGGCCAATGTTGCAAAGATGGAATAAGGCTGCATTGGTGACAGAGCATTTTTGGAAAAGACATGATCTTGGGATAAAGCAGGATACTTAAATTCTGCATTACTGCATGCTCATTAAGCCTAGGATAGTAGCAGATCATCAGTATGGGAACAACCTTAAGTAGGATGGGATAACCAAATTGGACATCTGGCGGAAAATGAGAAGGGCGGGAGACTTGGTGTATTTGTGGTAGAGAAAGAGAGGAACCGGGGGAGATAAAGAGCAGGCAGAGCAGGGGTAAGTCTCAGCCAATGGATAAGTAAAGGAGCTTGGGTCCAGACCATTAACCATTGTATGCCTGCAAGTGGACTCAGCGGTAGGGTTGTCAACACTCCAAGATTAGCCTGGAGACTGCAGGAATTGAAGATTAACCTACAGGACACTGCTGTGTGCAATCCTGGAGAAAAAATAGCCTCATAAATTGATAGACTTATAGACATTTACAGAACAGAAGGAGGCCATTTGGCCCATCGTGTCTGCGTCGGTCAACAAAGATCTAACTACACTAAACCCATTTTCCAGCACTTGGCCCATAGCCCTGGGGGCTATGGCAGCGCAAGTGAATATCTAAATACTTCTTAAATGTTATGAGAGTTTATAACTCAACCACCCTGACACAGGGGCATTAAAAAAGAGAGGTTTTGTTTACATTTTCTTTGAACATTTCTCTTTACCATATGTAAAAATATTGAAAATAGGAAAAAAAGGCTGTTTGGCTGACGGTCAAGTGTCATCCAATTGAGTAATGAATATTTTTGCTTTCCAATTGGCATAGGAAAGCAGTGCATCAAGGGTGGATGTATTGTCTGACCAATGGCTGGAGCATGGGGGCAAGTCATGTGATGAAACCTCCAGGAATACATTTAATCACAATTGGCAACCCTACATGGAGAGTATCCTTGATTGAATATACCCAGACATATTTAGACTTTAGGTATAAGTCTGGTCTTGTGATCCTTCAATAACTTGTCAGCTCACTAAAAGTATCTACTTCTCTTTATAGATTCAACAAGAGGGAAGGAAACTGTACCATGCTACCATTGAAATCATAGGGCCCCAGCCTCCAAATGTGACTTCCTGGCGTAGAGCTAGTGAGAGCATTGAACATGAATTCCTGTCCTTCCTTATTAACCAGCCTGAGTAATTGGTAGCCTTTAACTCTTGGCTAAAGATACTGGCAAATTACACATCACAACAGCCTTGGACAATATTGCAGAATCACAACAGATCTATAAATGTAATACATATTTCTGTTTGTTAATCAAAGTTCTTTCAATTAGTTTATCTGTTATTGTCCGAACCACCTGCCAGAGTAATATTATACTAAAATTAAAATAATTGCTCTCTTACATCTCACATTAAAAGCAGTACTTTGTAACAGAGCTGGGCGGAGAATGAGTACAGTTCAAACTCTTGTGTGACCTGCCAGAATATAACTGTTCCAAGATGTGAAAATAAAACTATTCCAAAGATACTTTTGAAGAAGTTATGGAAAAAGTTTCTTGAGCAATATTGAGATATTCATGGTCCAGTGAAAGAGGTAGAGAGGGATAGGGGGATCGGTGGGGGGGGGATGGTTCTGCCATCTGCCAGTTAGTCTATTCAAAACATTGTGAAGGACAGTAACTGTAAACTACATTCTGATTGGGCTTTGTGGTTCACAGCCTTTTCTTACTGGTAAATATCTAGTAAGTCTGATTTCTAAGAGTGTATAGTCACGTCATTTCCGGTAGAATAACACCATCAATCAGAAGAGAAACTCATTATGGAGTCAACAAAGTCAATAGAGTCAACAAGTATCTCATTAAAAAATAACATCACAAAATGTAAACTCGACTTGGATATCGTCAACTCTTTTGACTGGCAGGGACATTCCTGACCTAAATGAAACAACGCCAAAATATAAACAAGTACCCAGAAATATGAGGCTGGCTGCACAGAATTTTACAGCACTGAAACACCAGAGATCCTTGATCCTCTCCAGCTACAGCAATTCAGCTAAGAAACGACAGGTCTGCTATGAAAGAGACTGAAGTCATTTCAACTTGTAATTGTACTGGTTTTTTCTCATCAATTCTTTCTGTGCGTGATTGTGGGTTGTAACTTTTGAGCTCCAGGACAGCGTAACTGGGGGGTACCCAAAAGATGCACTGGGGAACCCTCCCCGAATGTTCCCGGGTAAGGTTTGCATGGCAATCGGCAAGGAAGTGCAATCCTTGGTTCAGAATCAACCATTGTTTATTATAGCTTCTTCTAAGCACTTAGTAAATCAGTGGTTATTCGCATCTAAAAACAAACTTGTCTGGAAGTAAACTGGGTGCAGTCTGCCAGTTCTTAGTGATGCATTGTTTATGCCTGTAATAAAACAAAGTGTCTGTATATGCCTGAAATAAAACCATAAAATGCTGGAAACATAAAATAGGTCAGTCAGCAGCTTTGCAAATAAATAATAGAACAATGTGTCAAAACTGAACAGTGAAAAAATAAATAAGAGAAAATAAATTGCCTTTATAAAGTGCCTTCCACAACCTCAGGACATCCCAAATGCTTTACAGCCAATGGAGTACACCTGAAGAGTAAAAACATGAAAAAAGATGCAGTGAAACAAATGCCAATTACAGAGGGGATTGGTGAATGAGCCATAGGTTGTTTAAAAGAAAAAGAGATGAAATGGTATAAAAGATCATATTAATTAAACCACAGAAAGAAAGCTTTGAAGAAAATAAAAAATACTTGAATAGTCAAGGAAGCAGGGAAAATTTGGAGAAATAGAAAATGCGGAAAATCTACCAAGTTAGGTCTGAAATTGAAACCAAAAATGCTGGTAAAATCAAATCAGGCCAATACCAAGGTCACAGGTTCCTCAGCCAGCACAATATACCGCCAAAGAGTCTGCACCATTAATGCCAACTTGCTTCCTTCCCCAATCCCACTCCACATTGCCAGTATATGAGCTATATTTCAATTTATCAATGATCTCTCCTCCTCTCCTGAAGCTGTTGAAGTTGCTAATGTATAATTCCATAAGCTCAGATGGCCCTCTTAAAGCTCGTACAAGTGTCCTTCATGCTCAAGCTTAGACTGTGAACACTGACAGGCTATTGAATCAGAGGGGGCATTACAGTCAAGGCTGATCCTGTTGTCACCTGGTGTGCACACACGCACACACACAGTATCCAGCAGAATGACTCTCAGTGACATAAAAATCTGCTGTGTTTCACATCATTAGAAAATCTGTACCTTTTCATGTTTATTTATGAAGTGAAACTATTTGCTTTAAATTTTGCTTACTACAAAAGGTGGTAGAGCTGAAATATCCATGTAGTGACCAGACAATATCCATGGCCTTTTATACTCATTCAGGAGTAAAATACACATGCAATTGTCATTCCAAGTACAGGCATGAAGATATTACAAATTTTCAAAGCTGTATTTTTAAAATGGACACTATAGTTTTTAAGATGGCTGACCACACATCATGTGACGTTGGCAAGATCAGCTCCAGACAAGGCCTGAAATTCAAGCAAATACCTAATTAAGATATGAACAATCATAGCCACTTGTGAAACAAACAAGTTATTTTGTTAAGGATAAACTGGAAACAACCAGGACTATATCAGATTCACCTTCCTGCCTCACCATGTCGAAACTCAATGGGTGTTAGACGAATATGAAATGAGTCTCCATGACTTTTGTTGTATTCTGATGGTTCCTCATTTCAAGCACAAAGACCCTGGCTGTCTCAAAACACAAAGTGTGAAAGGCCACAACACAGGATGTGTACTGGCCCAACCTACTACGTTATTTGGGAAAGATCTTGGGACTTGTATAGGTCACATGGTTAAGGCAGCCATGTTTATGCCTGTTTTTAAAAGTTACAGCAGAAGCTGTTCAGACCAGAGAAACCCCACAAGCAATTCCATCTGACAGACCATCTGAAAAGCCATCAAACCAGCTGCAAGCCAAGGTGAAACAGCCATACCGTGAAAGTGGGGGAAGGATTCTCCTCCAGCCTGTTCCATCTTCAAGTACATCTGAGAACCGACCTCCAAGCAATTCAACCACAAGAAACCTTGCAGCTTACTGAGAATCATCTGCATTTACCTGACCTCCTCTCCAGCTACAGCAATTCAGCTAAGAAACGACAGGTCTGCTATGAAAGAGACTGAAGTCATTTCAACTTGTAATTGTACTGTTTTTTTCTCATCAATTCTTTCTGTGCGTGATTGTGGGTTGTAACTTTTGAGCTCCAGGACAGCGTAACTGTGGGGGCACCCAAAAGATGCACTGGGGACCCCCCCCCCCGAACGTTCCCGGGTAAGGTTTGCATGGCAATCGGCAAGGAAGTGCAATCTCCCCCCGGGCAATTGCCCTGCACTGGGGCCCATCTGAAAATGTGATTTAAATCACAAAATTCGGAAAGTTCCGACTGTCTTACATCAATTGTCACCCAGGAAATGTTGTAAAAATTAAAACCACTTACAGCTTCTGGGTAAATATTGTACAGACCCATACCAACCCCCCATGGGACTCCCCCATGTGAAGCCCCAAACCCACCAGGGGACTCCCCCCACCCTGTGACTCCCCCCAGCCACAGGACTCCCCCAAACCTTGACTAACACCCCCAAAGACTCCCCCTCTCCCTCCCCCACAGAATGACCCACCACCTACTAAACTCCCATGGGACATTCACCGCCCCCCCCTCCACAAGGGAACACCCCCAAACCCTGAGGGGAAATTCCCCCAGCCCTCCGACTATACCCCCCACCCCACGACGGGACTCCCAGCCCTCCAGGAATCCCCCAACCCCTGACCACACCCTAGGCCTGACATGACCCACCCCCTTGCTGACAGCCCTCCTCTTCTGACTGTCCAAACCCCTGACCCTCCCCACCGGCCCCCAACTGCCTGACCCCCCAACTTCCTGACCTCCCCAGTGGCCTGACACTCCCCAACTGCCCAACATATCCGACCGCCCAACGCATCCCGACTACCCAACCTCCCCGACCCACCATCCCCCACCCACCCCCCCCACCCCACCTCCCCCCCCCCCACCCCCCCGCAACTGCCTGGCCCCCACCGTCTGCCCAACCCCCTCAATGGCCTGACACTCCCCCCAATTGTCCGACTCCCTCGAGTGCTTGTCCCTCCCAACTTCCCACCCATCCCGACTGCCCAACAACCCCCCCAAACTGCCTGACCACCCCCCCAACGGTTTGACATCCCCTTCAACTGCCTGACCACCTCTTGACTGCCCAACCTTCCTGACTGTCTGAGTCCTGCAAATGCTGGAATCCCTCCGCCCCCACTGCCTGCCAAACCCTCTGGACTGCACAAACCCGCCAACTGCACAAACTCCCGCTGACTGCCCAACCCCTAGTTCTGCCCAGTCCCCCTGACTACCTGACCCCCTCGACTGCCCAAACCCCATCCCCCCAAATTCTAACCACTTACCTGACAGACCTACCTTCTCCCTGGCTTGAAAATGGCAGGACATTTAAACCTACCTATTTACAGCAGCCAGTGCCATAAAAAAGGGGACATGGCCCCCTTTTGTCTGGCTCTGAAACCCTTGACAGAAGGCCCTGGGAACACACTCCCCTGCATAGTCCTTGCCTGGCCTGAGTCAAAAGGCCAAGAGTGAAAGGATTGGAAAGATTTCAAGGTAAGAAAGTAGAAGTGGAGTGGAAAAACAACACTGATTGCCACTCTGGGGAAGTTCTGGCCCAGTTTATGTGAGACATTGCATTAAAACCTCCAAGCCAAGAGCATGATAAACTAAATTTTAAATTCACAAAAGCTTGCTGCTGAAAATTATTAAAATTGGGTCAAACTACTCTGATGGTAAGAACACACACTAACCTCACACATATAAAAAACTTGGTTCACAGACAATAATAAACACATAAACTCTCTTCGTGACAGAATCACATGTTGTTTGCAATACAAGTGTTAACAAAGAAATGTTCGCTTTGTCCTGAAAACAATCAGTTCAAGGTCTGCGATATATGCAGAGGCATAGAATAGCAAATCAAAGAAGTTATGCTTAATTCTTGAAAATCACCGACTTTAACTAGAATATTGTGTTTATTTCTGGGCACCAACTCAATTAGAAAGGATGTCAAAACCTTGGAGAGGATGCAAAAGGGATTTACTCGAATAGCACCAGGAATTAAGGAATTCATTTGTGCGGAAAGACTAAAGAAACTGTGATTGTTCTCCTTAGTGCAAAGAAGGTTAAGGAAGGATTTAATTGAGGTGTTCAAAGTTTTGAGGGATTTTGATGGGGTAGATAGGCAGATCACTGGTAGGAAGGTTGATAACCAGAGAGCACAGATTTAAGATAATTTGCAGAAACAACAAAGGGAGAGATGAAGAGATCTTTTTAAGCCGTAGGTTTGTTATGATCTAACATACATTGTCTTGAAAGGGTGATGCAAGCAGATTCAATAGTAACTTACAAAAGGGATTTTTAAAAATACATTATTCGCACACTACATTTAGGCATCCGTTGGCTAGGCTAGCATTTATTGCCCATCCCTAATTGTATATTAAAAAAAGGGAAGCTTTTCAGGGTTATAGAGAAAGAGTTGGGGAAGGAGGACTAATTGTTAGTAGCTCTTTCAGGGAGCTTGAATATTGCTGAAAAGAGAGACATGTTACCAAAGCTTTTTGTCTTGCACCCATCAGAATAAATGTAAGAAGGCCAAATTTCAAACGATCACAACAATTTATACTACAGGAGAAAAGGGTGCTGGTTTGTTGGAAAGTCAATTCTTATTGGTTGAGACGTTGTCGTGGAGAAAGCAATGTGGAACTACACAAGCTCCCAGCTCATTCAAAATTAATGCATGGCTTGAACATATTCCTCTTGTTTGCTGTGAACGGGTCCCCGTGTATGAATGTATGTTGCTTCTAGCAAATGTAAATGAGCCACATTATGACCTTGATGGATTATCTTAAATTGGTTATTAGTTACGTTATTACTGCACTCAGGATTGTTCAGCAAGTTCTGCCCAATTGCAGAATCACATCTAACAGTGGATGTTTTGTTTGGGTTTTGCAAGTGAGGGCTGGTTACAGACTGCCTACTACGAACAACCATAAGAACATGCTGTTAGATTGGATCAGCCAATCTTTGGAATGTATGGCCTACATACCTGCCATTGCACAGCACCAAAATTCATACATAGTGTTGCTCAATTTGGGGAAACAATATTAAAGTTCTGTATTACCAGGTTGTTTTCACAGAGCCACTAAATACACAATAGGCTGAAAGGCCTCCTTCTGTGTTGTGTGATTCTTTAATTCAGTGAGTTGAGATCAACAGATTAAACATGGGGCCTCTGCTCTCTATGGCTCAGCACTACAACAAGGACAAAGATCTCTGTTAAACCACCTACACCTCTTACTCTTTTATTTCTAAATTTATTTTTCTCTTTTTGGTCTGGCCTCCTGTATCATGTTAACAGTTCCTATCTGAGAAGTTGGATGATTAAGGCCATGATTACGTCTGTGATTTTTCACTCGGCATCATATCATTGGGAGGTAGTGAGGTCAGATAATTCCCACAAGGCATAAAAGCAAAATGTATTTTCAAAGCACTTGGTCCAAGAATGCCCTTGGGAATGGACTGCAAGCACAATATCTATACGAATATAAGACAAATTAAGGACAACGAAAGATCATTCACGGCATCAAACCTCAAACCCTGATGCTCAAATTCATTCAGGCCAGCACACAACTGCGTTTTGAACGTATCAAACACTTTTGGCTCTACTGAGTTACCTTGTAGGAAATTTTTAAGTGTTTATAAATCTTTGAGTAAAATAGGTTTTCGGAATGGATTTATTTTTCACTAATTTAAATATATATCTGTTGTTCTGGCTTCACCTTATCTATATACTATTTAATACTATATACACTGTATTAAAGAGATCTTGTGGTGCAGTGGGTAGCAACCCTGACTCTAAACCAGCGTTCTTGGTTGGAATCCCACCCTAGGACGTGATGGCCAAGGAAGGTGTGTTTATAACGTGGCCAAATGTGACGATCAACCTGTAAATCCTTTCAACACACGTTAGTGTCAGGCATACCGCAGGAGAGATTGCTGGTCAGCCATTTGATGGAAAGGAAGTTGGAGCCTCTACCATCACTATCTATAGCTCCAGACTCCAACATGCATGTAAAAGTGCCACAGCAACTCGGACTCCCTAAGTGAACTGAAGCACGCCACCACACAGCCTCTACAAATGAACAGCTCAAGTCACATTGGAAATAATTTCTGTTGTTCCACTCTCAACTTCTACAATTTGAAAAATGGTGGTTAGGATTATATACAACTGTCCAGGGAACAAAATAGATTTTTGTCGAGGGCTCCTTCTGAGATTTCCGTGAGGGCCACTTCTTGATTTTTGGGGGCTACTTTTTCATTCTCACTAACTTCTTTATTAGGTGATGCAGTCACGTAGAGACATTGCCTTCTGTATTTGGGTTGATTTTTTTTTTTAGGGTTTCCCTCTTTAGATAGATAAGCCAATACAAATACCAAACGGAAAGACTCTATAATATATAGCAGCTCATCTAATTTTAAACCCAGGGTTAATCAAATCAAAATAGTATATTAACCATGTGTCAATGCGAGATTGAAAACTTATTTTGCAAAGTAACACCCATATTTGGTATCACATGGCTTGTGCAATTTATAATAATAAACTAAGATCAGGTTCATCTAAAATTCATCAGCTATTTGATGCAACAAAACAGAAATCAGACAGACATTAGCAGTTTAGGTGTGTTAGTAAAAGACCAAATTAATCTGCACAGTTCTGTTCTCATTTTTCATTGCCTCCCGAGTCCCCAGCTCCACCCACCACCACTACACACAAAACTAAAATGTGACAGATCTCTCCACTGGCTGCTGCCCCTGGTCTGGGCCTGCATCTGGCCTCCTTTCCAGACACCTCCATCCTTTCTCTTTTCAGTTTTATTTTTCCTTATCCCGGTCCCGGAGGATTTCGAAAGTTTGACTCAAACCGGTTGTTGCAGAGCCAGAGAAAGAGAAATGTTCGAGTCAAACGGGTTGTCATCTGCAATAATTGCTCCAGTTCCTCCAATGACAGATTCTCTAACTCCTGCTCTTGCTGCTTCTCCAATTCTGGCTCTGGAGAGCAGCAAGAGTGGGAGGATGGGAGCCTATCAGTGGAGGAGCTAAAGTAACAGCATGGGAGAGACAGAATATGTGATTGGAAGAGCAACTTGTCATGCCAGTACAGATTTTAAAAACTGTATTCCTTTTAAAATGGACCCTGATGAATTTTTAAGATGGCTATCAAGGGATCAGGTGACTTGCAACTTCAACAAACTAACAAGCTTTCTGGAAATTTCTAAATTGGATTATAATGGGTGGGAATTCCACTCCTCTGTAGAATTTCACTCCTGCTATTGCTAAGCCTACTCCAAAACACAAAGACAATAGACTCCTAGACTCTGTGAATTCAGGTTTGCCATGTAATAAAGGAAAGCTATCAAGACCAGTTATCCACAAGTGAAGTGAGAAGATGGCTACCTACCATCCATTGAATATCAATGGCCTTTGACCGTGCAGCTGAAACTAATTCTTTCCGAAGGACCACCATTTGTCTCTTATTGTGTATCAATGGCTGTTAATTATGTGATCAAAACTGGTTCTGACACTAAAATCCTTTTGTCCCAGAGCCAAGAAGAGACCTGTGCAGGCTGCAGACTAACATCAACAATACACAGCTGCAGAGAAAGGCTGTGCCATCTTGCTTCTCAAGGACTGTGAGGCTTAAAAGCCTTTTTAAAAAAGCCCCCTCCAACCTGTTTCCGAAAAGCTCTGAGTTCACCTGTAAAGAAATTGGACCTCTGGTTACAACTGCCACCAGTGCCTGGCTACATGAGCTGCTAAGCAGTCTTTACTTTGAAGGAACCTTGCAGTTAATCCTGATCTGACTCCAACCATCTGAACTTCTCTGAACTACAATTCCAGAGTGGTAAATCTCCTTTCTTCGCTGGACTCTCAAAGACACATGAACTGCTAACTCTATTTGGTTTTAATACTTATAGAAGTGCACTATTCTCTTTAATTGTATCTTTCTTGGGTATGTGTTGTTTGATTGATGTAGCATTAGCGTTTCTGGGGTGAGTGTGTGAAATAAACAATCCTTCTTGTTTAAATCCATGGAAGCCTGCTGCTGGTGACCGCAAACTATCTGGACTGGAGGAACCATTAGGTACGGAACAGGGTCGACCTTTCTTGAATTTGTTGTCTTTACTTTTTTGCAGGCTTCTGCTGGCATTTCAGGGATGAATTCACCCACTGCCCATGTTTATTGTGAACCCTGCAGCAGTGCAACTTGTTTGCACATTGAGCTATAAGATGTCAGTATAAACACTGTAGTTTTATATTCAACCATCCATGAGTCTATATGCATTTAAAAAAATTTTCCACTTGACATTGAAACTGACCAGTCTTATCAAGTCCCTGTTAATATGTCTCTTTTTTGGATGCCTCATTATTTTAGCTAATAAACAATATCTGATATTTCGCTTGTAATTTACTTGCCCAATTAAATACCACGTAAAAAATCTTCAAATCATGAATCTCAAGCCTCTATAGGTCTTCTGCAAATTTAAGAAGCTCACAATTGGCTTTAGATCCAGGCATTTTATGTAGATAATAAACCATAGGATTCAAACAGTGATCTCAGAAATATCCCATTCAGCACCTCTCAATCCGATACCATAACTCTCTCTTCATTTCATATTTTTCAACCATTTCCTTATCTGCATGATGAAAATGGGGATTTTGGCTTCTGAAATTTTAAATAATGAAGAGTAACTGAATTTGAAATGGAAGAAGTTTCTTTCCCAAGCACAAAAGCTCAGGGAGACTGCTAGAACAGGCAAGTTTGACTGTTCTTCAGTTTTTCTATTCTTTCATGGGATGTGGGTGTCACTGGCTAGGCCAGCATTTGTTGCCCATCCCTAATTGCCCTTGAGAAGGTGGTGGTGAGCTGCCTTCTTGAACCACTGCAGTCCATGTGGCGTAGGTACACCCACAGTGCTGTTAGGGAGTTCCAGGATTTTGACCCAACTACAATGAAGGAACAGCAACGTAGTTTCCCTAATGTAAACCTCGTGTGCATTTGTGGAAAGCCATAAACAATGGGCGGAATTTCCCGAGCCTGCTGGTGGTGGGCATGATAGGTGGCATGTGTGGAAAATATGGCACGACCTGCTTCATGTTTCCCGCCATCGGTCGCCGGGGAGCTAATTGTAATACATCAGCATATAATTAAAAGGCCATCCCACCAGGGTCTTGGAACCCTGTCGTATCGTCCGTCCATGTCAACAGGAAATCACACCAACGTGTTTCACAACAGCACGCAGGTGACATGCACTTGGCGGCCTTCACTTTGGGGGAACTGAGGTGAGTGAGTAGCAGTGTTCTCCACAGCTCACCTGTCATTTACAGGCCTTAGAGGCACCAGAGAGTGGGGGCAACCGATGCCTGGCCCCAGAGGCGACTGCTGTGGGTATGGTGGGGTAAGTGCTGGCCAATATCAGAGGCGACCGTTGTCAGTGGTGGGGTGGGGGTGGGGGGGGTCAAGTGCTGTCCTGGCGCTGCATCCCATGCACAGGCAATCGAGGTGGGGGGCAGGGTAAGTGAGGGGAGTGGCCACGCATTAGGGGCATCTGTATAAACTGACCATGCCTCAGCAACTAAGACAGATCAGACGCAGCCACAGTGATATGATTGGGGTTGGGCACCTAGCCTGCCCACCCATGCTGATGGTAATGCCATTGAATGTCAAGGGGGAAGGGTTATTTTAAAATTACTAGCTTTAAATGCTGAGTGGTTTAGCAAGAGGCTTGGCTAAGTTCTTAACTTAATGTTTAAATTTCTCAGTATTTTGTTTGCTAAGGCTATATATATATATTAAAAAAACTTACTGATTAAAGGACGTAGTAGTTGATATTAATCTTAAATATATATATATGTATTTTTAAAAATAGATCTGTATATGCCCAGAAAGTTTATCCTTTCTGAATACACAGCTTGTGAAATTTATAATAAATCCTGAGGGAGTGCCACTTTATTCATGAAGCAATGACCACCTAAATTACAATGTCAGCTGATTAATGAAAATGGATTAATAGTATTCAAAGGGATTTGGCAAAATTATATGGATGGTTTAAGCAATAGCACATTGAATTTAAGATGAATCAATGTAAATTACTTGCACTGGTACAGGAAACATAAGTACCTATTGAGGGTTAAGGAAAATACTTTGATATAAATACTGAACATTCACTAAATGCATATGCTGCTATCAATTAAGCCAACTGAGTAATGGGGTTTAGGTTCCTTTCATTCTTGGGAGGTGAGCATCATTGACAAGGCTGGCATTTATTGTCTGCCTGTAGTTGCCTTGAGTATATGGTTCTGGGCCTTCTTCACAAGGGTCCTTGATCATAAGTTGAATGAGTATTTGAATCCTACATATAATAGTGGTAAGGCTATATTTGGATTATTGTCATAACTTGGGTGTGCTAACTTCAAGAGTTCATGATTCATTGAAGGTTTAGAGAAGAGTAACAGGATGATTTTGGGATTCAATATTTTAAATTATGAGGCACACGGCACTGAAAATCAAATTACAGAAAGTGTTGAGCAGTGGTCAAAGTCTTCAAAGTGCTGGAAAACAAAGTGAATTCTATAATTTGAACTGATTACAAAAGACTAGACAGAACATAAAGTAGTGCCAAGCATTTAGATTAGATTATTCTAACCTCCTCTTCCTACAGAAAATGTGATTTAAAAAAAAACAAGTTAATGCTTTCTACTAAACATTTTAACAGGAGCGAAATGAAGGTATGGTTAAGAATAGGATTCAAGCTGTCTGTCTCCTATCCTACACTCAGCCCATTCATCCGTCATCCCTATCCTTATTGACATATGTTGGTTCCTGTCCCCAATGCTCCAAATTTAAATCCTCATTTTTGTGTTTACATGCCTCCATGGCTTCAACTATCTCCATCCCTGCCACCTCGTATAACCCTACAATCCCTTCCCTGCGCCAAACACTCCATCTTTCTGACTCTGGTTTCTTGTGTATCTACCCTCCCTTTGTCCCACCATCAGTAGCTATGCTTTCAGCTGCCAAGGGACTTTGCTCTGGAATTACTTCTTTAAACCTGTTCACCCCTCTTGCCTCCATTAAGACTCTCCTTAAAACCAACCATTTATGATCAAGCTTTTTATCATTTGTTCCAACATCTCTATTTTTAGCTCAGTGACCAATTTTTATTAAGCCTGTGAAACACTTTGGGCTATTTTTCTACATTAAAGGTGTTACATAGATGTCAGCGATGATTGGAGAATAAATATAGACAAAGAACCAAATATTAGAAAGCCATTAGTTCTAGTTCTATTATAAGATTAGTTCTAGTGCTATTGGGATCATGGGTATATGATTAGTGGAATGTAATAAGTTCAAGTTGAATACTCTAGATTCTAACGTTAAATAGATAGACTAGGGTTTTTGCTCTATTCCCATTGGCAGACAGGGAGACATTTTCAGTTTAATTCTCTTATTAGAAGTTTTACTTGCAGTTACTCAGGAGATTAAGTTGGGTAAGGTACATACTGTGCAAATTGTGTGAGCCCACACTATCCAAAAGATACTGAATGGTTTACCCTTTCCTTCCATATTTTATTTTCTTAAAAGCAGGAAGAAGCTGAGGAGTGCATTAGAGGCTGGTGATTTTAGACCACAATGTATAGACAATGCAAGGTTGAAGCCAGTGAAGAATAATTCAGGATAATCTGTTTCAACAGCATATTAGTAACATTCCTTCAATATCTTTGAACTGGAACAAGACTATAATTATCTCGAATCTGAATAATCAACCTCATACTATTGGTTCATTATGTCTGATCACTATGATTGAACTCCATTTTTGTTATCACTGTCCTCTGCTCTCTGAATTTCAGTAAAGCTTTGGTCCTAGTGGTTTCCATACATGTGGTATTCACTGCTTTGATTAGCTGCTTCTCCCTCCAAACAATTTTCTCCCTTTCGCTCAAAGGCAATAAATTATGGGATCTAATTGAATGGTTGTCAGAAAACCTCCAATATATTGCTTAGTTCTTCATGTCTGAAGCTGAACAGTGAAGGCTGGCTCACCCTATGCTTACTGATATCATAGAATCACAGAAGGAGGAATTTACATCATCACGTCTGTTCCAGTCTTTGAAGAGCTATCCAAGTAGCCCACTCTACTTTTTCCTGATAGCCATGTAAACTTCTCTTTTTCAATGTATACTCAGCCATACATTGATGCAGCAGGACTTTCCAAATGGTAATCAGGAGTGCAAGCACTGATTGACCCCTCCTAAAAGGATGCTGCTGTTAACTCTATCATCACATCTGCTGTCTCAAGAGATAAGCCAACTCAGCACACAAAACGATGGGAGATTTTGGTGTGTATGGCTTAGTGTTGCACCAACCAGTGTCTTTACCTACTCAGTACTTAGACCTTAGTTTACAGAACACAGTTTCAAAATTTGTAGATGATATGAAACTTGGAAGTATTGTGAAGCATGAGGAGAGTGTAGAACTTCCAAAGGACATATAGACAAGTTGGCAGAATAGGTGACAAGTGACAGATGAATTTAACACAGAGAAGGGTGAAGTGATTTATTTTGATAGGAAGAACACTGAAAGAAAACAGAAAATAAAGGGTACAATTCTAAAGGGAGTGCAAGAGCAGAGGGGCCTAGGTATATAAGTGCATCATTGATGGCGGCAGGACAGATTAAGAGAGTAATTAATAAAGCAGACAGCCTCTTGGGCTTTATCAATGGCAGCATAGAATACAAAAGCAAGGAAGTTATGTTAAACTTTTATAAAACACTGCTTCAATCTCAACTGGAGTACTGCATCCAGTTATGGGCACCACATTTTAGGAAAGTTGTGAAGGCATTAGAGAGGGTGCAGAAAAGATCTTTAAAACTATCGTTCCAGGGATGAGGAACTTTAGTTATGTCGAAAGATTGGAGAAGTTGGGACTGTTCTCCTTGGAGGAGGTTGAGAGGAGATTTGATGGAAGTGTTCAAAATCATGAGGGATCTGGGCAGGGTAGATAGAGAGAACCTGTTCCCATTGGTGGAAGGATTGAGGACCGAGGACACAGATTTAAGGTAATTAGCAAAAGAAGCAATGGTGACACAAAGAAAAACATTTTCATGCAGCGAGTGGTTAGGATCTGGAGTGCGTTGCCTGAGAGTGGAGGCAGGGTCAATTGAGGCTTTCAAAAAAGAATTGGATCATTATCTGAAAATGAAAGAATTGTAGGGCAATGGGAAAAAGGCAGAGGACTGGCACTAGGTGAATTGCTCCTTCAAAGGGCCACATAGATGTGACAGGTTGAATGGCCTCCTTCTGTGCTATAACAATGCTATCATTCTATGATACTAATGGACATTGATTAACTGCTTTTAGTTAAATGTACTGAAGCCACTATAACTCCTTATAATTTTCAAAACTAATGTATTCAGGGATTCATTTTTATAAGCAGAAACTGCAGATGCTTGAAATATTCAACAGGTCAGTCAACATCTGTGGAGACAACAGTCCAGTTGATCCTTCAGCAGAATTGCCCTTTTTCACTTCTCTTATCAGACACTCCAGTTTTCCATCATTTCCAAGGAAGCACAAAACTTGAAAATTAAGACTTAAAATTGCACTTTATTTTTTTGTTATGAATAATATGTCGATCCATCAAGTGTTATAAGTTTATTAAAACTTGAATTGTCCACGGCAAACAGTTTAAGCATCTCGATTTCCATAGGATGCATGTGGCCTGTGATGATCAGGGAATGCAAAGGGCCTCCTAGATCCTCCTTCACCATTTGCTGTAGGGTTGCAACTGCAATTTTCTGATCATTGGCACCCACTCTGGCCAGCCCAACACACAGGGTCTCTTCAGTCAGTGCTACATAACAGAAAGACAACAGCTTCACACATTTGGACATATCAAAGGCATTAAGCATATTCACCACTAAACAAGACTGAACTTCTAGCCAATGATTTTAACCCAACCTGCCCAGTGTAAATGGGGTAGTCATGCTGTTAAAATTGTTTCAGTGCACCTAATGCCTGCTCCTGCTCAATGCTGAATTAACTGTTGAGTTTTTTTTTAGAATCACTAGCCAGAAGCAGGCAGATTAATACAAGCAATTCAGGGTCTTATAATGTAACTAGGACTTTAACAAGCTTTTAAAACTGGAAAAATTGGACCATCCTGCCCAATCTGCTGAGTAAAACCCCACTGGATTAATTTCAGAAGCTGGCTGAAGCAGTATCTAAACATGAGGTCAAATGCAGGCACTAGATACATAGGAAGTTACTTATCTTGTGTTCAAAGGATCCTTGAGCTTGGAGATTTTTTTTCTGCTTATGTTTGCCTTACTCACCCAAATAAACACTCAGTGCCATTCTACCTTAATTGATTCATTAGATAAATGAATAGTTGGAGGAAACTCTTTCGAGTTATCAACAGTCACAGATTGCATCTCTTTCAAGTACAATCACAGTTCTTGGTTTCCGGGAGTGGGACATGAACCCACAACCCTCTGATTCAAAGGCGAGGGTGCTATGAACTGAGCCACACAGCAGCATCAGCAGCCTCAATAACCAGGAAGAGCAGCAGGCAGCCTGTTAGGACACAGCAGATGAGGGGGCAGAAGATCTTAGCAGGCGCACAAGGTTAACAGATCAAGTGTCACTTTTCTGAGTACCTTGTGGGACAGTGCATGACAGAGATACACAGTCACTGATTTCTGACATGAGACTTGCTGCCTGTTGGGCCAGGTTGTCATGCTTTGCCAATGGATGTCAAAGACACCACTGTCCTTAACATTTTGTGTTGGATTTCTGCCAGGATGCTATAGGGGACATATTACTCATCTCCCTGTCTCAAGAAGGTTTTCGTCAATAAGAAAGACTTTCATTAATGTCCAGCTGGTCTGTGATCTCTACAGAAGGATCAGGTAAGTCAGTGCCACTTTCACAGGCAGCTGGCACAACACTTTGATCTCACGACATTCAACCATCCCCACTACTCCACCTTTCCAGAATGTAAGAAGATGGCTGCTTGGGGAACAAAAGATATCCCTCCACAACCCTGAACAGCCCAGGTACAACCATCATAGCAGAGTCCAATTCCACCAGCTTTGTGCCTGTGGACTCAGATTTCAGCAAGAAGTCAACATTTTCAGGAGAGAAAGGGCTGAAACAGAAGGGAAAGATACCTCCGCACTCTCAGATATCTTTACAGAGTTAACTTGGAACTTCTGGAGTACCTAAGTGTAGTGCAGAGACTTTTTTTGCTGAATTTTATGCTAGTCACAGTATCAGCAGCTGCAGGTTAAAAGGCTGTGAAGCACTTTGGGATCTCCTGCAATAAGTGTAAGTTCATTCTTTTTAATCAAGGTGAGATTTGCTGATTTTGGGATATTGGACTTGTCACCTTTTGTTTCTTAGTGTCAGCATTAAGCATTCCTAAATCAGGTAGGAATTATTAATTGTTAATTATTAATTATCAATTGTCCCATTATTAAAAAAGGGAAGAAAGGATGGACCAGGAAATTACAGGCCAGTCAGTCTAAACTCAGTGGTGGGGAAGTTACTAGAAAGAATTCTGAGGGATAGAATATATCTGCACTTGGAGAGACACAGATTAATCATGGATAGTCAGCATTGGTTTGTTAAGGGAAGGTCGTGTTTGACAAATTTGATCAAATTTTTTGAGGAGCTAACCAGGAGTGTTGATGAGGGTAATGCATTTGATGTGGTCTGCATGGACATTAGCAAGGCTTTTGAGAAGGTCCCTCATGGCAGACTGATCAAGAAAGTAAGAGCCCATGGGACCCAAGGCAAAGTGGCACGTCGGATCCAAAATTGGCTGAGAGGCAGGAAGCAGAGGATAGGAGGATGTTTCTGTAACTGGAAGTCTGTTTTCAGTGGGGTTCCCCAGGGCTTGGTGCTGCAGCCCTTGCTGTTCATGGCGTACTTAAATGTAGGGGGTATGATCAAGAAGCTGGAAGATGACATGAAAATTGGTAGGGTGGTAACTAGTGAGGAGGGTAGCCTAAACTGCAGGAGGATATCAATGGGCTGGTCAGATGGGCAGAGCAGTGGTAAATGGAATTCAGCCTGGAAAAGTGTGAGGTAATGTACTTGGGGAGGGCTAACAAGGCAAAGGATTATACTATGAATGGTAGGACCCTGGAAAGTACTAAAGATCAGAGGGACCTTGGTGTGCATATCCGCAGATCCTAGAAGGTAGCAGGACAGGTAGATAAGGTGGTTAAGAAGACATATGGGATACTTGCCTTTATTAGCTGAGGCACTTGTATACAAGATATACAATACAATACAAGAGCAGGGAGGTTATCCTGGAACTGTATAAAACGCTGGTTAGGCTATGACTGGAGTAGTGTGTGCAGTTCTGATCACCACATTATAGGAAGGATGTGATTGCACTGGAGAGGATACAGAGGAGATTTACCAGGATGCTGCCTGGCCTGGAGGGTCTGAGTTATGAGGAATGATTGGATAGGCTGGGGTTGTTTTCCTTGGAGCAACGAGGGTTGAAAGGGGACCTGATAGAGGTATATAAGATTGAGGGGCATAGATAGGGTGGATGGGAAGACACTTTTTCCATTAGTAGAAGGATCAATAACCAGGGGGTATAGATTTAAGGTAAGAGGTAGAAGGCTAAGAGGGGAGTTGAGGAGAAATTTTTTCACCCAGAGGGTGGTGGGAGTCTGGAACTCACTGCCTGAAAGGGTGGTTGAGTCAGAAACTCTCGTAACATTTAAGTATTTAGATATTCACTTGTGTTGCCATAGCCTCCAGGGCTATGGGCCAAGCACTGGAAAATGGGATTAGTTGTTGACCGGTGCAGACGCGATGGGCCGAATGGCCTCCTTCTGTGCTGTAAACATCTATGAGTTTAGCAAGGCACAGGGCAAACGCTTAACAAAAATCCCTTTGCAATGCCCCAAAAACTGGTCTTCATTTAATCTCTGATGAGCACTTCCCAAACTATTTATGACCAACTGCATTGAGTTGGGGGCAGTTTGGAAACTGACCATCTAAACTAATTCACATGGAGCCCTTAACCACAGGTGATGTTCATTTCATTGGTCCTGGGATGTGAAGGGACATCATTGCCTAGAGGTACCAGTAAATTCTAAAAGTGGACATGTGAAACTTTTCATATGTCCATCTGAACTGTGGAAAAACTATCAGCAGTAAAAATATAGATATTATGACCTTCCATACTTTAGTTATATCTGGAGACTACTTAGAGGTGTATAATATTAGAGTGAGATACTAATGGCTACGACTATGTGTGCTGGTGGGTGATAATGGGATCCTTCCAGCCTACTTGGGTCAGTATGTCAGGTAATATCTTTAGCCCTTAAACCATACATATTTTCATAGAGAATGAGAGGAAACTGACCTTTGAGTTTGAAAACCTAATGAAATGATATTAAAATTATTGAGATGACAAACTATTGACCAAAGGGTTGATTCCCATAAGGATAATTCTCATTGTTTCAGTTTTTACAGAAATTCAGGTGGATGGCAGGCACACAGTGTGGTCACAATTCAGCAATAAGTTGGTCACTGATGAGGTGCATGAATATTTATAAATAAGCAAACAGGATGGGGACCTATCTCAGCAAGTCTGCTTCAGCAACAGCAGCCCCCAAGAGGAAATAGTTCAAGTTCATGTTGAGTTACTTGGGGGTGGGAAGGGGTGGTGGGTAGACGTAAAAATGTCATGGACTAATAGCCTGTCAAACAGTTAGAATCTCTCCTTTCTCATTCTCTCCTGTTTTTAATCCACTGGAAGGGAAGTTCATCTCCTTTAGTGAGACAGGCAAACTCCAGAAGGAAAACAAAGATCCTGCATTTACACAGTGCCTTTCATGACCTCAACCTATGAAGTGTTTTTGCAGTATTATCATGTTGGAAAATGCAGCAGATAATCTGCACACAGCAGGTCCAAATTCCTCAAATAGCAGTACGTTACATGATCAGATAATTTGTTTTAGTGATGTTAGGATTAACATTGACTGAAATTACAGAGCTGCAAAACTAGAGTAGTAATTGTGCAGGTTTTTAATTATCCTAAAATAGACTAGAATAGTAATAGTGTAAAGGGCAGAGAAGGGAAAGAGTTTCTGAACTGTGTTCAGGAGAATTTTCTTGATCAGTATGTTTCCAGATCAATGAGGAAGGAGGCATTGCTGGATCTGATTCTGGGAAAGTGTCCAGCGGATCTAGTATCAGAAGGGGGATCACTTGGGGAACAATGGTCATAGTATCTTAAGGTTTAGGCTGGTTATGGAAAAGGACAAGGAGCAATCTAGAGCAAAAATGTCAGGGTCAATGTCGGTGGGATGAAAATGAATCTGTCCCCAGATAAATAGGAATCAAAAATTGACAGGCAGTACTGTCAGAGCAGAAGAATGAGTAGCTGGGCTCCAGCTCTGTTGAAACCATAGGGGTAGGAGAATTGAAAGCAGAAGAGGAAGACTTCTTAGCGGCATAAGGGGATTCACTTGAGTGTTTATGTCAATGTCATTACGTATTTCAAATTGTGTAGTTTTATTGTATAAAACACACTTGCTTAACCTAATTGTTGACAAACTGCTGTATTTTCTAGTTATATTTTCATACAGCTTTAAATCTAAACTGTAGGACAAACAGCTCTTTCAGATTATATTGAACACTAAAGTCATCTCCTAAAACTCTTCCCATTTTAACTACTCTTTCAAAAAAAATATGCCAAGTATTCCCAGGTTTCTTCTATCCGAATTACAGTACGACAGTAGGGAGGAAGAGGGTAAGTTAAAAACTGGGCTTTATGTAGTTTCTTGCTGTCCCTTCTTCCCAGTCAGAGACTTGTGGATATGAGGAATCACACCGCCACCAGCAATGGTTACCTTGATCAGCGAATCCAGCTCTTCATCACCTCTGATGGCCAACTACAAGTGACGTGGCGTGATGCACTTTACTTTCAGGTCCTTAGATGCATTTCCTGCCAACTCCAACACCTCAGCAGTGAGATAATCAAGGATAGGTGCACTGTACACTGCAGCTGTAGCACCCACCCATCCATGGCTAGAGGTACCAGTCTTCAAATGCCTATGAATACGACCAACAGGAAACTGTAACCCTGCTCTCGGAGAGCGGGAAATTGCTTTAGGCTTGACCTTTCCCGGGTCCTTCCCAGCTTTCCCGCCAGCCATGTTTCTCCAGTTTCTCTCTCTCTCAAACAATATTGGTGGATTGGGGGCAGAGGGTTTAACACTGGAGTGCCACATGGCTTCATACATTAATATTATCTAAAGTGTGCCTGTATGAATCTGTCAGGGCCTCTCTGGCAGCCAGGTGATTGGCTGCAGGCACCTTGGCCACATCAAACTCCTCCTACTCTGCTTCTTGCTCCTCCTTCTCAGCTGAGGTTGTCAAGCAGAGCGCACTTTCCTACTCCTGCAGCTCCATTCCTCTTTACAATGTCTTGTTGTGCAAGGCAGAGCAAATCAGTACTATTCTTGACACCCTTGCTGGTGCATACTGAAGGGTGCCCCCAGATCTGCCCAGGCACCTGATCTTATGTATTGTTTCTTAACTCTAACCAGATAGGTTCTGTCCTTGACCCCTGAAGAACATCCTCTCTCTCAAGGACTGTAATATTCTCCTTAATCGATATTGCCACCCCACCTCCTTTCTTTCCTTCCTTATTTTTCCTGAACACCTTGTACTCCGGAATATTTAGTGCCTAGTCATGCCTTTTTATGAGCTAGGTCTCCATTATCGCCACAACTTCATATTCCCATGTGCCTATCTGCACCTGCAGCTCATCAACCTTATTTACCACCCTTCTTGCATTTACATTTCCTTCCAATTTCCATGAGAAGACAGCTCTTGTCACAGGATGAAAGAAGCATGGTAGCTTCAAGGATATCTTGCACAGATGTACATGCTAACCTTCTGGTAGTCACATACGAGCTGAACATTGAGGGAGTGAAATCCCTTCCCATTGATAAATATTCAAAGCCTATCTGTGGCTGCCGTGATTGCTACATGTAAAGTTTATGACTCTCTGCACTTGTGGGAATCCGGCTAATGCAGAAAGAAACTTTGTCTCATTGGCCTCATCAGTGCCAAGTTGACGGTCTTGGCAAACATGGCATCAGTCACCTGGGAAATATGCTGGTTGTGAAATCCTGCAGATGTCACCAGCAAATCCCTGGAAGGAGCCAGATGCAAAGAAATTTAGGGCTGGCCGATCTTGTCGGCCACTGGCAATGTGTGCCCACTTGGCCAACTTGGAAGTATTCCAGAAGACTACAGATGTCAGCATTGACCTGCCATGAACTCCTGAGCCTCTTGGGGCACTGTTGCTCAGTCATGTCACGGAAGCTAATCCTTTGAACGTATACCCTGTTCTGGAGGTATTGCCTCCTTCAAGCTGGAACTGTGTCCATCCCCTTTGTCCTGTGGAAGGACATGTGGCTGCAGAGAAGGCAGCTGTTGTTGCCCTGCTGCTAGAGCTGCTGCTGCTCTAGGTTCTACTGGTGTTGGTACTGCTGCTCTTGTTCCTCATCTCAGATTCATGATAGAGCTCCATAAACTGCACCCATGCTGCAGTGAAGGCTCACAGAAGGGAAGATCAGATTAAACTGAATAAAGCCCAGGGTAGATGAAGACTTTCACCTTTAAAACAAAGGAATCACATTCTCAGAACAAGTGCTGTGAGAACAAGCCTTTCCAATAGGCACGGCAGCATTTACATAGTTTAATTGTTTAAAGGTTTTCCCAGCCTGTCAATTTCATTGATTAATGACTCCCCATTGTGCTCTTGCCTTGTTGGCCCTGGTGAATTCCACATAGCTCAGGCAACCCATGTGCTGGCTGTTAAAAGCCAGAATTCTGGGTTAAAGACTCAATTAATTGATTATTTAAATATTTAAATGACTGACCTGACAGCTCCGAGGGATTTTCCTCCTCACCTGGAGCACACTCCAATGACACCCAGAAGTGGGTGGGCTCAGGCCATGTTTCTGGTATGTCAGCATTTTTTGGGAATTTAACTCCCCATTCCCACCCTCCTTGGCAGTTACGATTCTGTCCTATATCTCAGGAGTGGAGTTTGAACCCATAACCTTCTGACTCTGGGGTCCCATGACCTCTGACTCGGGGTTGAGAGCTACCACTGAGCTAAGGTTGTCACACCAGAAACCTCAACAAGTTCTTGTTTCTCTTTTTGCTTTGTAATCAAAATCTGCTTATGGAGGAAACATTATTGTTAAGTGTATTAGACGAAAAGGATACTTCTTTAAATAAGCGTATTTCAATGCAAGATTAGTTGATTTAATTTGAGATCAGCATCACACCAGGAGTTAAAGGCTGTAATCTTCCATCACAGGCAAATCACAAAATAATCATCACAACAGACTGTTATTCAAGGGCAATCTCAAGGGTAAATAGGGATGGGCAACAAATGCTGGCCTTGCCAGCAATGCCCACATCCCATGAATGAATAAATAAAATTACCAAACTTGGAGGTATAAATTTCCAAGAGGACAAAGTTGGTCGGAACACAAAATATATAAAATGCTTAGAGTAACTGGGTGGAATTCCAAACCCAGTATATTATTTTGACCCTAAATAGACACAGCACTAGATTCTGAGCTTGGGTGTACTGAGGAAGGGAGGAAACAGGAAGGTCAAACAGATTTTCTGTGAATTGCAATTGCAGATACAATGTTTGCTTTGCCAGACGACATCTGTTGAGTTTGCCTGTTTGTACATGAGCCCTCGTGCAATTTAGTGAAGGCAACCAAGTGTATTTAGAGCATTTAACATTTTCTTAATGAGGTGTAAAGATATTCAGCTGGAAAATCTGCTGTGTGGTTATGGTTGAATTGTTAATGTAAATTATGCAATATTTACTTCAGTCTCCGTTTGAAGAGATGCTAGATTGAGTAGATATATTTGACAGATAAAAACAGATTTGTACATACAGATTTGCAGAATTTTTTAAATGCATGTTAAAGTCAGGCAATGTACCCTCTATAATTATCTTTTCTGAGTGCATGGCTGGTTCATTTAAGTGCGTGGGCCCTTTAATTTTTTTTGCATGGCCATGCACACACATTAACTTAGAGGGGTTGGCTTGTGTGCAGCCTGCGCGGGAACTTTCAGGTTGCTAAGCATCAGCGCAGTTTAGAGGGAACAGTAAGAGACTGGCATTTGAACACAGAATTTCAATTTAAATGCATGAATCAGAAACTTCGCTCATTATCTAATTAGGCAGGTTATATGAAGAATTAACTTGTAGTCTATCTCCCAAATTGCTTTTTGAATTATTAATCTGTGTAATTGGTTCATAAAGTCTGATGGGGAATAGTAGCCCAGTAGTTGTAGTTTGGGATTAGCAATCAATGGGCTGCGAGTTGAAATCCCACCGTGGGAAATTTAATCATTAAAATCTGATGGCTTGTGGGTTAGATTGTAAGAACTTTGAGTCAGCACACACAACCTTCTTAGTCACCGGGAAAGGTTAAATGGGAATATATTTTACGATTATATGGAATGAGGCAGGGTGGAAATGTTTTTCTGTCATCTGGAGCTTGTGCAACATTTCCAAACTTTCTTTCCCCTCTCCTGCCCAATCCCATATCCACCTCTCTTGCCAATCCCCATTTAAATCCCTTCAAATTCAGCTTCAATGCACCCACCACCTGGCTAGTCACCAACATTTTGTGTGACTATGATCACAATGTGTTATTCCTCCTCCACTTCCTGCAGCCTTTGACATAGTTAACCATACCAATCTTTTATCCATTTTTCCTCTGTGGGATTGTCATTATATGATTTTATTCCTAACTGTCTCAGCACTGCCAGAAAAGCTACTGCAATGATGTCTTTTCCTGTACTCAGTCTTCTCTGGTGACCCCCAGTGCTCATTGCTAACTCCTTCCTAATCCATAATGATATATTGCCCTGAGCAACAGTATTCAGAAGCATGGGATCAGTTACAATACCTCCAGTACTACTAGTGGCAAAGTGCTCAGCCAGCTTACTCTCACACTTTGGAATTCCCTCCTTACATTTCTTTGTCTTAAAACATGTCTCTCACCTTCAAAATCCACCTTAAAAACGTACTTCTTTGAAAGCACTTTGGTTGCCTCCCCTGGGCTCCCTTCTATTTCCCCTAACTGTAAGGAACCTTGGGCTATTTTGTTACATTACAGGTGTTATATAAATGCAAGGTATTGCTATTTCTTAAGGGGGTAAGGGCAGAAAAGAGGTAGATAGATGATATGGAAATAGAGTTACATTGCCAGAAGTCTTGACGCAACGGTTCTATGGAAGATAGTGACAATGCTTTAAGTTCCTTTCTTTTCCCTATTTGGATCTAGATTCTGACATGCATATGTTGACAACTATTACAGCATCCAAATGGTGAATATTGCCCAAATATATAAAGGCCCAAGTAAAACACAGTAAATTCAGAAAGTAAATTTCAAGCACAGTTTAAGTGTGACATTCAAGATCTAAAATAAACCAAATCAGATGGACAGATTTTCACAGCCCAAACTTGCCACAGGGTGCAGGGAACTTTGTTATCTCAAAGGCTAATTATACACAATGCAACAAGATCACAATACAAACTGTAGCTTTGGCTGATGTTCCTGGAGGAACAAGGGAAAATAATGCATGAATTAATTTTTAATTCTTCTTTGACCATCTTCCAGCTGCAGAGAGCAAGTATCTTTTTAACTTTGTTGAACAAAGGTGGGCTCCTGCATAATCTCAATTATGAACACAGAAACAGTTATACTCACCTAGCTCCTCTCCTTTATCTCTTCGGTTTTCAATGATCTCCAGCAACTGTTCTGCAGCCTCATTTACAGACATGAACCTGGGAGGCTCAAAGATCTTCTTCCCCCTGAAAATAAATATTCACTATTAAAATACATTTCCCCTCCCTTTCCCTTAATTAATACTATCTCCCTTCATTCATCTCATCTTCGTCAATAAAAAGTTATGAAAAATTATCACAGCAGGACAGTAGAAGTTTCTCTTGCTTACTTTGAAATCAAAGAGGATTGATTTTGGTTGGTTTAAGATTTTGCTTTCAAAATGTAGATTTGTTTAGAGAATCAGATTTTTTTTCCAAAAGTTGAATATTCACCTTGGTTTAAAAAGGCTTGTATGAATTATTACAAGATACCGTACTGGATTTGAGACATAAATAATCTGGCTACACAACAGGTGGGAAGATGGTGGCCTGGTATTCCAGAGACTCGGGGTAATGCTCTGGGGACCAGGGTTTGAATCCCACCATGGCAGATGGTGAAATTTGAATTCAATAAAAGTCTGGAATTAAAAATCTAATGATGACCATGAAACCATTGTCGATTGTTGTAAAAACGCATCTGGTTCACTAAAAATCTGCCATCCTTACCTGGTCTGGCCTACATGTGACTCCAGACCACAGCAATGTGGTTGACTCTTAAAATGCCTTCTGAACAAGGGCAATTAAGGATAGATGGGTAATAAATGCTGGCCTAGCCAGCGACACCCACATCCCATAAACAAATGAATAAAAAAACATAGGGCATGCTGCTACGATAAGGAAGAAGAAACATGAACTTTACAGTTCAATGAAAAATGGAATTAATTCTTTAGACAAATAATCAAATTAAGTTGCAAATGTCAAATAATGAACACCATGACCTCATCTCATCATTGCTTCCGAACCTCAGCAGTAAAGCTATAATTTTCGATACCAATATCTGGCCTGGTAGCTCACTGGGCAAATATGTGGGATTCTGAGCCATGTAAGTTGGAAAGGACCTAGTCATCTGCTTTGAGTTAAGCAATCCTAGCTAGGGTGACAGTGGACCTAGAGAGCCTGGTTAGAGTACAAGGGGGAAACAAAAGGAAGCACAGCATTGAGCTGAGCTGTGATTACCTCACCACCATTGCCCATAAAAAAAACTGGCCACTCAGGTAAGGCACCAGAGAGCTACGAGTGTCCATGGAACCATAAAAACCATAGTGAGTTACTCCCTTCAGAAGAGGAGAAAGGGGAAAGATTTACAGCCAAGCGGGGAAAATAAAATGTAATTTACAAAACAATCTAAACATTTATCAGCTGCTCTTAATTGGTACTTAAAGCTACGGTAAAATACTTCTAATCTAATACAATAGTTTTATTAATTACTTTTAAAATAATTGCTTCCATCCAGTGAAGATTTTATAATTTTGTGACAGATCAAAGTTGAAATCTGTAACGAATGCTTAAACCGATTAATCATTCTTTGCTAAAGGACTAGATCTGAATCAAAATGCTAGCTAACTAGACTGTCATCCAAAATAAACACAATTGAAATATACATTTTAACTGCTGATGGTTCCTAGTCTGTCTGGGATTTTTAAAAGAATTTGAAAACATAGAGTTGAATTTAGCTTTGGTGTGAATCTGCTGGTCATTACATGTCTAAACTAACTTAAGACCACGCCATTTTCTGACAAGAAAAACTGCATCAAGTCTAACAAAATACTTTGTCTCATTCGCTTCTGATAACCAACCGTATTAGTGTGTATATTATACTAGGGAAGCGACAGGGGCAATTTAACCCACCGGATGAATTGGGTTCAAAAAATAAATAATGAGAAAGCTGATCCCAGCCCAGCTCTGTATCCAGCTTTAATGGCGGTGGGTAGGGAACTAAGCTGCTTTTCAGAAGCAGGCCCAAAATTTAAATATCTCAAATAAGGCCTCACATTTTATCACCTTTTTAAATTTATTGCTGGCTGGACGAGTTTCCTGGTCCTCATGAAATCTGGCAGCTGTAGGGAGGTGAGAACGGTTAGGCTGAACATTATCATTATCAGCACGACTTGTAGGCATGAAGGAACCAGAGCTTATCTACCGAAGCGGGGCCTCCAAACTCACCTGCAAACCACCCCACAACCTGACCCCGTCCTAATGTCCAAGTTTCTCCCAACAGCCAAGGGCCACAGGCCTACCTGCCTGACATTCGGCTAATCTCTCAATCTGTCTGGCTGTGGTTGAGAAACCAATACAAAAAATTTAAACTGGGTCCTGCCACTCAATTCAACAGCACCTCCAGGAAACCTGTGCTGGATTATCCGGCTGTTGAATCTCAGTCCCTACTCCCTTCCTGTCTAATGTGCACCAAAACAGGTGATTCAAACATTAAAATGGAGATTGAGTAAATGCTGAATCTCCAGAGTGGATATGAGAATATCATAATCATTTGCTTCTTAAACAAAGGAGCAACTTGCCTCATCAGATTTTCCAGAGACTGTTCCTTTACTTTGATGTCTGCATAGAAGATATAAAAGGAAAGATTATTTAGTAAAAAATAATTTACACTTTAGATTCAGTCTACTCTCCAATAAATGGGAAAGCATTAAGATACTCTGAATTTCAACAGCTGTCAAAAACATAGCAGGAGCCTAATGCATGTATTTGAGAATTTCCTTTTCATTGTTCATGTCAAAGGATTGTAAGGAGACTCATTTACCTTTGAAAGAAAGAGAAACTCTGTGACCTCCTCTCACTTAAACACTCAAAGAGCAGGTGATATCAGATATTAAAATACTTACAAACTGCAAAAAAAGAACTTCAGTTCAGTAGTAAATACAGTCATTATGCAAAATGGATCTTTATCTAATTGCTTAGCAAACTGTTACTTAACAGAAAACGCAACTAAAACCTGCAACTGTTTTATTAGTAGTGTATTTGAGCAATAACAGTGATAAAGGGAAAATACATTGGTTCTTTCAAATATAGCTACATATTAAATAAATGGACTAAGAATTTCCCTTGTGGATGCAAATTGTGCTCAAAACTGGGCTAGATTTCAGAAATGTCTTTTTGCTCAAGTTTCCGCTCAAATTTATTTGCATATCGCTGAAAGTAAAATCTTCCAGGAACGAATGTATTTGTGCAATGTTTCAGGACATTACTTCTTTTAAAAAAATTTTGTAATGCTATATTGCTTGAAAATTTTAAGAATGCTAATCTGGTGCAGTTTTATTAAGGTAGCTGAAAATGGATTTATTACAAAAAATAATTTTTAATCACAATTCAGCCCACCAACTGTGAGTAACCAATTTTAAATAACTAAAAATAATATTTAAAAGTTACACAGAACTTTTTACCAGTTGCATTGGTGTACAGTTGTCAGTTTCTTGGAACATTTAAAAAACAATTTAAACTTAAAACATGCCTATCAGTATCCTTGATCCTGGAGAAAACAGCTCAAATTTCAGAGCCTCCTTGAAAGCTCACAGTCCAAGTAATTAGTGGAAACTCACAATGATGATTAATTACATCTGTGGGCTTGGCCAGTTTCTAGTGTAATGCTTTTTCAACTTCTGCGATAAATCATGAAAATTATACTTGTGCTGGGTGTAACTTGCATTTGGAATTCCTTCATCTTTTGTGCTGGTTTGACCAATTTCAGGCAAATTGCTTTGAAAAAAGCTAATTGATACTCCTGTCCATGACACTTTATTGCCTTTAGAACTCTTGAGTTTTGATGTGTAAAGTGAAGCAGGTACAAGCACCTAAATGATGTTACATGTATGGATTAGAGATAATTAAAAGTGGGAATGCTGGCATTGTTAGCTATGTTTTGCTACAGCTGTACCAGGCCTTGGTGAGACCACACCTAGAGTACTGTGTACAGTTTTGGTCTCCTTATTTGAAAAAAAGATATAATTGCTTTAGAAGCAGTTTAGAGAAGATTTGTCAACTCATTCCTGGGATGAAGGGCTTATCCTATGAAGAAAGGTTGAACAGATTGGAAATTAGAAGAATGAGAGGTGATCTTGTTGAAACATATAATATCTTGAGGGGACTTGATAGGGTGGATTCCCAGGGCATGTCTCCTCTTGTGGGGGAAACTAAAGCTCAGGAACATAGTTTAAGAATAAGAGGTCTACCTTTTAAGGCAGAGGTTAGGATTTTTTTCTCTCGGAGGGTCATTGGTCTGTGGAATTTTCTTCCTCAGAAAGTAGTGGAGGCTGGGTCTTTGAACTTATTCAACGTTGAGTTAGACAAATTTTTGACAGACAAGGAAGTCAAGAGTTACAATGGGTAGACAGGAAGGTGGAACTGAGACCACAACCAGATCAGCCATGATCATATTGAATGATGGGGCCAACTCCTGCTCCTAAGTTCCTTTGTTTGGACTAATGATGTAGGGATGAGTTCAAATTCTACCATGGCAGCTGGGGAATTTAAATTCAGTTAATTAAATAAATCTGGAATAAAAAGCTAGTATCAGTAATGGTGACCTTGCAACTACTGAATTGTCATAAAACCCCACCTGGTTCACTAATGCCCTTTAAGGGGAAGGCAATCTGCCATTCTGTGACTCCAAACCCACAGTAATTTTATTTATTAAGTGTTTTTGAAACAGCGTCAACTCCGAAATGGCAGGGCAAGCCACTCAATTGCATTAACCTGTTACAACAAAGCATAATAAGAAAAAAATTGGACAGAGCACCCAGCATCGACTTAGGCATCAAATTTGTACATGGCAAAGGCACACCCAGCCCAGTCAGCCCTGCAAAGTCCTCTTCACTAAAACCTTGTGCCAAAATTGGGAAAGTTATCCCAACAGTCTGATTCTCAGAACTATACCTTTCGTTCAGCTCACCAGGTGCCTCCATCATCATACCTGAGTATGTTTTGTCCTAACAGCAGGACAGACCCACATGAGGTAGTGGCACAGTGGTATATAGGTGGGAGGGAGTGGCTCTGGGAGTCCTCAACATTGACTGCAGACCCCATGAAGTCCCATGACATCAGGTCAAACATGTGTAAGGAAACATCCTGCTGATTACCAGCTACTATCTGTCCTCAGCTGAAGAATCTGTAGTCCTCCATGTTAAACACCACTTGAAAGAAGCAATGAGGGCAGCAAAGCTACAGATTGGGGACTTCAACTTCCATCACCATGAGTGGCTTGGTAGCACCACTATTGACCTGGCTGGCCAAATCTGAAGGTCATATCTGTCAGACTAGGTTTGCAACAGATGATGAGAGAAATGACATGAGGGTAAAAACAATTTAACCTTGTCTACATCAATCTAACTATCGCAGGTGCATCTATCTATTGGTAAAAGTGACTTCAATAGCCATCACCAAGAATGGTTTGATAGCACAATTACTGGGCAGGCTGGCCAAGTCCTCAATGCCATAGCTGCCAGATTAAGTTTGCGACAGGAAGTGAGGGAACCAACGTGGATGAAAACCTGCTTAATCTCTACCTGACGGTATTGGTTAGGAGTGAAAGTCTTTGTGAAGATAAAGTTTTGTCTTTGAACCAAGAATACCCTCCATTGTGTTGTGTGACACAGCCACCATGATAAATGGGATAAATTTCAAACATATCTAGTGGCTCAAAGCTAGGCATCAATGAGGCTTTGCAGGCCAGCAGCAGCAGAATTTTATTCCACCACAATCTGTAAACTCTTGGCCTGGCATATTCCTTAATCTTCCATTACCATCAAGCCAGGGAACCAACTCTGGTTTAATGAAGAATGTAGGAGAGAATGCCAGGCATACATAAAAATTAAATACCAATCTGGTGAAGCTACAACACAGAAATGCATGTATGACAGGTAGCAGAAGCAGCATGCTATAGACAGAGCTAAGTGATACCAAAACCAGCGGATAAGGTAAGATAAACCAGCTCTCCAGTCCTACCAAATCCAGTCTTAAATGGTGATGGACAATTAAATAACTAATGGGAAGAGGAGCTTCATGGACACCTCCATTTTCAATGATGATGGAGACCAGCACCAGTGCAAAAGATGAGGCTTAAGTGTTTCTGATAGACAGAGCCATGCAAACCCACAACCAATGGATCAGATCAAAGCCCTGCAAGTCCTGCCACATTCAGTTGTGGATGGTGAACAATTAAACAACTAACCAGAGGAGGAGGCTCCACAAATATCCCCATACTCAATAAGGAGGGAGCCCAGCATATCAGTGCAAAAGACAAGGTTGAAGCATTTGCAACAATCTTCAGCCAGAAATGCCAAGTGGATGATCCAGCTTGGCCTCCTCCGGAGGTCCCCAGCATTACAGATTCAGTCTTCAACCAATTCAATTCACTCCACGTGATATCAAGAAATGCCTGAGGGCACTGAATACTTCAAAGCTATGGGCCCTGACAACATTCCGGCAGTAGTACTGAAGATTTGTGCTCTAGAACTAGCCGCAACCCTAACTAAGCTTCTTCCAGTACAGCTACAACACTGACATCTACCCAACAATGTGGAAAATTTCCCAGGTATGTCCTGACCACATAAAGCAGGAAAAATTCAATCTGGCCAACTACAGTAGAATTAGTCTATCCTCGATCATCAACAAAGTGATGGAAGGTGCGCTATCAAGTAGCACTTACACAGCAATAACCTGTTCACCGATACTCTAGTTTGGGTTCTGCCGGGGCCAATCAGTTCCTGACCTCATTACAGCCTTGGTCCAAACAAACAAAAGAGCTGAACTGAAGAGGTGAGATGAGAGTGACTGCCATTGACATCAAGGCAGCATTTGACCGAGTGTGGCATCAAGGAGCCCTAGCAGAACTTAAGTCAATGAAAGGGGAAAAGAAGGAGGAAACTCTCCACTGGTTGGAGTCGTACCAAGCACAAAGGAAGATGGTTGTGGTTCTTGGAGTTTAGTCATCTCAATACCAGGACATTGCTCCAGGAGTTCCATAGGGTAGTGCCCTACACCCAAATATCTTCAGCTGCTTCATCAATGACCTTCCTTCCATCATAAGGTCAGAAGTGGGGATGTTTGCTGATGATTGCACAATGTTCAGCACCCTTCATGACTCCTCAAAAACTGAAGCAGTACGTGTCCAGCAAGACCTGGACAACATTCAAGCTTGGGCTGACAAGTAGCGAGTAACTTTTGCGCCACGCATGTGCCAGGCAATGACCATCTCCAACAAGAGAGAATCTAACAATTTCCAGTTGATATTCAATGACATTACCATCGATGAATTCCCCCTAGAGAGGCTACGACAGTTGGTCAGAGGCTGGGAATTCTTTGGCAAGTAACTCACCTCCTGACTCCCCAAAGCATGGCCACCATCTCAAGGCACTAGTTAGGGGTATGATAGAATACTCTCCACTTGCCTGGATGAATGCAGCTGCAAAAACACTCAAGCTCAACACCAACCAGGACAAAGCAGCCCGCTTGATTGACAACATGCACACCCTCTACTACTGGTGCACAGTGGCAGCAGTGTGTACCATATACAAGATGCACTGCAGCAACTCATCCATGCTCCGTCATCAGCACCTTCCAAACCTGCGACCTCTACCGCGTAGAAGTACAAGGGCAACAGATGTATAGGAACAACGCCAACTGCAAGTTCCCCTTCAAGCAACACACCATACTGACTTGGAATTATATTATCGGTCCTTCACTGTCACTGGGTGAAAATCCTGGAACTCTGTTCCTAACAGCACTGAGTAAACCTACACCACATTACTTGCAGCGGTTCAAGAAGGTGGCTCAAGGACAATTAGGGATGGGCAACAAACGGTGGCCTAGCCAGCGATGCCAAAATTACAAACATAAAAATCTTCAGTTCTTCAGTCAGAAGTGCTGAGTGGGTGATCCATCTCGTGCTCTTTCTGAGGTCCCCACCATCACAGAAGCCAGCCTTCAGCCAATTTGATAGACTCCATGCGATATCAAGAAATGTTGAGTGTACAGGATATAGAAAAGACCATGGGTTTGACTACATCGCAATTGTAGAACTGAAGACAGGTGGTCCATAACCAGGAATGCCTCTAGCCAAGTTGTTCAGTACAGCTTCAACGTTGGCATCTACCCAACAAAGGGGAAAATTGCCCTAGTACATCCTGTCGACAAAAATCAGGACAAATCCGGCCAATTACCTCATCATCAGCCTACTCTCAACCACCAGGGAAAGGGTCATCAACAGCGCTAACCAGTGGTACTTACTAGCTGATAATCTGGATGGAAAGCTGGAGGTGGTGGCATTCCAATGAGGCAGATCCTTTGTCCTTCTTAGGAATAGAGGTCACGGGATTGGGATATACTGTTGAAGAAGACTTGGTGAGTTTCTGGAATGCATATTGTAGATGGTACACACTGGGTGCGATCAGCTAATTCCACACAGACTAGAGATCAAACCCGGGACCTTCCTCTGTATATGAGTTGCATTCCAGACACTGTCTTTATGAGATTTCATACTTATGCTCAGTGCTGAAGTCAAAGTTGTATTACATTTAACCCAAGGCCCCTCTGGCATTTCTGCTCCCAGAGCATTTACTGAAGCACATTGTTGTGAGATTATATCTTTTGGTGGATCGCCAACATACATAAATCAAGCGAGGCTGTCATCTTCAGTGTTGTGGGAAAAATTGCCAATGTCGCAAGTTTAAAGTTATGGTATTTTAACATACCAATATTAGAATCTTAAATAATTTATTTTCTTTTAAAAAATCCACAATTATTGAAATTAAGCCAACACTTAATCAGACACTGTCTTCATTAGGAATTGCATGGAAAGATTTTTTTGTTTGGGAGAGGGAAATGTCTTGGATAACCTTTTTCTTGGCAACACCATGCCAGTGACATGATGAAAAAGCTGTTGATGCAATTTATGACATTTCATTACGCATTTGCAAACCGGCAATAAGAAGGTTGCCAATGAAAACAGAAAATGCTGGAAATACCCAGCAGGTCTGGCAGCATCTGTGCAGGCAGAAACAGGTTTTGGGTCGCTAACTCATTGTCAGAACCAAGGGTTACCGATCCAAAACGTTACCTCTCTCCACAGATGCTGCCAGGCCTACCGAATATTTTCAGCATTTTCCGTCTTTATTTCAGATTTCCTGCACGTGTAGTACTTTGCTCTTGAAGAAGTTTGCTAATACAATTTTCCCTTAGGACAATGGTCCTTTAATGGAAATTTGCACTGATGGACTGGCCTCTATAACTTATCTGCTTTATATTTCAGATACTATCTTGCAAAACAACCTATCCTGCCTAATATACAGATCAATACTTCAGCACAATTCTAAATTAGATGAGCAGAAATACATTGTGTGTTAAAGTAACTAAATGTCAAACCATTTTATAACATTCTACATAATCTACAAAGTGCTTAAAACATCACTTCAGCAATCTTTGGAATTTCTGGAAAATTGGACTCTTTGGGTTTTCACTTATAGGTTTATTTTGTGGCTGTGCCATTCATGTACACACTGGTACAACAGTTATGTATTTTTAAAATTGAATACATACATGAGAAATAATCTGCAGAATCTTCTATTTTTGGCGGCGAGCTTGGAGGCAGGAAAGGCATTTAATTAGGCAGTGTGGCGGTGCACCTGAACCCTGCCGCCTTCTTGCCTCTGCCAGAATTAAGTTCTGGGCAGATTCGGGTGAAGGGATACTTAGAAATTCAAAGGGAAAGGTCGAGATATCGGAACAGCATGCAATGTGGGTAAAGACAAGCAGCATGGGACAGGATGGGACAGAGAGTTGAACAAAAAATGTACATCAGTGAATAAGGTCATTGCAGTGAACGGAAATAAAAAAAATAAATTAAAGGTTCTTTATCTGAATGCACGAAGCATCTGCAATAAGATAGATGAATTAGTGACACAAATTGAGGTAAATGATTTAGATCTAATCTCCAATGCTGAAACATGGTTGCAAAGGGATCAAGGTTGGGAAATAAATATTCCAGGGTACGCAATATTTTGGAAAGACATTTAGAATGACAAAGGGGGTGGGGTAGCCCTTATAGTAAAGGATGACATAAGGACATGAGTGAGGAAGGATCTGGCCTCTGAAGATCATGAAGTAGAGTCAGCATGGGTGGAAATTAGGAATAGCAAGAGTCAGAAAACACTGGTGGGAGTAGTTTATAGGGCCCTGAACAGTAGCTACACCGTTGGGCAGAGCATTAAACCAGAAATTATTGGAGCCTGTAACAAAGGAAATGTGATAATTTGTGGAGGAATTTAACCTTCATATGGATTGGGACAATCAAATTGACAAGAATGCTCTAGAAGATGGGCTTGTAGAATGTTTTTGTGACAGCTTTTTGGAGCAATACATAGTGGAACCGACTAGAGAAAAAGCTATCTTAAATCTAGTATTCTGCAAAGAAGCAGGGTTAATTAGTGTCATAGTGAAAGATCCACTGGGAAATAGTGACCATAATACCATTCAATTTCATGTTAAGTTTGAAAGTGACATATTCCAATCACAGACAAAAATCTTAAACTTAAGCAAAACCAATTACATAGGTATAAGGTGAGAACTGGCTAAGGTTAATTGGGTAAATAGACTGAAAGGTATGGAGGTAAATGAACAGTGGGAAACATTTAAGAAACAATTCAAAACGTTCAACAAAAATATATTCACTGAAGAACAAAAACTCAGCAAGAAGGACCCATCCGTGGCTCACTCAGGAAATTAAGGTTAGTATTAGATTAAAAGAGGAGACTTAAAATGTTGCAAAAAACAGTAGCAATTCTAAGGATTGGGAGTGATTTAGAAGCCAGCAAAGGACAACCAAAAAGTAAATAGAAAGGGAAAAAAATCTGAGAGTAAACTAGCCAGAAATATAAAAACAGATGTCTATCCCAGCGTTAAATGTATTCAAAGATGGAGTATGAGCCCTTATTTTGTCTATTAACCTTTTGTGCGATACATTACTGAATGCCCTTTGGAAATCCAGGTATACTACATCTACAGGTTCCACTTTATCTACCCTACTAGTTACATCCTCAAAAAACTCTAATAAATTTGCCTAAAAGGATTTCCCTTTAGTAAAACAACATTGACTTGTTCTAATCATACTATGCTTTTTTAAGTGCATTGTTAGGACTTCCTTAATAATAGATTCCAGCATTTTCCCTAACTGATGTTAGGTTAACTGGCCTGTAGTTCACTGCTTTCTCTCTCCCTCCTTTCTTGAAAAGGGATAGACAGATCTTTGGTTTCCCCAGGAATTAAAGGATATGGGGGGCACGTGGGAAAGTGGAATTGAAGCTCAAGATCAGCCATAATCATATTGAATGGCAGAGCAGGCTTGATGGGCTGTGTGGTCTACTCCTGCTCCTATTTCTTATGTTCTTATGGGAAGGTCCATGGTTGTCCTACCCGTCCTGCCACCATTCAATGCCTGTAAGTGACCAAATAATGACCACTTAAGGGCCTCATCCCACTGCTGCTGGTATTAACCCAGCTGCAGGTAGGCCAGTCATCATGTGGTGTGAATGGCAGCTACCCAACCGTGCAACCAGCATGTCACCTCGGGGGTGGGGTGGGGTTTCCCTCGCTCAAAGGCACTCAAGTGTCTGATTGAGGAACTTGGCATCAGGAAGGAGGAGGTTCCACTAAGAGTCATCCCCCCTGCCCTCGCTGCCAGCTCTTCATGCACCCCTTTCTCAATAAGCCCCTACCACGCGAGCACCCACACTCCCAAATTACTTACCTGAGGCCTGGGAAACTCCGCAATCATGGATATCTGGAGCCTGTCATTCCAGCAGCAGTCACTGCCTCCCCTGTGGCGCTGCTGAGCACAAGAGCTTCCGGCCTCTGATTGGCCGGCAGCTCTCGGTAGGCAAGACTTCCCCTCCCGGGATCTTGATTCCAGGGGAAGGCACACCAGTGGCTTCACCACTGCTTGATCGGCTTATGATCCAGCGGGCCTTCCTGAAAAGAGGTAGTCTGTCACCGGCTCTCCAGCCAGCTGGTGAGATCCCTGATGCCTCAACAAGATTCGGCCCCCAATATTTGGGAAACATAATGCAATTTACATTTGGTCAGAAAAATACTGTCAAGTAAATATTGCTATTTCACAATATACCCCACGCATCTATGTGCACATGCATGCAAAAGTGCAAAAAATTGAAACCATGTGGGGAAACTTAGTGGCTGCAGTTGTTTGAATTTGGCAAAAGTCAGCAATGGAAGAACGAAATTTAAACTCAAAATGACAAAAATGAAAGATATTTTTCTTATTCCAGTATCACATATCTGGCAATTTTGAGAGCTCTAGAAGAGGGAACTGAGGAAAAAAAGGGTGGCAGGTCTCAGATTCATTTGGGCATAATGCACATTTCCAATGGACAGAGGGAGATTCCACATGCAGAGTTTTATTATAACATTTATGAATGTTATTCTAATGGTTCCCACATCTTTTTCCTGTGTCTATGCCAATGGAAAATAATCTTCAATAACTGTGTATCCAGGGTTGTGGGATACTGAATGCCCCATGTAATAACAACCACAGCAACTTATACTTATATTGCACCTCTAAAGTAATAAAACGGCGTAAGAGGCACTGTAAAACAAAATATGATCAATTTAAAATGCCAGGAATAAAGTATGTTATGGGGTCACTTTCGGTCCAATGTTGATAGTTTTTTGTTTGCTTTTTGGTTCCTGGTTTTCATGAGCCTTTATGCTTTTTTTCCCTATCGTCACAATACCGTATTAATGAATTTCCTACTGGAATCTGCTTTGTGAGGCACTGGGAAGAAGATAAGGACCATTGAAGGGGGAATGGGAAGGTTAGGATGCACCCATCTTCGGTGCCCAAGCATCTGCATTTGTAGACAAAGGTGGGCATTTGCTTTGGCAAACAACTAGTACATATGAAGGCTTCAACTCTCAGGCTATAGTTAGTTGAGAAATAAAATATTTCTGGTAAATCAACACTTGAAAATCCAAGAGCTTAGTTTGACTTCCCCAATAATTACGTTTATTCTTTTCCCTCTGGGATGTACAAGGGCATGCAGGCAGAGGGCAAAAGATAGAAATATCACCCACCAAGTAAGCATAATGTGTGAACTCCAGTCTGTCGATTCTTTTTGATCTTGTCATAGAAGCTTTCAGGCTTCCATGTCTCTGTCCAGAACACGATGGATACGGTTTCTCCAAAATTATACAACTAGGAAAGAATATCAATGATGAAATTGACAAGGATGCATTCTTGTGAATGGATAAACAATCACAACCCAGTCACACACCAGCTTCACATATACCGTAAAATTTAATATGTTTTTCATGTCTCAAGTTACTTAGTTGATACTCCAACTTTTCGTTTTAGTTTTGCAGGTGAAGAGGGGGAAAATTTTGCTTTTAGAAAGCAATACAACAATTTCCTGCAATGCCATTCTCATTGATTCAAAAGCACAGGTTGGGACATGCTCCTCCAATTTCTGACCGAGATGTGGGACAACAGTCAGGGTCTTAATCACTCTCAAGAAAGCTCCATCACTCCTGAAAATAGTAACAGAATCTTCCAGATAACAGTTTAAGATTACAATCAACATGATCAACCTCATCAGCTGCATACCACAGATTATATTCACAAGATCTCAGTAGCACAGGAGCAATAGTTGATCATTTATAGCTACACTTATGTCCAATAATCTTCAGTCCTGTTCTAAACCAGGTACTTCTCCAGCTCTTTTTTCTTTAAATGTTGCATTCACTGGCTGTGATAGAAGTCTCTTCCACACAAAATTTTGCTAGTCTCATTGTAACTTCTAATTTTGCACTTAAGCACGCTACTTCTGTAATCTTCATTTAAATTAATTAAACAACATTCACGTAATTCATGTCACTCATTTCTTTTATGAATCCTGGTTTTTATGTGATAAAAATGGAGTTTAAAATCACTCCATAATCATGCCCCTCCCTATCTTTTCCAATGTGACAAGTGCACACCCCCACCCATCACACCCAATCCACTGGCAGCTGTGCTTAAAGCTGGCTTGGCCCAATGCTCTAGAATTCCTGTCCTAAAGCCCTCTGCCTTTCCATATCCCTTTCCTCTTTTAAGACCTCCTCAAAAACCACTTCTTTGGCTCAGCTTTTGTTCACCCCTCCCATCATCTTTTATGACTCAGCATCTGTTTATTTCCTTGCGCCTCTGTGAAGTGCTTTGAGATATTCTGCTACATTGAAGGTGCTATCTAAGTGCAAATAGTTGTTGCTATTTAGGATTTCCATACGATACATCAATCTCAACTGAGGAAATAGGTAAATGCTTCTCTATTACCCATGCAATTGTTCTGAATACAGGAGTTTGGACGGTCCCTCTCATTTTCCCCTTCTCGGTGAAGGAACTCCCAATTCCTGCTTAGGGTCTTTCCATGCCCTTCAGCTCTTTAGAAATGTAGGTCATATCCCTGCTCATTTTCTCCTCCCTATCAACAGTAAAAAGTTAGGCAACACAACCTAGTTTTCAGACCCAGAATCATTTCTGTCATTCTTTTACGAATTCGATTGAAGATATCAATGTCCTTCTGAAGGCAAGGCATGAAAACCACCCAGTATTTTAAACTAGCAAAGACCTGCAAAATATACGTGGTCAAATTAGTATCTTCGTTGCAACAGTACTTCATTAAATACAGGGTTTCTAGTTATTCTTTCATCCGAGACATTAACAGAATAAAAACTTCTCACTGTAAAAAAAGTTACATAATTTCCATGTGTAAAAACAGGCCTAGGAATATAAATACAAATTTTGTTAAGAGTCTGGCCTTGGGACTTGTTTATAGTCATAAAATATGAAAGTCTAATTGGGAATAGATTTCTCCTGAGTAGAAAAGGCAGGTTTACATCTGATGGGCTCAATATTACTTGAGGAGTAAACACTCTGGCCCAGAGCTTCCGGTCAGGATCGGAACCCCTATCTCATACCCTGATCAGACAAAAAAAAACACACTTACCTTCCTCCAATTTTTCTAGCCAACCTTCCAATGGAGGATCTTGCAGAGCTTACGCAGTGCAGCAAACCTTGGAGGGAGCAGTCAGGAAAAGCCGTGCAGAAGCCACACCCCTTCTATGGCACTAGCTGCCATATTCTGGTAAGAGTTTAAATGTCTCAAAGCTACGGAGGGAAGTTAAATGGGTAAGGGAGTAGGGTGGGTAGGTTAAATGGGTAAAGGGGCAGGGTGTGTAAGGTAAGTGGGTAAGGGGATAGGTTGGGTAAGCGGGTAAAGGGGTGGGGTGCGTGAGGTTAGTGGGTAAGGGGATAGGGTGGGTGAGGCGTTACAGTGAGTAAGCAAGTGGGTAAGGGGGTAGGGTGGCAGGTGGTTAGGATGGTAGCTGGGTGGGATGGGAGGTGGGTAGGGTGGCAGGTGGGTAGGATAACCATGGCAGCTGAGTGAGCTGGGTAGGTGGGTCAGGGATTATCAAGCTGCGAGAGGGTCAGGTGGGGAGTTGGGCTTAGGGCACAGTCAGGTCAGGTTAGGGGATAGTCAGGTTGGGTCAGGAGATAGTCAGCTTGGGTGGAGGGCTAGTCAGGTCGGGTTGGGAGAGAGATGGGGCATCGAGGGGAGGCGGGGGTGGTCAGTGTGAGTGATTGGGTGGGGATGGTGGTTCAGTTGCATAGTAACCCAGGAGTCAGACTAGATTTTTTCAGTCTAACATTTCCTGGGTAACTATGCGGGTAAGTAAGTCGGAACTGTCCGAAGTCTCAGACTCTAGCTTAGAGTTGGAGACTTTTTCGAAGGGTCCTGGGGAACAGAGGAATTGCCCATTGAAAGTTCAAACCTCCCAGGCAATTCCCATGGAGTGTTTGTGTAGGGACTTCTCACAGGTCCCCTAGTGCATCTACTGGGGTACGCCTGGTCTTTGGAGACTGGAAGATCTGGGTCTTTATTTTCTTGAAATCTGCCTGTTAAATTTCAGCATCATCGAAGAAAACAATTTCCTAACAATCAATCTTCCATGACAATGTTCTTGTTTAGGGTTCAAGTTTCGTAGCAACATTATAAGTGCTCCTTCCTTGAGCCTAAGTTTGTGCAGCGGTCTGCCCATTGGAGTTAGACTGTATAGAAACTCTGAAGGGTGTAGACCATTATCATCATCTTTGTCTACAGAATCAAGGCTGATGTATTCTTTGAATTCACCAGACAGCTTTTCTAAAACTCATTCATTCAAATCTAGTGAATCTTCATACTTAGCACAAAGAATAGCTTTCAAATAATAAGTTGCATCAAATAAGTGTCCCTATAATTTTGTCAATTTTAACCAATTCATCATCTCATGAACTCCTCCGATGCCACCTTTCCTTTGCCATCACCTCCCTCCCATGCCATCCCCATCACATAACTTTCCATCCTTCTCATGCCATCTCTCTAATGCTATTCCCCAACTCACTCTTGCTATCCCCATTCCTCTCATCAATTCCAGCAATCCCATCCCAGCCATCCTGGAAACAATCTCTCCTGCCAGAGTGACTTGGGTGTTGTTATCTTCTGCTGTTTTTGTTCTCCACCAATGCCATCTCAATCCCACCATCCATTGGCAGGGCCATTGTGTCACATGTACCCAGTCCTTTGCCTGTCCTACAAGACAGCATGCGCCAGGCACTACCCACCAAATAAACCCACCAACAGATGTGTCCCTTAAACTGACCAAACAGTCTGGACAGACAAAAACTGGGTATTATTATTGCTATGACTTCACCAATGATCGAGATAAGGTGGTCACATTTAGAATATATACTCTGTCGCAAGTGCAAGAACGCAGATATTGGACAAGAACGGGATATAACCAGGCTGTAAAGCCCCCATGATCAAATAGCCTACAGACTCATTATGAAGGCATATACTTGCTGGAGTTGGAGGAGGCGGGGCAAGTGTCACCCCTCAGAACAGGATACCAGGTGTCAATGGTCAAGGCAGAGCTGAAAAGTCAAGGTTATATCCTTGAACCCCTCCTATTTCTCAACTACATACTATTCCTTGGTGACATCATGCTAAAAACAAAACATCAAGTTCCACATGTTACAGTAGCAACACCCTTCTACCACCTATCTCAATCCCTTTACTGTCTCTGATATGTCAAGCTGTTTACCCAATGTGTAATACTGGATAAGCAGAAATTTCCTCATACTAAATATTGGGAAGACCAAAGTTGTTGCCTTTGGCCTCTGCCATAAACTCTGCTTCCTAGCCATTCCTCTCCCTGGCTACTGTCTGAGGCTGAATTTGTCCACTTGCAGCCTTGGCGTCGTATTGGTCTGAAGTTGAGGTTCCAACCATGCATCTGCTCCATCAACAAAGCTGCCTTACTTCCATCTGTGGGACATTACCCATCTTCAACTTTACATCAGCTCATTTATTGCTGAAATCCTCAGCCATACCTTTAATACCTCAAGACTGGAGTATTCCACTGATCCCCTGGTCAACCCTCCATAAACTTGAGCTCATCCAAGTCTCTGCTGCTTGTAACCTAACTTGCACCAAGTCCCATTCATCCATGGTCATCAACCTACATTAGCTCCCTGTCCGGCAATGCCTGATTTTAAAATTCTAACCCTGGTTTTAAATCCTTCCATGGCCTTGCCGCCCCCCCCACCCCCTCACCTCACATCGCTGTAACTTAGTCCAGCCCTACGACCCTCTAACATCTTTGCACTTCCCCAATTCTGGACCCTTGTGCATTTCCAATTTTAATTACTCCACCAGTGGCCACTGTACCTTCAGCTGCCTAAGTCGTATGCTCTGGTGTTACTCCGCTAAATCTCTCTGCCTCTCACTCTTCTTTAAAACCAACCTTTTGTTATTGCAATATCTTGCCATATGGCTCAATGTCAAATTTTGTTTGATAATGGCTTCATGAAGGGAAAATCATGCCTGACAAATTCATTAGAATTCTTTGAGGAGGTAACAAGCAGGATAGATAAAGGGGAACCAGTAGATGTAATATATTTGGATTTCCAAAAGGCGTTCGATAAGGTATCACACATGAGGCTACTTAACAAAATAAGAGCCTACTGTGTTGGGGGTAGTATATTAGCATGGATAGAGGATTGGCTAACTAATAGAAGGCAGAGAGTTGGGATAAGGGGGACATTTTCAGGATGGTAACGTGTAACTAATGGAGTGCCACGGGGATCAGTGTTGGGGTCACAATTATTTACAATATATATTAATGACTTAGATGAGGGAAGTGAATGTACTATCGCCAAGTTTGTGGATGACACAAAAATAGGTGGGAAGGCAAGTGGTGAGGATGACACAGAGTCTACAGAGGGTTACAGACAGGTTAAGTGAGTGGGCAAAAACTTGGCAGATGGAATATAATGTGCGAAAATTTGAGGTTATGCATTTTGGCAGAAAGAATAGAGGAGCTGAATATTATTTAAATGGAGAAAGACTGCAGAAAGCGACAGCACAGAGGGATTTGGGAGTCCTCGTGCATGAATCCCAAAAAGCTAACATACAGGTTCAGCAGGTAATAGGGAAGGCAAATGGAATGTTGGCCTTTATTTCAAAGGGAATGGAGTTAAAAATAGGGAAGTCTTGCTAAAATTATAAAGGCCACTAGTTAGACCACACCTAGCATACTGTGAACAGTTTTGGTCCCCTTATTTAAGGGAAGATATACTAGCATTGGTGACAGTCCAAAGGAGGTTCACTAGGTTGATGCCAGGTATAGGGGGATTTTCTTATGAGGAGAGGTTGAGTAGGTTGGGCCTGTACTCATTGGATTTTAGAAGAATGAGAGGCGACATTATTGAAACATATAAGATTCTTAGGAGGCTTGACAGGGTAGATGCTGAGTGATTGTTTCCCCTTGTGGGAGAGTCTAGGACCAGAGGGTATAATCTAAGATTAAGGTGTCACCCATTTATGACAGAGATGAGGACGAATTTCTTCCCTCAGAGGGTAGTGAATCTGTGGAATTCTTTACCTCGGGGGGGCTGTAGAGGCTGGGTCATTAAATATATTCAAGGCTGAGACATACAGATTTTTAATCAGTAAGGGAATCAGGGGTTATGGGGAAAAGGCAAGAAAGTGGAGTTGAGGGTTATCAGATCAGCCATGATTTCACTGAATGGCGGAGCAGACTTGATGGGCCAAACGGCCTACTTCTGCTCCTATGTCTTATGCTCCTGTGAAACACCTTGGGATGTTTAACTATGTTAAAGTGCTACATAAAAGCAAATTGTTGTTGTTGACAGATGCAAAGTACATCAAGTTCACCAGTGGCCTATAGTTGCAGAAATTACATACCACAAAGCTAATGTTTTTAGTGGTTTAAATCAAACATCACAGGGTGCAATTCAGCCCATTTGAAAGAGTTATTGAATTACTTTCACTCTCTTGTTCTTTTTCATGGGCTTTGCTATTTTTCCTTTGGATACATTTTACATCTCTAAAAATATTTTCCCCAATACAAAAGCAAAATACTGCAGTTGCTGGCAATCTGAAATAAACACAGAAAATGCTGGAAATATTCAGCAGGCTAGACAGCATCTGTGGAGGGAAACGGAATTAATATTCCAGGTTCTGATGACCCTTCATGACCTGAAACATTACCGCTGTTTCTCTCCACAGTTGTCTGACCTGCTGAGTATCTCCGCAGTTCCTGTTTTTATTTCAGATTTCTGTTTTAAAATAATGGGAAAAAAGGATATGAAAACCCTTAAATCCAAATTAAAATCTGATCAGTAATGTGAGCGCTTTATACAAAGTTCACAAAATTCTCAGAAACACTAACCCAGAACACAACTTTGGATTCAATAGACAAAATAAAGTTTTCAATTTAAAAATGATGTCCAATCCAAAGCATGAAATGTGCACAATTTTACCATTTGCTTTCTCCGGTGCAAATGTTTGCAAAAAAGGAAAATAAAGGAGACAAATCTGGAACAACTTTATGAGCAGGGCATTCCAAGATCTCCACTTGAAAAGGACACAGCTTTCCTACATTAACAACTTGATTTATTGCTCACACCATATCCAGATGTCCCAAATCTCAGGACTGTTTATTTATTTTTAGTAACTATTACAATATGATCCAAATATTGTCAATGACTGTAATATGTGTAGGAAGGACTCAACGCCAAAAGATTAACCTCAAGATATATGCCATATCCACTTAGAATAGCTGCAACACACCAAGAAACCCTGCTGAATTTGTACCTCCACAAAAAACATAATTGCCATACTGGAAATAAAACAGATTAGGCAAAGCAAATTAATTACTAATTCTCTTAGGGAACACTCAGTCACTAACAAAAAACTAACTTCAATTTTAGAACACGCGTCAGCCACAGATTAGGGTGAAAGCTGGTTACATTTTTGAAAATTAAAAACTATAACTAAAGAAAAGCAAAACTACCCAGTGAGAATTACGACTAAAACATTGTTTAATTTGTGTTTTGCTGAATGTTTTCCCCGTAGATCTTAAAGTACAATGAGAATTTAATCTATACCTTTAATTCTTACATTTTCACTCTCAATTTCAGCAGCAGAGGCTTCACTAATTTTATTACACCAGCAAAGACACTCTTAAGTTATCATAAACATCCTATTAAAAAAATTTAGTATAATGTGGTATTAAACTGTGCAGGTCGAAAGGTCCCACATTTGATTCTGAATCTTCGTTGAGGTGCCTAATCTCAGCTAATGTATTATGGGACCGGAGGAAATTAGCAATGGCTCTTTCTTTTAGTCAGCATCTACTGCAGAACATTCCTGGATGGATATTGGGAGAAGACCAAATCCTGTTAGGCTGTAATGCTGCCTACAATCTAGATTCACAAATGAATAATGGTCAATTGGGTGAAACAGCCACAGGTGTCAGCACCCAAGTACATTAATTTCATAAAGTCAATTCTTCTTCAGAAGTGGAAAGGAATAAAAAAAGCAAAATCCAAATGCTTTTCTGAACACATCATGATGCAACACCCGCCAGCTCTTCCTCCACAAGGCATTGCTTTGTAATACCCTAACTAAAGCATTCTGTATTATGTTAAGCCATTGGAGCCCTCAGCTGTACAGAATATGTTATACAATTTCTGTAATCAAAGTAAAATATATGCTTCTGTACAAGTTTTGAGATGTTTCTGTTATGCGTAATTATCACACAGGCAAATTTATGTCAAAATAATTCACTTTTAAGCATAATTTTAAAAATAATTCATTTTTGGACTATAAAGTACCCCAATAGCAAAAAAAAGGCCTTCAATTAATTTCAGGATCCAAACTATATTTAAAAATGTCAAATAAAAAGAGGGAATGCTGGAACTACTCAGCCGGTCAGCCAGTATCTGTAGAGGGAAACAGAGTTAAAGTTTCAGGTCAATTAGCTTTTATCAGCTTAAAATTGCCAGTGTAACCATGAATTAAGAACATATAAACATTAGAGATAGGAGCAGCAGAAAGCCTGCTCCACCCTTCCATACCATCATGGCTGATCTGACTGTGGCCTTAACTCCACTTTCCTCGACTCCTTTGTCAATCAAAACTCTGAATATATTCAAGGCTCAGATGGACAATGATTCTGCCTCTACTGTTTGCTGGGGAAGAGAATATCAAGCACAAATGAGCCTCTGAGAGAAGAAATTCATGCAGACACATTGGGCTGAATGGCCTCTTTCTGAGCCATAGCATTTCTACGGTTCAAGATTCCTCTTCATCTCTGTCTTAATGGGAGACCCCATATTTTAAACTGGGCTCCCTAGTTCTAGATTCCCCCATGAGAGGAAACATCCTCTCAGCATCTACCTTGCCAAGCCCCCCCAGAGTCTTATAAGTTTCAATAAGATCACCTCTCATTCTTCTAAACTCCAATAAGGAACTGAGTGTCTGTTTATCAGCACTTAATTTATAATTGACCTCAGCTGATATATTAATTAGACTTTATGGTAATATCAAATTACACATAGCCCCACTTTAGCAACAGCTAAACAGCAACTTTGGTTTTCCACGATCAACCTCGCATCTACCCTTGCCACAAGTTTCTGTAGCATTTGCAAGTGAATAATGGGAATAACACCATTAGCTTTACCATTATTTTGACAGCAAATTATGGCCCAATATTTCTAAATGTTAACATTAAAAGTCAGCTACTGAATACAAATATTAGCTTTGATTACTGAAGCCACTTCCAATAGCTCTAACGACTCTTTCAAGGGAAGTTTCATTTTATGGGCAGAATTTTGCGGCCCTGTTTCGGCGGGGACAGGGCTGTAAATGTGGCGAGCCCGTATAAATCCCATTGACGACAGCGGGAACGTAAAATCCCGCTGTTGTAAAATTCTGCCCTATGTGTTTCACAGCATTAATTCAGGTTGCATTATAATACAACAGCGACCTTCCCAATAGAAGACCATAGCTTGACAACTCAAAACTTTCCGTCATTCAAAGCTGCCAGCCTCAGCTGGGCACTGTTATCTCTCAAATGATTAATTAAATAAGAACACTATTACAGAAGTGAAACTGGAAGTGAGGCTTTGCATATCAGTATCAGGGGAAGGGTCGCACTCAGTCCACACAAACCTGCTTGATTGTAACATTACACTTTACATGCGTTCTAGCTGCCTCCCAGAAATACTCATTCATTGCTTTAATATACAGAAAGTTGGCGAATCTAAAACACGGGGACACAGTCTCAATCATTTAGGACTAAGAGGAGAGAGATTACTTCGCTCAAAGAGTTGTGAAACTCTGGAATTCTTTACTCCACAGGGTTCTAGATGCTCCATCGTTGAATACATTTAAAGCTGGGATAGATAGATTTTTGGTGTCTCAGGGAATTAAGAGATACGGGGAGCAGGCAGGAAAATGGAGAATAAGCCCAAGATCAGCCATGATCGTACTGAATGACGGGCAGGCTCGACAGGCCATATTGTCTACTCCTGCTCCTATTTCTCGTGTTCATGTGGAAGAACCTGGGTGGAAAGATAAATCCAGGTATACCAACAAGGGTGAGGGTGAAAAGAGTAGGAAATGGGTCTAGTTAAATCAGGAAGTAATGATTATTTGATACTAATCTTAGATTTTAAAAGCCTGTGGATTACAAGAGCAGACACTTTTGAGGGCTTGTTAAAGACGAAGTTAGGGGTAGGAGAACAGTGGGATTTCAACAGAGAGAAGGAACAGCATGTAGGATACCATATAAGACCACTCAAGGATAAGAAAATGCCACTTTTCCCATTTAAGCTCATCTCTGCAGTACAATTCCCCTAATATCCTGACCTCTATTATGTCTGACAAATGATTGCAAGCATTTATCATCTGCCAAAGATATAAATATATCAATATTAAAATTTAAATTAGTTAAGTGTAAACTTAAAGTTCTCTTCTCATATCTTGACTTACTTTAAAGTAATTGTTCAAAAATACCATTTTGATCGCTTTTAACATATAATATACACCATTTTAATTTAATAAACTAAACATTACAAATAAACCTATCACTAGCTGAAATTGACAAACCAGTAAATATTGAATGGTTCTGATAAAAAACATTTATATTCTCAACATGGGATTTAGAAGAGAATTTATTGACAGCCTAATTGTGCACACTTGCAAAGATCGAAGCAAACGCAAGTGGGGCAGCATAGCTGCATGGGGGAAACAGGCCTATTCAATCCCTTTCAGGGATGTTAATGGGTTCAGTCATTTTTTTCTGTACAACTGGAGACCAGTGGTGGTAATATGTTTTCATTGGCATTACTCCATTTCCTTCTTCAAGGCTATGTTCTAACGTTTGTGAGAAGGAATTTGTTGCAAAGGTCTTCAATCTGCATGCCACTACCAGTGTAATCTTGTACCTCAAGTGGATCCTGCACCCTCAGTGACAGGCCTAACAGACAAGGGAGTGGATCTCAGGGGAATCAATGTTAATCATGGATGCTTGCCAAAAACAAAAAAATCAAGCTCAAGATCAGATGTGTAAAAGTGTGCCACTCTGGGCATATTTTCTCCAGCATCCATCCAACAGAGGGGGACAGAATCAGCTATTAACCTCCTTATCTCTAAATCCTAGCACTTAAGACCATCTCCAACCTTTATCCTAAATCATCCCTTTGACACACAATTCCCTGTTGCTCTTCCCTGCCCACTTCTCCATTGTACCTTAGTACTTTTTGTAGTGATGACTACAAGTGAATATTGTCATTCAGATATGTTGAGACCAGTACCAACCTCCTTAATTCTATTTTAATGTCTGCTTATATATTCCAATATTGTATTAACTTTACTAATAGCTTTGCCATGTTACTCCTAAATTCGTTTCAAAGACTCACTGTGACAATGCTTTTATTGCAGATTAATGCACCCAATGAACAATGTTTTATATTTGTCAAATATCCACATTTGATTTGTTATTGCTTGTCCACTTGCACAATTCCTTGAAAACCACTAACTGCAACTTCTGTTCTTAATGTTCTTCCTATTTTTGCCTTGCCTACAAAATTGACAAATTTACCATTGTCTTCAGCATATGTAGATTAGAAAAACTACAGACAGCTTTACTACACTCAGCACCTCCCCTACAATCTTATACTACTCCTCTCATGTAATTTCTGTCTGCTCCTTTTAACTAATTATGTCTTCAGCATTATGTTCTATTCAGAATTCCCAAGTCTTAGATTAATGAGAAATATTTCATATAAAAACTGTTAAGACTTCTCTGAAAGTCCAAACAAGCTATTTTATCTACTATAATAAAAGCAAAATACTGTGGATGCTGGAAATCTGAAACAACAACAAAAATTGCTGGAAAAACTCAGCAGGTCTGACAGCATCTGTGGAGAGAAAGAGAGAAAGACAGTGTTAACTTTTCAAGTCCATATGACTCTTCTTCAAGAAGAGTCATACGGACTCAAAACGTTAATTCTGTCTTTCTCTCCACAGATGCTGTCAGGCCTATTTTATCTACTAGTTAATTTACTTGTAATGTCCTCACAGTTAGAAAATAATGGAACCAGAATTGGAACTATCTAACTGTAACTGCAGAATCACTTGTAATGGCTTCCCTTTCAGCTCCTTCACCATTGCCTCTGTTGTCCCCCAAGGGTCTATCCTTGGCCCCTCCCAGTTCTCATCTACATGCTGCCCCTCGATGACATCATACGAAAGCATAGCGTTAGTTTTCAAATTGCACTGACTTCCAGCTCTACCTCACCACCATCTCTCTCGACTCCTCTGTTGTTGCTAAATTATTAGACTGCTTATCTGACATCCAGTATTGGATGAGGAGAAATTCCTTCTAATTAAATATTGGAAAGACTGAAGCATTTGTTTTCAGTTCTTGATCCATACTCCAATCCTTAACCAAAGCACCCTTCCTGCCAACACACTCCTAGCTGGTCTCCCACAATGTACCCTCCATAAACTTGAGGTCATCCAAAACTCTGTTGCCCATGTCTTAACTCACACCAAGTCCTGTTCCCCCATCATCCCTGTGCTCATTAATCTACATTGGCTCCTGATAAAGCAACATTTTGATTTAAAAATTCTCATCCTGGTTTTCAAATCTTTCCATGGCCTTGCTCCTCCCTAACTCTGCAGTCTCCTCTAGCCCCACAGCCTTCATGGTCTCTGCGCTGCTCTAATTTTGGCATCTTGAGTATTCCTGATTTTAATTGCTTCACCGTTGGTGGCTGCACCTTAAGTAGCCTAGGCCCTAGGCTCTGGAATACCCTCCCTACACCTCTATCTCGCTTTCCTCCGTTGAGTTACATTTTAGAAGCTACCTCTTTGATCAACAGTTAACTGACCTAACATCATCTTATGAGGTTCAGTTCATACTTTGTTTTATAATGCTCCTGTAAAGCATTTTGGGATGTTTTATTAGGTTAAAAGTACTATATAAATGTAAATTGTTGCTGTTTAGGCAGAATTCTCTCCTTCTAAATCATGCTTGCTATTTGTCATTAGAATATTGTTGTGCAGGTACTTCTCCAGTCTACTTCTTAGAATGTAGAGTAAGAGAATCTAACACATACTAGGAGGCCATTTGGCCCATTGTATTTGTGCCTGTTCCTTGAAAGAGCTTTCCAATTAGTCCCTCCTTTACTCTTTCCCTAGGCCCTGAAATTTTTTCCTCTTTAAGTATGAACTCAATTCACTTTTGAAATATTAAATAATGTTTTTCCATTATTTTACTACTTATTGTTGTGAGGTTTACTAATCTTTCATTCCTGGTCAGGTCTGTTTGCTTGCTCCAGTTCAATGGAGTATTCTCAATGTAAATGATTCTTTCATGATGTTAGTCAGTCCACTACAGATTTTCCCTACGTCTCTTTCAGCACCCTGAAGATTATTATAACAGGAATAAATGGGGTGCTGATATAGTCCTTCTGTCCTAGAATTATTAGTCTTCTGTCACCATAATCTTTATCAATACCTTTATCAAGTATCTCTGCTTCACAGATTTCAAAATATTCTATGAAATTTAGTGTGCAACCATTACTGGATGGCAAGTTAGCATTATCCCTCTTTAACAAATGCTTTTAGAAATATTAATTATTTTTACTCATTGTTGACAATTCTTCATAATTCTTACCCTATAGAATTCTAGCTTTCTCTCTATTCCCAAAGTTTCGTCCATTATATTTCCCTGTAGGTTTTGTACAGGTGGCCTTATTTCCATTTTAATTTGTCCTCAGGATGTGTAAGACACTAGCAAGGCTGCATTTCATGCCCATCTTCATTAACCTGAAGCGCTAACCTTGACCATTGCAATCCTTGTGGTGATGGTCCTCCCAGAGTGGTGTTAATAGCCTTATTCATACATTTTATGGACTAACTGTTTAGCTTATCCTTATTTTTCTTGGGTACATGCTTTTCTTGTTTATTTATTATATTTTGAAAAGCATTTCATTTTTCCTCAGCTTGGATAACTTTCAATAATACTTGGCAGTTTGTGAGCTCAGTGGAGCAAAAGAAAGTTCAGAGAAGCAGCAACCATTGGTTATATCAATAGAGTCAAAAATCATTGTGATGCAGAAAGGGCCTGAGGCTAGAAGCAAAAGTAAGGTTGCCAGACAGGTAAGAATGTTCTTCTTGTATCCTATCCAGGCCATGTGAGAGAGGTCCTGCTAACAGTATCCCAGTCTCAGGCTCAGAGTTAGTAAAGAGAAAAGAAGTTAAAGAGAAAAATATGCTTCTTCGAACAGCTTTAGCAATAAGGAAAGGGAAGAGTCATTGAGAGTAGAGGAGATAATAAAGCAAAGATTATTAATAGAAGAAAGATTAATGGTGAAGCGAAATGTAAATATCTAATTGGAATTGAGAGATATATGAAAAAAGTGTCTTAGGAATTGAAAGAAACAAGATTTCCATTTCCTTAAGGACCTGGAGTTCAAGATGTAGTGATTCAATAACTGGGGAATGAACATGGTGTGCAATCTAAAGAAAGCTGATTAATGTGTATCATCATCAAAAATATACAAAGGACTAAAAGGTATTTAGAGTAGTGCACTGATATGGAAAAAGAACAGAGTGGGAGAAGCAACAAAGCCCTGAAATTTCTCACTTTAAAAAATCAGATGGCGAGTAACTAACTGCAACTGGCATTAAAGTGTGAGGAAACTAGACAACAAACTTCAGTGAGTATAAAGCCTTAAAATCTAAGAAATGAATCTATAGTTTGCATGGGACATTTCATGAGGATATTTTGAAAACATACCATTAAAAATATGAGAAATATATAAAACTGTATTTCCCAATAGACAATGAATGCACTGCCTTATTTTTGTAATGAGTCCATATATGGCTTTTTCCAGCTAAAGTAGTTTTGCATTTGGCAACTAAACGAAGAGCACCCGTAATCAGGGAACAATCTGGCTCAATAATGAGAGAAAGATAAATTAGTTCTTAATATACTATTTATTTTACACTTTTCTTTCCTTGTAGAAATGACTGCTATTGGAAGAGACAAGGATAAGAGCCTTGCACCTTCATAGCAACTGTATTTTGAAATTAAGCGATTTACTGTGGTTCACATCTCACTACTGGATGATACTCCCCCTGACTTTGCTTTATATGCTGATAGGATTCACCACACCCATATACTTACTGTTGCTAAAAATGTAAATAATAATTGTTTCTTATCGTCTGTCAGTGGTATGGTAACACCCTCACCTGAGTTAGAAGGGGTGGAAGGGTCAAGGATTTAAACCCCAGTCCAAGGATTTGAGCACATATCTAGGTTGCCATATCAGTGCAATGCTGCATTGTTGTAAATACTGCCTTTCAGATGAGACATTAAACCAAGGTTTGTTCTTCCTGTTCAGATAAATGCAAAAGACCCCATGGTACAATTTGAAGAGAAGCAGGAGTATTCCAGTGTACATTTACCCCTCAACCAACACCATTGAAACAGGATAACTGCCCATATCTCATTGCTGTTTGTGGGATATTGCTGTACATAAAATGGCTGCTATGTTTGTCTACAAAATAGCAGTGATGACATTGTCAAAGCAATTCATTGGCTGTAAAACATTTTAGAACTGTGAGAGTGCAAAAGGCCACTGTACAATTGCAAGTTCTTTTAGTCTTCGTTCATTGCCAACAGGAACTATAGGTCATTTTCAGTCGGTACTGAGCTTCTCCAGATGCTCACAGCAAACTGCCCTGTATTCTCCACTATAATCTGAGTATATTCTTGAAACAAAAGTTACAATTTGTTTCAGCGGAGAGATATTACTCTAATCCTCAAAACAGTTGAACAGTAAGTATTATACATTAACAGATTACTAATTATGAAAATGGAAAATAAGGATACACACAGTTGTGATTTAAAACTAAATCATAAGCACAAGCTGTCACAACAATTAGGAAGAAATTTTCCCAAATTTAAAATTCTAGTTCTGACAGATATAATCAAGCATCGTCTCTGATATCGCAACTTGTATCATCTAGTGCGTAACCTGCTCAGACAGAATATCAATTTCAAGAAAAGATAGCAAAGATGTTTCCTGTTATGGTTGAAGAAAAAAATTAAACTTTTCAGTATTTAGAAATTCGTTTCCTCATCTTTAAGCTCTGATTGTGTTTTATACATTTATATTATTTAGCAAACAAAACTGAATTACACAATACTCCTCTATCTTCCAATAGTTTTAACTGGTAACAGAAGTAACAGTCAAGTAAAGACATTTTCTCAACAGCAAACAGTGTGTCTAGGACATATGTCAATCTTGTACACACTGCAATGCATGTCACTCTGTGCACTCTGAATTAGAGATAACAGCCCTGTAGGTGTTCCAACACCATGTGGGCAATAAATGCTGGCATTGCCAGTGATGCCCACACCCCATAAATGAACAAAATACAGCCAAAATGGATTGTACTTCAGTACGATGGAGATGTCAGAGATGGACTGTGCAGGAGGATGGATTACAGAAGAAACAGAAATGGATTGTGCTTGCAGTTGGAATGTGGAGATAGGAGAGGTGGATTAGAGCATATTTAAAATCATGTTTTGGGTGGGGCAGGACTCCAACCCTATATTTACATGTAATTCGTGACTTTGCTTTAACGTTTAATTTGTATTCCAGTTATCCATGTTCAAACCTAGGCAAAGTTCCATTTTGATTCCATACTCGTTCAGCGAACGTGACCAGAGAAAACTCCAGCATGTTATGTGTTTCTGTTAGCATAACCGTGAACTGGAAAAGGATTTTACGGTCATTATTCACAATTCATTGAAAAGTTCCAGCCAATGAGCAATGCCACCAATAAAACCAATCAAATCCTACGTAATATCTTGAGCCGCATTTAATTACAAACGAAAACCCATTTTTGAACCCCGCACAGATAACTGACACAGCTACATTTGGAGTCTTGGACACCCAGACTTCAAAGAAAACATTGATGCTTTGGAAAGAGGTCAGAGAAACCTGACAAGTAAGTTCTAGAATTCAACAAATAGTGTGATGATGCAAAAATACTTGACAGAGTTAAGTGTTAGTGGGGAAAAAGTAGTGTTAGGAATCTAAGCTTTTTGGAGGCAGAAATGAAGGCGATAAGGAAGTTCATTTGAGGTCAGCCAGGTCAGTGAGACAGAATACTGAAAGCTTGCGTCAAGTTTCATTTGGATGAGACCAGCAAGTTGCAGTTGCATGTTGGATGCTCCAAGCAACCTTCTGCTGAACTGGCTTTGGGCTACATTCAAGGGAAATAAATTTTGCAAAGGCAGCCTTGAATAGGCTTTAGGCACCTTATTTGTTTTTGCAAAGGAGCTGTTTTAGGTACAGCCATGGGAGCATCTTATACTTTTTTTTTAACCAATATGGCGATTGCTCATTTCCAGCACGGAATGTTTGTGAGCAAGCCACCTGCCATATTGGACACTTAACCACCTATTGTTTCCCATCCCTCTAAAGCATATGCAGCATTAATCAATTTCTGGCCCTGCATGTTTGAAAATTTATATATTTTCCAAGCTACATGGTAAGGTTTCAACCTTTGCACTTTGAAAAGATTAAAAGTTGAGTGATCTGAGGTTTGATGAAATGTAATTAAATTGTTATATAGTTGTAAATTATTTTGAGGATTTCACCTAAAGTTATAAAGCTCGTCTTTCATAAAGATCATGCACCAAAAATTGTGGTTTTGCCCACCCATTATAAAACATATCTGAATTGTAGAGATATAAAAATAAAAGTCCTTTTCTCAGAGAGGTTGGAATAGTGCCTTCTGATAAACCTGTGGGGAGAGAAACGGAGTCTGATATGACTCTTCGTTGCAAGTGGAACTTCCAGAGTCATATCAGGCTCGAAACGTTAACTCTGTTTCTCTCTCTACAGATGCTGCCCGACCTGCTGAGTTTTTTCAGCACTTTCTGTTTTTATTTCAGATCTCCAGCATCTGCAGTATTTTGCTTTTATCCCTCTGATAAACTGTTTTTTCCTATTTGCAAATGTTAGCTATGTTCTTAGTAAATATCACCCGGAGAAAAATTAATATATGCACATTAGTCAAGGGCCATTTGAAGTGTGAACATGAAATTAATAGAACCAAAAACAGGCTATTACATCAGTTGTGCTAAATAATTTCTACAAGGTTTTTATTTTAATTTTCTTTTGGTAAAAAAACCCAGTATCCAGTTAAACAATGTTTATTTGTACAAAACCCTTTATTAGAATTTGGAATATTGGAATTTAAGGCTCCACAAAGCTTTATAGGAGGGAACTGAACCTTTATTTTACAAATACTTGTAAAGGCTTCAACAGAGAAATGCAAAGTATCTCAATACATCCTAAAAGAATTTTAACTCTCATCAAGAAAGAGATTAAACAGGGCAAAGGCAGGCTATGGTAGAATGTTGTTGTAATGGCTGTAAACACCATGATACTATGTACGTAGTTCATCATGTCAAACTATATAAATAATAGTACTGGTTACCACAAAGAGACTACAGCTGTTTATAATGCAGTGAAGTGAAACAGATGTGTTTTACAAACACTGCTAAGGTAAAATTAAAGAACAGGAACTTGACACTGACAACAGAGCCCATAATATTAACCATGAAAGTGGAACAGACTTTTCTTTCCTTGTGTGGTTACTGCTGTGTTACCAAAAAAAGTAATGGGGTAGTGGGTTATTGGTCAGTGTGAACCACAACACATTTGGTGATAAAATAGCTTTTTCTATATTGTAGATGTGTGAACTGTGGTATTGTTGCATTTTATTGTAACAAAGCAAATTATTCTGTGTTGGCTATTTCCAGTGAGACCCTGTGCTCAGCATAATAGTCGTCAAACTTTCCTTTTGAAGATCCTAAATTATTGGTCCAACTGTGGGAAGTGGTATCAAACCAGTTGTGGGAGGAGGCCAGATCACAACCAATGCTTAAAATACAGAAAATAAACAGCATCACAGTTTTAAGTGTTAGTCGTGGCTCAGTGGTGGCACTCTCACCTCTGAGCCTGAAGGTTGTGGGTTCAAGTCCCTTGCCAGGGACCTCAGCACAAAATCTGGTCTGATGCTCCAGTACAGAACTGAGGAAATAAAATAAGGTCTTATGGCACCATTCAAACAGGGGACTTCTTCCTAGCATCAAGACCAATATTTATCCCTCAATCAACAAACAGATTATCTGGCCATTATCACATTACTGTTTTGTGGGACCTTGCTGTTTGCAAATTGGCTGTCATGTTTCCTACATTACAACAGTGGCTACACCTCAAAAGTACTTTGTTGGCTGTGAAGCTCTTTGTAATGTCCTAAGATCATGAAAGTTCTATAAACATATGTCTTTCTTTTTTAAAGCAACTTACCAAAGCTTACCATTTTAAATTTTACCAAAATAACCAAAGCAAGTATGGGGAAGGGGAAGGTGGAGTTGCACCTAAGCATGCGTATAAAGTGAAGGGGTGGAGATGTACCAACCCCAAGTACATAAAGTTACTGTGAACCAAATAATACTCATCGAGTTACAGTGGTTACAATTAATTTACACATTGTTTGTTGTACAGCACCCCCATTGAAATATTATTTTGAATTTAAGACATTAAACTCTGTGACTATCACAGTAACAGCAATACAGGCTGGTGTCATTAATAGAAATGCAAAAGCTGAAACCAAGTTGGTGGATAATGTCACTCAAGCGTAGCATGGAAGTGATAGATGAGAGAGTCCATTCCTATGATGAAACATGAACACAACTTCACAAACTACTGCTGAGAAGTTCAAATGTGTGTTAGAATGGTGTTTAGTTTTTACATTAGTATAACTTTTCTGAACTGTCAACCAGGCCAAGGAGTTATGATTTCCTGGCCGACAAGCCATCCTCACCTCATATCAGCAAAAACAGTTACTAGTGCTAGTGAAGAATAACTACCATGTTTTCCTACACAGTGGAAGTCACTACACTTCAAGCATAATTAGTTTGCATAAAGTGCCTTGGATGTTTTAATAGGATAAGTACTATATAAATGCAGTATATTACAAAATTACACTTCAAGTTAACCCTGTTCTGAATCGAAGCCTCTGGATTTGAGAACTAGAGGAACTACGAATAAAATGAAAGAGAAGTTAAAAAAATTAAGTAATAAGGTTAATTAAATGATCAAATGTTCACTGTTTAAGGGTGAAGTCAGAAACACTGATTCATGTAAAGGGTAATGAAAATCTGGAACTTTCTCCCTTAAAAAGCTGTTGAAGCTGGGTTAATTGAAAATTTCAAATCTAAGACTGATAGATTTTTGTTGGGCAAGGGTATTAAGAGATATGGAACCAAGGTCGGTAAATGGAGTTAAGATACAGATCAGCCATGGTCTGGGTGGCTTAACAAGCTTGAGGAGTTGAATGGCCTCCTCCTGTTCTGTTTTTATTTTGTATGAGGCATTGCAGCCGATGAGCTTAGTCACAGAACAGAGCCAGGCAATCACAGAACAGGGCCAAGCTTTTCTTTCTTTGTCTGGCTACAGCTGTGTCCAGAGTTGCTAAATTATAAAATATGCACTGCAGGGAGGTTGAACAAACTCTGATGTCATTCTCATTCCTCATATGTTATGAGATGATTTGTTTGAGAACTTACATTCCTGGATTCTCCTCACTTCTCCAACTAATGGTTTATTAGATGGGCTTTTGCCTCCATCACTCTCTGCAGGTCCATTTCAAGTGCCAATTACTCTTTGCAGGAAGAAAAACTTCCTGATAACAATTCTAAAGTTTCTTTTTACCAACTTCAACAGTCCCTCCCCTGCCACATCCCATCATATTCCCACAACTTAATTTAAATAGTTATCTGTTAACCCTGTCTATACGATGTCATGAAGAGATTAATGTCTATAATGTTATTGGAAATTATTTTTTTAAAATAGAGTTCTAGTGGGGTCTGTGTCTGTGTGTGTCTTAATTGGATTAAAGCCAGCTGGTCTAGAGGCTTTGATGTATAGAAAGAAGTAGGTTTGAAATGGTAATTAGATAAACATGGGGAAGATTAGAAACATAGGCATTAAGGGGGCAATATGCATTTTTAAATAAAGCATTTAAAAGATTGGGTGAAATCTTGCACCTAGCTAGAAGACACCAAGTAATGTGTAATGAAATTGGTGGAATGAAAGGATATTACTGTTAGAAGATGTAATGTTTAAAGCCTAGTGATACAATGGAAAATTTACATTCAAAGGGAAAGCTAGGTATAAACAGAAAGGAGTTCGTGTGTGTAAGGCAGACTCATTTAAGATCTAACCAGCCTGTATGCCTCCAACTGTGTCTGCAAGGAACCTCATTTTGAATTTGTACAGTCAAATGGGCCTTTTTAAAGTTTTAGTGCTGCCTTAACAGGGGTGTAATTGAGAGTCAGTTTAATTAGGGGATTTTTGTAGTTATTATAGTAGTAATTTTGTAGACATATGTATGTGCTTACAGTTTTTCTTGTATTAATAAATGTTTAATTTAGTTTTATAAAAAACCTCTTGAGGCTGAGTGGTCTTATTACTACTGATTTCAAAGTCTGCATCTCGAAACATACAAATTGCAAAAATGGGTTATGACAGTTATTTCAAGTTTCCCTTTGGGATTTGAACAACTCAGCCTTTACCATAGGCTGTGTCATAATAACAACGTACCTCTATAAGGTTGCCTCTCAAATGCCTCCTTTCCATAAGCATAAGTTACTTCCTCCCTTCCTTATAACTCAGATCCCTAACATTTTATTGGGGGGCGGGGGGGTGGGGGGTGGGCAAGATCGCCTACCCACTGGCCCCCACCAATTTAAGTTGGGAGTGAGCCTAGCTCTGCGTGGCATTTGCTGAACAATCCGAGTGCACTAATAGCTACACTAACAACCAACTTAAGATAATCAGTTGAGCTTGTAACATGGTTCATTTATGTTTGCTAAAAGCGACATAGTCATACACAATGACCCATTCTCTGTAAACAAAAGGAATATGTTCAAGCTTTGCACCGTTTTGGAATTATCCAGGAGCTTGGGGAGCCTATAGTTTCTGTTGCTTTCTCCATAGCAATGCCTCTGCTAATCAGAGTCGACTTGCCAACCAATCAGCACCCTTTTCTTGTTGTGGTTGTTGAAATTGCATTTTTGCGTTTGTCCTGATGAGTGCAAGACAAAAAGCTTCAGCAACATGTATTTCTTTTCAGCAATAATTTTAATTGTACTTCAAGCTCCAATATAGACCAAAATCCAACATCAGGTCAAAAATTGTCACTGTTATTAGGCCAAATAACTCCAATTTGTTGTGATTTAGGACAGTGCTTCTTAAACTTCTTTTGTCTGAAGGACTTCTTTTCAGATGTATAGGTAATTATGAACCCCAATTTAAATCATACTATATCATACTCATAATATGTAAGTGTTGCATGTAAAGAGTGTTTAAATAATGCTCATAAGAAAACAGGCATTTATTTACAGGTATCAGTGAAATTAATCTGCCTGCGTCTCACTGCAGTTTGCCCATCCTAGTGTGATGTTTGGCAATGACTCTCGTAAAGCATTCTATATAAAAGCCAATGTTTCTTGTTTTTTCAGGAAAAATGGATGGAACTGCAGAATATGGTCCCCCAAAACAGCCATAAAAATTCCATATAATTAATAACTGAGCCTCCCTTTACTCAATCTAGTAAAGCAGTACCCTACAGAACACGAATACCCCAGCTGAACGATCATCTAAGACTACTAGTTTGACAGCTTTGTGCTTTGATTTGACAGTGCATCAATGCAAGATGCTGCAAATTCTGTTAACATTTTCCATATCACTCTACAAAAGGCTTTTAACCAAAAAGCTCAGCACTTTAAGGAATGGCAAGCAATCTGGAGTAGCTATGCAGTGGCAAGATGAGATCCAAGCCCTAACCACGATGTTCTGAGTGGCTGTGCATGTATAAGGCTCTGCCTGCTTGGTAAGCACTTATATATCATTTCGTGGACCTCTGAAAATATCTATACGGACCCCAGTTTGAGAACCACTGATTCAGGATATAAAGGAATAAGGCAACTTGTACCTTTCAGTTGTACGCCTAAACTCCTGATCACAGTTTCCAAAATGTCTCTTCAATGACTTAAGATTTTTGCCTCCACTATCCTACCAAAATGTCCATTCAAAATATTGAACTTCCTGACATCAGTTTGAAAATACTTCTCCTGTCACTCATATTTACCTTGAGCTGGTATGCCAGATTAATCTTTTAGTACAACCACTCTCAGATACTTCTTTTCATGGATGAAAAGTTCGATTTTTGCTGACCTTTTTCATAATTTGAACCCATGGCAACAAGGGTCAAGCCTTATTGCTCTTTTCTGCACAAAATCTGAGGCTTGAACATGTCTCTTGTGTCTCAGACACTAAACCAGACATACACTCTTGGGTGTGGTCTGACCACAACACCATAGTTTCCATTTGCCATGCTCTAGCTTTATACCTTATTGATCGAACAGAGTCAGCGTTCTTCTTGATCAGTTTATTCTTACTCTACAGTGGCTGGATATGTAGGCTGTAGTTTTAAGTGCTTGCCAGCCTGCATTTTTTCTGTTCTGTAAAAGCATTGGGAACAGGTTTGAGACACCAAAAGTAATGAACACAGAAACAAAACACCCCAACCATGAAGTACTGAGTCCATTAAAGCCTTTAACTCTCTTTCAATTTCACTCTGCACAAATATAAAAGCTTTTATCATGACCTCCTCGCCTATGCACTTACATTCTCATGTAGATCTGTTACATTTTTCTTTTATTGTGGCCTGCAGTGTGATAGGATGTGTCTCTGCATCATGCTCCAGTTAGCAGAACTAGCAACACAATGTCGCAATCGCTTTGCTGGTTACCTGAGTGCAGCTTCTAGATTTCACAGAATAGTAACACATCATGAGCACTGCAGAAGCGACTCAGTCCCAGGGAATAACAACTTACCTTTACATATTACCTTGAACTGTAACAATTGTTCCTAGAGGCTTTTCAGGGTCACTACATCAGAAAGGGAGAAATTGGGGTGGGACAACAAAAAGCTTGGTTGAACAGGTGTTTGAAGAAGTTTCTAAATGGAGGAGAGGTTCATTGCGGTGCATCAAAGTGTGATTTCAATGGACAAATCAGAGCTTTAACAGAAACAAACAAAAAAAAGGCACAAAAATGATCAAATCAGAGGCCATCACTCCTGCAAAGATAGAATGAACTTAATAGCTCAGAGGAAAATCTCCCAGGAGATTCTGTGCATCAGTGTACTTAACGGCTGGTCACAAAAAACATAAATGCTACAAAGATAGAGACAATTAGGCAACCTGTCTACCAATTGAGGCAACATGGCATGTAATCTGTAATCATGTCTCCTTAAAATTAGAACGGTTAGACCCTAAGAGCTCAAAAAATACAACATCTGGTTCGGACTGGAAATACGTGCACTATAAAGGCCAGATACATTCCAGTTTGATCCTTGGTCTGTCTTGACTTAGATGATCTGAATCTGACTGTGACAGGACGCTTCAGTTAACCTTAAGAACTATTTGAGGAAGAAAAGTTACTTGATCTACATCTTTAACACAATGAAGCAGGCTCACCCTGACACCACCATTTACCCCAAGTTCACGAATATCATGAACTTCTTTTGGAGCAATATCTTTGAGCACGTCTCAGATTAAGAGAAGGGATAATCAACTAAAGTTCCTGATTCTAATCGCTATCAGAAGGTGGCTGCTGGACAATGACAGGATTGGGTTCAGCAGTGATGGGCACTGCAGTCAAATAGCTTGACACCTCTCGTTGTTTGGGTTCACATATATAAAATGGTCACTTGGAATATTTGGAGATGCTTTTAAATAAAAATGAATCAAGAAGGGAAGAAATACAGAAAGAAGAAAAGTTAAAATTCCAGCAAGGACATTTGCTAAATTGTTCAGAATCAGAATCACTATGAACCCCCCCACCCCCACCCGCCTACTAATTGGATGACAATATAACCTTACTGTATAATTTAGCTCTACCTGAGTTTCTGGATGCATATTAAGAACTTACGACTTCTAAGATAACAGAAAAAGCAATATCAACTATTATAGGAATCTGATGCTTCACCAAGGTCTAATTGTCTTTCTTATAGGGTTCATTTGTGCAGCAAACATTATTGAACAGCTACATTAACCAAATGATATAACTTTATATTGAAGTTTTGGATCTTCATTGATACTTTCAATAACACAATTATTTGTCTAATCCACAAACAAGTAACTATCTCTAAACTGTGGATCGAACTTTTGTCTTAACAGTGACCTTAAAATAAGTCATTAAGAGCTGTTTCCTGAGAGGAAACACTACCAGGATGAATGTTATCTTATTCAAGTAGTACCTATCTCAATCCTTGATTTTACACAGATGTTACCCATCTCCATCCTTTTTTCTAGCTTTTGATTTACTAAAATCAATACTTTGCTAAATCTGGAGGTGCTAAATGTTTACAAACATTACAAGCAGAAGGAGAAGTATTCAGTTTAGAAATATATTACATACCTTAGACTTGTTATAAAGAACTGAAACTAAATTAACAAACTGATTTATTGTAAAAGTAAAGTGATGAAAAGTGATGTAATTTACATCTCTGGATTTCCCTTCATGGTGAAATGACTTATTCCAGACACGGACAGAAAAACTGTGCTGCCAAACCAAAAGCTGCGTCCTTTGACCTATCAAAGACAGACCATTACAGGTATCTATAATCCTTGACATTTTTATTTAAGATAAAGTAAACAAACTCTTAAAATGGACTGTGTTTTCCCCCGCTTGCTAATCTCAGCCAAAAAGCCACTGTAAGTAAAAGGTAACAAAAGCTGTTTAATAATCTGAGAGATTTTGTCACAAAACAAAACAGAGAAAAATGTTCTCCACTATCTCCAATTTTATGACATAATTAATGGAATTATTAAAAAGCGCAATTTAAAATACAAAAAGCATTAGTCACAGCACTTCAAAGATAAATTTCTAATGGATGGGAGAAATGGACCGTGGCATACCATTATCTTCTCTGGTTCCCTGAAACCCAAATTATCCAGAACGACATATTTCTACACCAACTAGAAAAATTAAGTAATAAGATACTGCAAAGGGACTGCCTTTATGTTCTAGCGAAATTAAAAACTTGCTTACGATTTTGCTACATCTATTGCACAGAGGAACCCTGCCTCTAGGGTTCTTTGTGTATATTTTGGAAATGGTTCAGAAATTGAGCCAGGCATCAATAACTGTCCAATAAAAAAAATTCTTGCGGCATCATGTGCAATAGTCTTGGAATTCTGATCAAAAATTATTATATATTGGTGTGAAAAATTGCAAGAAGCATTAATAACCACAAGAAGATCTATTGCCAGAATCTGGGGAAAACCCGAAACTACCAACGAAGGGAAACCTGTGGAAAATGGTCAAAGATTTTGAGTAGATTTGAATTCTGATATGGTAAGGATAACAAGTATGCTCTTTAGGGACAGACATTTAATCTCAAAGTCAACAGACAAGACCAGATTTAAAACTCAAATTAACTTTGTACATCAAAAGGAAACAGCATATTTTCCCCCATTACATACAATAAATGATACACCCAAATATCCAACAAAAACAAGCTATGATTAGTAAAATCACAAAAACCCTCCTGTTCAGAAATCCTCATATCAGCCACAACATCTAACTTTGTTGAAATACAAAACTGAATATATAGTTATATATACCATTATATGTATGTTTATATATATATTATCTTTTTATATATACCGTTCTCTATAGTACTGTACAGATTCTCTACAGTACTGGTAAAACAATAAAACTTCATTTTAAAAAAAAGGAAAATACCTTTTTCTGTATTGTTACCATTCAAAATCTTGTCACTAAAAAGCTGTACTTTTAAGCACAAATGCACCACTAAAAATTCAAATTCACAGAGATTTTAGGGTGATAATCAGTAATGTGACTCAGTCGCCCTAATAAATTATCTCTTTGAAGCTGTGGCCCCTGCTCAATTCACAACTTTGTGTTTTTGGTTAGTTACTACTTTTGGGAAACAAAATTGAATAATCTTTTGGGTGGGAGCATGATGGAGGGTCAGGCTAGGAAAGTGGAAGGAACAAGATTTTGAACGTAGAAAAGCAGCATCAGATGTTAGGTGCATTGTGGTATTGCTCTCTTGGATCTAAAGTGAACTTCCAGCTTTGCTGACCAATACCATCTTTATGAGTACCATTACGAGGCATCAGGTTATTTTCTCACCTACCTTGCATAAGCAGTAGAGTGATTGGGTTTTCCAAGGGGTGCAAGGAAGATTTGGAATTCACATTCACATAATGCTTGCATTAACTCGCAGTTTCATTATTTCTATCCTGAACTCTATAGATTTCAGGTTGTACCTCAATTTACTGCTATTGCCTCTTTCTTGGTTGGAATAAGGATGACTCCACTTTGATGGATTCTCCCATCACCTTCTTGGCTGTTAGGCCGATAAAATATGGCAAGTCTCCTGGCTCCAGTGGCTACCTAACTGACTTCCTTCCCAAAGTGGTCCCAGTTTCTACTAAGTGTGTTTCATTGGTGAAAGTTACTGAAAGTGGTTTGAACCTGACATTTGAAGAGGCAAGAACCCTTTGAATTATATGCCACTGAGATTGTAATATTTACATCAGGATACTGGCCACTCATTCCAGCGCAGTGATTCACAAGCTGATCCATCCTGATCAGATAAGGTTTATCTTAAGGGGGGAACTCATAATAATGCAGGGCATCTTCTCAGAATAATTGGTTGCTTTTTTTAAAATACAGAAATCTAGTCTGATGTTCGCCTGGGATACTGAGAAACTTTCCAACAGTGTTGTGTGGTCTTTAGAAGTCAAAGGATTTGGAGAAACCTTTGCCCAATGTAATTTTACACTTTCCTCTCAGTCACGGTCCTCATTTGGGAAGATGGTAGTGTAGTGGTAATCTAGACTAGTAATCCAGAGGCCCAGGCCCAGGCTAATGCTCTGGGGACATGGGTTCAAATCCCACCATGGCAGCTGGTAGAATTTAAATTCAATGAATAAATCTGGAATTGAAAGCTAGTCTCAGTAATGGTGACCATGAAACTATCATCGATTGTTGTGAAAATCCATCTGGTTTACTAATGTCCTTTATGGAAGGAAATCTGCCATCCTTACCTGGTCTGGCTTACATGTGACTCCAGACCCACAGCAAGGTGATTGACTCTTAACTGTCCTCTGAAATGGCCTAGCAAGACACTCACTTCAAGGGCAATTAGGAATGGGCAACAAATGCTGGCCACGTCCCATCAAAGAATAAAAGAAAAATTGAGTGGGTTCCCTTGCTTTTCCAAGGTATGCAGCAGGGATAATAGGAATGTTTCATTGTCCTTCTCTATCCAATGTTGGATGCAGAGAACTTGTTCCAAGCAATCTCTTGCCTGATACTGTTCACACCCCTACTCAAATTACCGTTTGATCACTTTTCTGATTTTTACCCTCCTACAGGTATCATTTCCCCACATATTCACACTCTGTTTCTGGAATGAAGCCCTGAAAATCATACCCAAGATGATGGCTGACCATCTTAATTATTTGTCTAATTAAAAATTATTTTTTACTAAAGCAATATTAAGCTAAGAAAAATAACTAATCAGGTTAACTTATCATAAGAAAAAGTTTAGATTATTGAAATGACAGATCAACATTAGAGGAGACAAAAACCCAACGGCCACAGCATGCCAGTTTGTGAAATAAATTCAATGTTTGATGAAAAAAAATCTTACAGATTGGAAGCTCTGATAACCGAAACAGGTTTTAAGTTAGCATCTATAGGCAAGACACAAACACGTAACCAGCTTTGAAGTGAGTCTGATACTCGGAAACCTCACATTCAGATGTAATACAACAAAGAATTTTATCAGTTACTTACGTCATCAACAAAGAGCAGGTGAAAAAGAATACATAGTTCTTTTTTGATGGGGTGGGTAAAGAAGAAGATTAACTTGTATTAAAAAACCCAGCTTTTAACACAACGTTATTTAGTAAAACTAGAATATCTTCTCTATCATCTCGACTTGTAATACTTAGCTACAAAAATAGATACCTACAACAGGCACAGTGGGCTGAATGACCTCTTTCTGTGCCATAAATTTTCAATGTTTCTATGTTAACAAGGATGTTGACCTGTGATACAAGCAATTCAGAAAGTCAATACATAGAGTACTTTTTAAACTGAGAAAGCAGAGTTAAGAATGCTTTACCTGTAGGCCACAGCATCCAATTGCATTTAATATGGAAGCATTATGTACAACGTGGTACTGAATTCCTGCTTTAACAGCTCGCAGAACTAGATCACTATGTGTTGTTGCCCTGCAGGAGAACATTGAGAATGTTGAAAATTAAATAGTGTAATAGAGACACAATTAAATTTATAAAAGATTTCACTTTGTTCCTGATCTAATCCATCCTATGCTAATAACCTACTACAGGGTTTCATACAAGTGGGGTCAGTGCTCCTCTACTTTTGAAGGTTTTTCAACTACTACATTATTGCCTCCTTTCCTTTCTGACGGTCTTCCTCTGTTACACACTGTGTACAGGCAAGCAATCTGTTCCCAATTCCTCTCCCAATGCTCTTTCAAAATCAGTAGGAGAGCAGAATCTTCCACCTCCCTCTGGCGAACTCCTTGGACCATGCTCAGTGTCCCCTTACAGATGAGATTAGGAATTCAAGTGAGCATTTAATTGTGCAGGATTTTGGTGTTCTGGATTAGGTTTGAATATTACATATATTCTACAGTTTTGCTTGAATTATCTTTGGAAATTGAGAAGTATTGAGCAGAACTTTCTGCAGAAGATTAATTGGTTGGGATAGAATTCATGATTGCACATGTAGGGAAATGGTCATTTCTCATTCCATTATTTCTTATATTTTTAAAAGAAAAACCCAAGGACTATAACGCAGGACACCTTTCAGAAATGGTTAAGGGATAAGGTGAGGTAAATCAATAAGTAAGGGTTAGATGTCTTATGAAAAAAACTTACATGGATGGCTTCAGTGCTGAATTTGGTTTTATAATTTGTTAAAAGGGCATAATGTCTACTTTCACACAAAGATTTTTTACTCAGCCCCTTCCAATGCTGATGTCAGAACTAATGGTGAATGCTAAAACATGTATGTTTTTCAAAAAAAATTAAAGCCTATCTTCTACTACTGTGCACCTGACAGTCATAATTTGTGAAACTATCAGTTTCAGACACTGTAATTTCATTTCAGTAATTGGGGTATACCAGACACATCCTGGACAGATGCACATAGATAATTGCACTTCATTCATATAAATGAGTAAGTGTACTTACAGTCATCCCATTCATTAGTGTCAGTACTAGCAGCATTTCATTGACCAAAAATAAATTACACGGTTTAGCAATTTTCTTTTTACATAATCAATTGCATCATCTAGTGCATAATTTCATGTCAGATTTACTGATCACATAGTTTTCCAGTAACAAGTGACCTCCACATATAAGTCATATCTACTTACATAGAAAAATACTTAAATAATCACACTTAATAATACTTAAGTTGCTTGGTAGTGCAGAACTTGAGAATTACTGAAAAAAGAGACATGCTGTCAAAGCTTTCAGTCTTGCATTCAACAGGACAGATGCAAGAATGCCAAATTTCAAAGGAAGCAACTATTTATACAGCATGAAAAAGAGACCAGTCCAGGGACCTGTGCTCTGCAGGAAAAAGGGAAATGTCCAGGCATTTGGCCTTTTTTGGAATTAAACAAAAGTCTGGGGGACAACAGTTCCCTGGTGCATTTTCCGTGGCAACGCCTCAACCAGAGTCGACTTGCCAATCAATCAGCACCCTTTTTTTCATGTAGCATGAATTATCGCTCCTTTTGAAATTTTGCATTCTTGTGTCTGTCCTGATGAGTGCAAGACGCAAAACCTTAACAGCATGTCTCTTTTTTAGCAATTCACAAAAGCACTTGTTAACTTAGTATTTAAAGCTTGGCTTGTAACTGGTATTCCCATGCAGCCATAATGTTCTGGATACTGTTAAGTATATTAAAATCCTGGCAGATATCAGTTACACAAAAATAGACAGCTACTCTCAGTCTATTAAAGTTGTATTTCAGTATTGGGATAATACAACAAAAAACTTTCCTTTCCAGATAGCTCTGTGATCATGAAGTCTGGAATAGTTTCGGCTATACAATCAACTCCAGGTATAAATGGTTCCTGTGGGGACATCCATAGTTTGGAGTAGGTTCAATGAGGATGATTTCTGGGTCAGAAATGAGAACTGTAGGGGGAAAAATTTGAACATTTTGTGTAGTTTTAGTGAAAATTCTCTTTCAATGCTGAAATACATCTTTAACTTATTAGTAACTCAGAATAGTTGAGTATTTTTGTGTAATTTTATTGGTAGGGACTATAATAATCTTAGCCCCGCCCAGAACATTATAGCATTAGAAAAACAGTTAAAAATCAATCTTTAAAAGCCAAATTAAGAGTTAATCGCATGAATTGATATCCTATGGCTCTACTGCCTCGGAAATTGATGTTTCAGAAGGGTGCCATTTCGAGGTATATAAAATACTTAACAGGGTAGAGGGCGTAAACCGCCCAAATCAATACTTTCAGCTGTGCAGGGATATAAGGATTGGGAAACAGAGGCTTAGGCTTATAAAGGACAGACATCAGAAAGTATTTATCTACACAGGTTGACAAATATCTATAAGATTGCCAGGAACTGTGTTTGATACCATACTAATTAAAAAAGCTAAATGCAGTAATAAGAAGACAGTCAGAAAGATATTCTGGCATTGAGATAAAGTAGGTTGAAAGGCCATTGTTACCTGCATCTATTTCATAAAGGGAATACATCTGTCCAACAGACCAAACCATTTCCTAAACCTGGACTAGTCTCTACTTTAAATTGCCCTTTTTTGTTTCACTTACTAGCAATACAGCACCATTTATTTCAGCGAATTAGTGCACAAAATACACAGATAAGGAATCTACTGGAAACAAAGAGTAGCTGTCAAATTGCTTTTTTATATCAATAATGAAATGTGTAACTTATCTTCCTACACAAAATGTTCAATTTGTTCCCAATACAGCTTTCTTTTCTGACCCAGAAACCAGTCTCATTGCTCTCCATTGAACCTGCTCCATACTAGAGATAAATTGCAGACATCTCCAGAAAAACTTCAATAGCTAATGCTTACCCAAAAGGATCTCCTACTACAAGAAAGGCAACATCATTATCAACAGCATCCTTTAAAATTTCATCAGCTTCTTGTTCAACCATCTCTCTTTCTGCAATGATGAGTTCACGGCCATAAAATTCCTCCTGTTGATGAAAGAGAATTCAATTCCTATTAGCTATATAATTTATCCCTTTAGATAGTTGAGTATAAGGCCCTGCTAATTAAAAAGAAACATATAGTTTCCATTTTGGTTATCGATGTGCTTATATTGATGTTCTGATGCCTCAAAATGTGTCCAGTTATGTTAATAAGTTCACCATAACCTGAGATCATTTTTTTAAATGTTCATTATGAAATAGGTTGGCTCCTATAATCTGGTGATGAAACAAGTCATCAAAATTCTGGCCTGACATGCATCGCGTTTCAATAAAGAGTCATTGGTCATAGTTTCACCAATGCTTTGTGGATGTAACAGGCAATGATGCTGTTTGAAAACTCAGTCAACCTAACTTGCCTGTCTAATGTAGCAACATTTGGAACGTGCTTGCTCTTTGAGCAGCGTGAATATAATCAAAGATAAAAACAAAAAGCTAAAAGCTACTGCGGATGCTGGAAATCCAAAACAAAAACAGAATTACCTGGAAAAACTCAGCAGGTCTGGCAGCATCGGCGGAGAAGAAATCAGTTAACGTTTCGAGCCTTCATGGCCCTTCGGCAGAACTGGAGCATAGTTAGAAGAAGGGAGAAATATAAATTGGTTTAAGGTGGGTGGTGGGGGGGGGGGGGGGGGGGGGTGGTGGTTGTGGGGGGGGGGGGGGGGGGGGGGGGGCGGGGGTGGGGGGGGGAGCAGAGACACATTGAGGGTGTGGTGATTGTGGAGATGAGCAGATAATCAAAAGATGTCACAGACAAAAGGGTCAAAGAGGTGTTGAAGGTGGTGGTCTTTGTCTGAGAAAAGTGCTAATTAAGAATGGAATACAGGATATTCAAAGTACAGCTCTAGTGGGGGTGGGGTGGAAAGACTAAAGGTTTTAGTTTTAGATTTAAAAATAATGGAAATAGGTGGGAAAAGAAGAATCTATATAAATTATTGAAAAAAAAAGCGGGGGGGGGGGGGGGAGAAACGGGGTGGGGATGGGGGGAGGGGGAGTTTAAGATCTAAAGTTGTTGAATTCAATATTCAGCCCAGAGGGCTGTAAAGTGCCTATTCAGAAGATGAGGTGCTGTTCCTCCAGTTTGCGTTGGGCTTCACTGGAACAATGCAGCAAGCCAAGGACAGACATGTTGGCAAGAGAACAGGGTGGAGTGTTAAAATGGCAAGCGACAGGGAGGTTTGGGTCTTTCTTGCGGACAGACCGCAGGTGTTCCGCAAAACGGTCGCCCAGTTTGCGTTTGGTCTCTCCAATGTAGAGGAGACCGCATTGGGAGCAACGAATGCAGTAGACTAAGTGAATATATCAATGTTGTCGAATCACCTCCAGCTGAAATCAGGGCTGTGAATGCCGTTGAGTTTTACCTTCCTTAGACCAGGGAGAACAAGCAATTTGTGCTCTTACAACCACATGGGATGATATCAACTTACTCAGTACAGAATAGGGAACGCCAACTAGGACTTTTCTGGTCTTACGTTGCAGTACTCACTGGCTTAACCATCAGCTTCAAGAAAAAATTAAAATATTACTTTTAAGTTGTTTCTTTTCTTACCATGTGAAGTGGTAATTTATGTGGTGTTTCTCAGAATGAGCTGAGATTCCAGCATTCCCAGCACCCTGCCAACCTAAGAGCAGAGGCTGACACTACCGTAAGAAGTCCACCCTCAGTAATAATAAGAGAAGTTTGCTCCGATTGGGAGGTCAAACATCATACAGTAATTTTGGAACAGTTTAAAAAATCATATACAGGATAGTAATTGGCAGAATATTAAAACAGGAAGAGTATCAGAAAAAAGACCAGTACAGACTTCACCTTTCACTTTCCAAAATGGCTCACTAAATAGTAATCAGGAGCAGGAACTCGGGCTGAATATTCCCTAGCCCAGAAACACCAAAGCTGTTTGACATGCCCTTTCCACTGAGAACAGCTAAAACAGCAGAAAGCAGGAACAGAATGTGAACGTGCATGGTCTGCATACTTCAGTATGGTGCTGCTCGATGCATTTTACCAATTTAAACAATTAGGAAATCTGCAGAATTCTTTTGATACAGTTTGGTCACAATTTAGCACCTGAAGAAAGGAGTAAACATAGCTTAAGAGTTTTCTAAACAAAAACGGCGACAAAAATTGCTGGAAAAACTCAGCAGGTCTGACAGCATCTGTGAAGACAGCTAATGCCTCAAAAAGTCATCTGGACTGGAGGCGTTAGCTCTTCCTCTCGACGGATGCTGTCAGACCTGCTGAGTTTTTCCAGCAATTTTTGTTGTTGTTTTTGTTTCGGATTTCCAGTATCCGCAGTATTTTGCTTTTATTTAAGAGTTTTCTAGTCACACTATGATAAAGTCCAGCCTATCCTCTCTAGGGTAACTGGTATTTCAAGAAAATGACCACAATACAGTCTACTTCTTTAATTCAGCCATTTTTGGTTGAAAAAAAATTGAATTGTGCAGTCATTTGAATTAATTTAAATAAAACAGCACAAAAAGCAGTTTTTGCTCCAATTATGTTTTAATTAACATAATTCAAATTAAGCAATTTTAAACTAAGAAATAGGCTATATTCATCTTGAGTGCCTATGTTTGTTTTAGAACTAGTCAGGTAGCATTGTGATCACTCTCGCAATGTAAATAACACATGTGGTGGATAGTATGGAACTGGATCAAAAGTATTAAAATATCTTCATTCCAAAACTGTTATTTAACTGAGTACTGTTACGAGGAATATCAGGAAGTAATTGCAAAATTAATCAAACTGAGGGGTTACATTATGTCTAATTCATTTATAACTCCATGTGATAACTCCATTAACTTTTTAAACCAGTTTTCCAAACCTAAAGATCAGATTTCTGCCTTGAACCCTTAATTACCTACAAACTGGAGATTTGGGAAGCACTTCCTTTTTGTCATTTTCTGTTCCTGACGAATAGATAAGCAGCAATCAGTAAAAAAAAAACAAAATTGTTGCACTTGTGTGAAATTTCTTAATTTGGATTTTTTAAAAAAATTCTGCTTTGCGAAGGTAATGTTTGGTAACAATTGATATTTCCCCCCCCCCCCCCCCCCCACCCCACCCCTTGTGCCACCTGTATGATAAATGGAGAGGTGCTGAGAGTGCAGAGTACAATTCCCATCTTTGTTGCTGCTTCATGGAAATGTGTGTAATGGTATATCGGTAATGTACACTGGGGATTACTGAGAACCCTCACAAGCGTATAATATAGGCACACTATCATTGTGCTCACTGGGAACATTGCATTAGAAATAATGTTGTTCTCCTGAAAAGGACGTGCTGGCTGTATTGGGCACACATACCAGCACTTCCTTGCCGACGGTCAGGAGGGAGGTATAGGCCTCTAGGTAGACCCGGCTGCATCTCCTCACGATCTCCAGTCCTTTCACTGTGATGTCCCGGGCATCCCCCAGCCCCAGGCCGATCAAATACAACATTCTCCGGTCTATGTGCTGCGGGGCCACGCGACCTGAACAGTAAATGTCTGGTGAGAATCGCTTCAGCCTTGCAGCCACGCTCGCCGAGCGCCATCACCATAGCGACACCACGGATTACGGCAGTGCTGTAATGCACCCGCCAGCACTTGGCGACGTCTTTGCGACCTTGTGACTAATGAGGGAGAGAGGGAGAGAGGGGGGATGGGATTTATGAGTCTGATGGGCAAAGGGTGAAATATTTATTAACACGCGGAAATCCGGGAATGGACACAGTACAAGGGCCTGGGATTCGGTCCGTGGAGCTGGCGAATGGTTTGAAAATCCCAATACTCGGTCTTGGTGAGTATGTTGCATAGCACCTGATAGCAAACATTATTTTCTATTCATTCATGGGATATATATCTATGGGTGACATTGGTAAGGCCAGCAATTAATGCTTGTCAGTACTGTTGGTTTTCTCAGGCCCAGTCTGGTAGCTGTGTCCTTCAGAACTTGGCCAGCTTAGTAATGGCAGTGCCAAGCCTCACTTGGTGATAGACATTCAAGTCCCCCACCCAGTGTCAGTGCCTATGGTGCCCTCAGTGTTTCTTCCAAGTAATGTCCAACATGGAGGAGCACAGATTCATCAGCTGAGGTAGGGTGTTAGGTAGTAATCAGTAGGAACTTTCCATCCCCATGTTTGACCTTGAGACGTCAAAGGGTTTGAGGTCAATGTTAACGACTCCCAGAGCACTCCCTCTCAACTGTATACCACTGTGCCACCACCTCTAGTGGGTTTGCCTTGCCAATGGGATAGGACACACACAGGGATGGTAATGGAGGGTTTGGGACTTTGGTGGAAATGTATGATTCTGAGAGTATGACTATGTCGGACTATTGCTTGACTAGTTTGTGGGACAGCTCTGTGCCTTAAATTCCCCAGATGTTCATGAGGAGAACTTTGCTGGGTTGATGGGCTGGATTTACCTTTGTCATGTCCCATGCTTAGGTCAATGCTAGGTGGTCTTTCCAGTTTTATTTTTATTTTGCGAATTAAAGGCAAAATACTGTGGGCGTTTCAGAGGGTAGTTAAGAGTCACATGTAGGCCAGACTGGCTAAGGACAGCAGATTTCCTTCCCTAAGAAAACATTAATGAACCAGATGTGTCTTTATGACAATCCAGTAGCTTAATGATCTCCATTACTGAGCCTAGTTTTGTATTTCAGAATTTTATTTAATTAATTGCATTTAAATTCCACAGTTGCTGTAGTAGGATTTAAACTCTTGTCTCTGAAGCACAAGTCCAGGTCTCTTGATTACTAGTCCAATAACATAACCACTATGATACTGTTCCATTAATACAATATTTCCCCCAACATTGAGAGTCCTGGAAGTTGGGTGATGCTCTTTATATACCCTAACTAGGGCCTGATTATAGTGTGAAAAAAATCATTTCCTACATAATTCAGTTTGTGCAAGTTCAAAAACAGACATCATAATTGCTGGTAAGGTACAGTTTGTTAGTCTGAAAGGGAAATGAAAATTAATTTTTCAGAAGTACAGATAAAAGATCACCTGTTTCACACTTTTCTAATAAACCCATGCCCCGTTGGCATCGGACATGAAACAAACAAAAATGTGCCTTTTAGAGGAACACAATTAATAAGGAATAAGTCACAAAACAAAGAAGACGTGTAAAATGAACTAATATTAATCTCTGTCGACTATACACACCAGTGCCTGCAATGCACACTGATCAAGGGAGACCTCAAGTGTACCACCAGTTGACACTTTGCACTCCTACGCATAGTAGCAAGACAGGCAGCCAGTAACTACCCCCATGGGCTGCATCATTTCAGATGCTGATTGAAACATTGTGCATCTCCGACATTTTCTGTAATACCCCACGATATGTGCAGTCAGGTGCTTTACACAAGGTTTTAAATGGGAGGCACTGTCTTAATTGAAAAGTGCTAACCACTTTTCTTTTGGCAGACATTCCAGTGTGATGTTGCTTGTTTGGTTGAAATACTTTGTTTTGTAAAAAAAAGTCACTGAACCCTGCTACATGAGACTATTATGGAAAAGATGTGGGTATTCTCCTTATCTAAGATGAATAAAAATGGCCGTCCAAGCTGGTGATATTGATATTTTTTGTGCATCCTAATGCCTTTTGCAACAAATTGGTGGTTAGAACAGGTTAATCCTCTGCCTATATCGGGTTTTCAATTGAAATTGTGAACTTAATGAACATGTGCCATTCTGTGAAGTGCTGTTAATATGAAGAACACCTGCATGTCTTGACGTGGGTAATGTCACCACATGTGCAAACAGGAAATAAAGGTGTCAGCAGTGTAAATGCTTTAGCTTCACTCAGCCTTTGTGTAGGTTCATAATATTAACTCAGGTGATTATATCAGCAATTAGGGCTTGTTTTAAGTGACCTACCTTTTTAAAGGACTAATATTTCAAGCGGATGTTGGAAAGCCTTACAATTTGATGTAATGCAATCAGGTGTGTAGTAAGTTTCACATGAAAAATAGCTTACGGTCAAACTTGGGGGTGGTTAGGGGTTGGCTGAAGGAGAGCAGGCTGTGGGTTCTGCCAGGGGGGGAAGGACATCAGTTTGGGAAGATGTGTGCATCCATTTATGTAACAACTTGGATTCTGAAACACAATGAAAGATTGCCAGATTCCGAGATAATACGAATGGCGGGGGGGCGGTGGTGGAAGGAGATAATTAAGTTGACAGGCCAGGAAAGTAAACTCAACAGTTAAGATATTCACTCATTATGGAGTAGCAATCAAGACACCAGAAGAATATTTAGGTGACATTGCAAAACCCAGTGGAGGATAAGTCTTGAGGCCCTCTTCCTCAAGCTATATAGTACTCTGTTCAGGATCTGAGTTCTGCCTTCAAAATTTAGTCATTGAGGCCAAAGGGATACTTCCAAACTCTAGAAATGGTAGGGTAAAGGATCACAAAGTTGATTTCTAATGCCAGAGGACTGATTATTGAGGAAAGCCTCAAAAAGTTCAGACTTTTCAACCTTGAACAGAGGCAGAAAACAGGGGAACTTAGACAGGTTCATGGAAATTGTAATGGAAATTGTTCGGGCAGAATTTAATCTAGGTGATGGGAATCTTGCCGCCAACTGGAGGAGAGCCAGTGAGAGCTCCACGTTGCCTCTATTCGGAAGGCCTGCTGTATTAAGTGCCAATCAGGGCAGTGGTGGGCTTTCTCCAGGATCAAGGACCCCAGAGGGCAGATGTTTTGCCCGTTAAGAGCTATTGGCCAATCAGAGGCCTGTAGTTTTTCATTGCTTGGCAGCTCCACTGGGAGAGCGGTGGCTGCTGCCGGTCATGCATCCACCCGAGGCCCAGGATTACCAAGAGACCCACCCAGGCTACAGGTGAGTGGTGGGAGGGGATCATGGGGTGGGAGTCAACTAAATACCCCTGCCATCAAACTCGCCATGGGAGAGGGCATTAAATTCTGCCCATGGTCTCAGCCAATGTTTCAAGTTAAACCCTGAATACAACGGTACCAAGAAGTAAATGTAGCTCAGGATTGATGTGAGAGTAATAAGGGGTTTTGATATCTGGAATGTTTCTCAGAGGGCAGCGGAGGTAAATTTTTAATCATTCACAATGCTCTTAGTTGCTGTGTCGGGTATAATCATGAGTTAAAAACAAAAAACTACTGCGGATGCTGGAAATCCAAAACAAAAACAGAATTACCTGGAAAAACTCAGCAGGTCTGGCAGCATCAGCGGAGAAGAAAAGAGTTGACGTTTCGAGTCCTCATGACCCTTCAGCAGAACTGAGTCAAGTTAGGAGAGGGGTGAAATATAAGCTGGTTTAAGGGGGGCGGGGGCGGGTGGGGGTATAATCATGAGTTGCTGTGGATGAAAAATTTAGGTGTACTGAAGGGCCTCTATCTTCCGAACTTAATTTTTCAACTTTACTATCTCCTATTCCTGTCGAAACCTTAGAGCAATTCCTACAGCACCAGACTTTTTGTAGGCATAAGACCCCTGCCTACTCATAAATAAGGTGGGTAAAGCTTGTGACTGTTAACTGTTCTTGCTGTTGTGTCATGAACACTGCACAGAACATGGAGCAGTTGGCTAAGGTATATAAAAAGACCCTGAATACTTTATCACATCTACGAGTAGCTACATGTCATGGCCCAACTCACAATGTGAAAATCTGCTTGGATTATAAGAGATGGAAGGTTGTATATTATACAAAAATATTGAGAACCAGTTGTCAAAAAGCTATAGAATTTTTTTACTTTTACTTACGTCAAAAAAAAAGTAATGTTTTGCTTTGAAATCTCTAGTGCACTGAAGTCTTGCAGTTCAATAAATACTGAACTATTGCAGCTACCCATAACAGTGCTACTGAACCCCAATCATCAGTCACAATTGTTCTGGGAATAGGTAGTCACTCGGTGTGACTCTTCCCATCTTGCTCTTGTACAAGCTGAAGCCTCTAGTGTTATGTTTCTGAAGGGAATGTTAGTATCTCCAGTGTGAGGAGCAATCTGCCCTGGAAGCTTTGCAGGTGAAAAATAATATTTTAAATTATATCTTTATGTTACTGTAATAGTTTTGAAGGTTCTGTGGCGGGAATAATTTTGGGACTGCCCATTTAACGTCAGGCTTTGTTTTTGTTTCCTATGTTGTTGAAATTGATTTATGTAGAATTATATAAAATCTACAGCTAGGAAACCAGCCTGTCGGTCCAACTGGCCTATTCCAGTAATATTTTCTAGACAAACCTCCTCCTGCTCAAATTACCTCTTTCCACTTTGCCTCCATATTCCCGTCTCCATTTCCTTAAATGTGTCAGTGCTACTTGCTTCAACTACTCTGTGTGGCAGAGAGTTCTCACTCTGTGTGCAAATAAATTTCTCCGAAATTCTTTACTTAACCTATTTGTGGCCACTTGTATTTAAACCCCCTGTTCTGGACTTGTCCACAAATGCAAACAGTTTTTCCACACACACTCTATTGAACCCCTTCAAAATTTTAAAGACCTCAAACAGGTCTCCTCTTTTCTATAGAACAGAGCCTAGCCTGCTAAATCTTTCCTGATAGTTGCACCCTCTTCATTTTTGTAAATCTTTTCTGCATTTTCTCCAGTGCATCAATATCATTCTTAGTAGCAGAACTGCACACTGTACCCAAAGTATAGTCTTATCAAGATCCTTCATAAACATTACATTACCTTTGTGTATTTATTTCTTTAGAAATGATGCTCAATACTTTGTTGGCACTCATGGCTTTGTAAACTTGTGATGTTACTTTTATGAGTTATGTAACTGTATCCCTAGATCTTTGCTCTTCTACCCCAGTTCATTTCTTGCCTTTCAAGGATTAAGTGACCCTTTTATTCCTCCGACTAAAATATATCACATCACAATTCACTGTGTTTAGTTTCATCAGCCCACTTTGCAAGCCCTTTTGTGTTTTCCTGTATTTTGGTGCTGCCCTCCATGTATTAGCTATACTCCCACAATTTGACATCATCATCAAATCTCAACATAATATTCCAGTTAGAGTCCAAATCATTCATGTATTCAGTGAACAACAGGAGTCCCAGCATAGATTCCTGCAGAGCCTTACTTTCCACTAATCTTAGAAAGTTCCTCAAACTTCTCTCTGTTTGCTATTTGATAGGTATCTTTAAATTCATCCTGCTGCCTGGCCTCTGACTCCACTCTGACCTTTGTCTTGAGCCCCTTGCGGCCTCTTGAAAATCTATATATACCACAGCCACCATATTGTCCTTGGCTACTTCCTGTTATTTCTTCAAACAATTCAGTAAGGTAAGGATGCAGGGTTAAGGGGAAAGAGCAGGTGAGTGGCACTAGTTGGATAACTCTTCCAAAGAACTAAGACAGATGCAATGGGCCAAATGGCCTCTTTCTATGTTGTATGATTCTGAGTGAAACATGATCTTCCTTGCAGAAGTCCATGCTGACTGCTTTATTTTTATTAAGTGCCCTGTCTCCAGATGTTTTGTTATCTCTTTTTTAAAAAAAAGTTTCTTGTATCTTTCTTACCACTGATAAGCTAACAAGTCTACAATTTCTAAGATTAGTACTATCTCCCTTTTTGAAGATAGGAATTGCATTTGCTGTTTGTCAGTCCTTTAACTCTATTTCTTTTTCTATTGGATTTTTGTGTATGGATATGAGTGCATCTGCTACCTCCTCAATTTCTTTGGATATCTGAGAACGCAATCCATTTGAACTTGGCACCTTTTAGTTTGACTAGTATCTGTTTCGATCTGAACTGCTGAACTTCTTGACTTTTGCTATTGTCATTTTCTATTTGTTAAACTTTTCAGTGAAAACTGAGGAAAAGGATCAATTTGGTATCCTTGCCACTTCCGTACATCTCCTGTGAGTTGGGGAGTTGAAGGCATAGTGTTAGTGTCTCTGGACTGGTAATCCAGAGGCTCAGGCTAATGCTCAAGGGACACGGGCTCAACTCCTACCATGGCAGCTGGTGGAATTTAAATTAAATTAATAAATCTGGACTATAAAGTTAGTCTCAGTAATCGTGACCATGAAATTACCATCAATTGTCATAAAAATCCATCTGCCTCTCCAATGCCCTTTAGGGAAGGAAATCGGCCATCCTTACCCAGCCTGGCCTACACGTGACTCCAGACCAACAGCAATGCGGTTAATTCTTTACCCTCTGTGTTAGCCCAGCAAGCTAATCAGTTTAAAGGGCAATTAGGGATGGGCAACAAATATTAGCCTTGCCAATGACACCCACATCCTGTTAATGAATAAAAAAAACATAGTGGCTCTATCCATATCTTATTTCTTATTTTATTATTTATGTGCTTATAGAAGACAGTTTTGTTTTATTTTTGATATAGTTATTTCACTTTTCCAATTTTCCTATCCATTTGTCTTTAGCTACTTTCCTGAGCTCATCATCATATTGTCTTTTATCATCCTTTCCTTTATTGGTTATGTACTTTGCATATGTCTGTTTTTAGACTCAGTTTTATCCTCTCCATTATCCCATGTGATTATTCCATAGCACCCCATTCTTGGCTAGTTAATCCTTATTGTCAAATGGAACATGTTTCTTCTGGACAAAAACAGAAAATGCTAGAAAAACTCAGCAGGTCTAACAGCATCTGTGGGGAGAAAAACAGAGTTAATGTTTTGAGTCCGTATGACTCTTCTTCAGTGCTCTTTGATGCATGCTCCTCTTATCTCCTCCAGTTAATTTTCCTTCACTCGATCTAGTGGTGTTTTCTCTCTTAATGAAGAAGAGTCATGTGTACTCGAAACGTTAACTCTGTTTCTCTCTTCAGAGATGCTGTCAGACCTGCTGAGTTTTTCCTGCATTTTCTGTTTTTATTTCACATTTCCAGCATCCGCAGTATTTTGTTTTTATATTTTAAAGTTTGTTTGATTTAAAACATTGCTAATCTGGCTGATAATCTTGATATCCATCACTTTCCCTAGAGTTTTGAGTGAAACAGGGCTACCTGAACTTGCTGATTTAGTGTTTCAGATAGCATAAATGTTGCAGTGTGGGAAATTGGGAAGTGTTTAATGCTGTATTCTAATCCTATATGCTGCTGATAGGGTGTACTAAGCAGTGTTCATTCAAATTTCTCTTTCTGTGCAGTCTGCTTGTTGCATTGCGTGGCCCCTTTAAAATTGCTGTGAGACCACCATTGTACAGGAAACTTTAGTTTTGAGTGGCCTCTTGGTTCCCTGCTTGGTATGTTGATGCTAAGCAATTTTGATAACTGCTGCTCAATTAATGGTGTCACAAAAACATGCTTTATACCAAATAATGACTTTTAATCCAATGGCTGGAAAACAGAACTGAACCTTTAAAAACAGAGACTTTTTAAAACATGGACTAAAAGTGTGATTTGAGCTTGTAACAAAGATGGCTACCCAATTGGTATCGCTGTACTCTCCACATTGCAACCCACTGAGATGGAAATACCGCATCTGCAAAAAGCCATCAAGGACAATGTCCTCGGGAGCATATGATTGAGCCACATATCCTGTCCCCATTAGCAAAGCATCAAGGCAATCACATGGGATATTCAACAGGCATGAACTCATTAAGCTACAATGGGAATACGCTAAACCCAATCACTTGAATACTGGCTGAGAGAGAGGATTCCCAGACATGAACTGATTAAGTTACAAGGCGGGAATCACTGGGTGATGGTCATGTGACACCCCCCCCCCACCCCGCCTTTGTGTGTTTAAACCTCAGCTTTCTCTGCGGTAAGAGGACCAGCAGCTAAGATGCTGATGAGAGAAGACCTGAGTCGGGTCCCTCGTTCATGCCTCTCCCCAACCTACCTTGCAAGTGAACACTGGTTGCTGACTGTGAACACCCAGGGATGCCCCTGCTGCAGATAGATGCCTTGAAGGAAATCAACCCCGCACAGCTGCCAAAGCAGTCACCTTCATCTTTAAATCAGAAGCATTGGGACCACTGAAGGAAAGTTGCAAGACCACCAAATTCAGCCAAATCCCCAAACTAGTATCTACTCCTTTTACTTCTCTAGACTCTAATTTGATTAATTTATTTCTCCCACTTTGTAATCTATGTTGTGTGTGTGTGAAAGTCAGAGTGTATTTTATTATTTTACTTAGATAGGTTTATGTTAATAAAGCTAGCATATTTCTTTGTTAAACTCGAGAAAACAAATCCGATTGATTCTTTTATGATCACAGTGCATAAACAGTTAAACACTCACTGAATTGGCAAGTATATCCTTTTCACAAAAAACTGTAGCTGTCAAAGGAGGAGAAGGAAAATAGGGGAGCCATTTGACACACACCCCCACCCCCACCTTATCGTAACAATGGTGGTTACCGCAATTGAAGTTGTTGATAACTGTATTACTGTACAAATAAAGGAAAACAGATATAGGGCTGGATTTTACATTCCCTTGTGGCAGGTTTGAAGATGGAGGACATGTAAAATCCAGCAGGTGACCTGCCCACTCCAACTTGCCTGAAATTTTACAGGGAACGTGTTAAAGTGTCAGTCAGCTCACCAGGCGGCTTGGGCCAATTGAGGCCCTTAAGTGGTGGGATGAGATCCACACCATGCAGGAAGCCTGGAAGCTTTAGCTGTGCAGGCTGGTGTCAGGCAAGGGGAGTGACCTCCTTTGTGGGCCCCTTGGGCCCATCAGAGGCACTGCGACCCCCAAAGGCTATCGTCTCTTAAACCCTACACCCTGGCCTCTTGAACCCGGCCCCCAACTCCCCTCACTGAGACTCCTGACCTCGGACTCTTTGGTGTGGTGGGACTGCCTGTAGTCCCGGCAGAATGCACTGCTTCTGACTGGCACTACTGGGACTGCAGAACTGCTGGTCATCTGATTGGCTGGCAGCCTTCTAAGGCAGAACTTCCTGCTGAGAAAGGGCAGAGGTCTCACCTTACAACAATTAACACTGCTCCCATTGTGGGGGTTGGCGGTGTGGGGAAACAGGTGGAAACTGCAGCGTCCCATAAAATACAGCCCATAATATCTTTAATTACAGAAGTGTCCACGCTAGAATAAAACAGCAAAACAATTTTGCATTCAGTATATCCTAATTATACAACGGATGTGTCGGACTTCTGCAAAGCAACTTCCTTATACTGAATAGAATTTTGGTCTTGTTTGGAAGTCTTTGTTCTTGCATGGTCTGGTGCAGTAGGGACTGTGTGTTAATTGAGTACTTTGAAGAGAGTGAAGGATTATGCAGATGCTAGTTATCGGAAGGACACGTGTGTGTCTGTTACTAGGAAGAAAATACACTGATTCTGTGTGGGTGTGTCTGATTATAGACAAAACAATCCAGTTTAGGTGAACATTTATTTATGAATGATGGAAACACTCAGCAGGTCAGGCAGCATCTCTAGATAGAGAAACCGAGTTAACATTTCAGATTGATGACTTTTCATCAGAACTTCTTAGCACTAGAAGGGAAATAAAAAGCAAAAAAGGTGAACAAGGTAGAAGGGACAAACTGAAATCCTGTTGGAGAGAAGAGCAGAACCTCTTCAAAGTTGGCATTCCTAGAAGAGAAGTGGCGCTGAATTAAACACTAATAAAGTAAAAACAAAAAGCTAAAAGCTACTGCGGATGCTGGAAATCCAAAACAAAACAAAAACAGAATTACCTGGAAAAACTCAGCAAGTCTGGCAGCATCGGCGGAGAAGAAATCAGTCAACGTTTCAAGCCTCCATGGCCCTTCGGCAGAACTGCAGCATAGTTTCAACAAGGGAGAAATATAAATTGGTTTAAGGTGGGTGGGGGGCAGGGGGGAAGAGACACATTGAGGGTGTGGTGTGAGCAGATAATCAAAAGATGTCAGAGACAAAAGGGTCAAAGAGGTGTTGAAGGTGGTGGTCTTTGTCTGAGAAAAGTGCTAATTGTTGACAGGGCCCTCAACCGTGTCCGGCCCATATCCCGCGCATCCTCCCTCACGCTTTCTCCTCCTTCCCAGAAACATGATAGGGTCCCCCTTGTCCTCACTTATCACCCCACCAGCCTCCGCATTCAAAGGATCATCCTCCGCCATTTCCGCCAACTCCAGCATGATGCCACCACCAAACACATCTTCCCTTCACCCCCCTTGACGGCATTCCGTAGGGATCGTTCCCTCCGGGACACCCTGGTCCACTCCTCCATCACCCCCTACTCCTCAACCCCCACTTATGGCACCTCCCCATGCCCACGCAGAAGATGCAACACCTGCCCCTTCACTTCCTCTCTCCTCACCGTCCAAGGGCCCAAACACTCCTTTCAAGTGAAGCAGCATTTCACTTGCATTTCCCCTAACTTAGTCTACTGCATTCGTTGCTCCCAATGCGGTCTCCTCTGCATTGGAGAGACCAAACGCAAACTGGGCGACCGTTTTGCGGAACACCTGCGGTCTGTCCGCAAGAAAGACCCAAACCTCCCTGTCGCTTGCCATTTTAACACTCCACCCTGTTCTCTTGCCAACATGTCTGTCCTTGGCTTGCTGCATTGTTCCAGTGAAGCCCAACGCAAACTGGAGGAACAGCACCTCATCTTCCGACTAGGCACTTTACAGCCCTCTGGGCTGAATATTGAATTCAACAACTTTAGATCTTAAACTCCCCCTCCCCCCATCCCCACCCCGTTTTTTTTCCCCCCCCACCCGCTTTTTTTTTTCAATAATTTATATAGATTCTTCTTTCCCCACCTATTTCCATTATTTTTAAATCTAAAACTAAAACCTTTAGTCTTTCCACCCCACCCCCACTAGAGCTGTACTTTGAATATCCTGTATTCCATTCTTAATTAGCACTTTTCTCAGACAAAGACCACCACCTTCAACACCTCTTTGACCCTTTTGTCTCTGACATCTTTTGATTATCTGCTCACACCACACCCTCAATGTGTCTCTTCCCCCCCGCCCCCCACCCACCTTAAACCAATTTATATTTCTCCCTTGTTGAAACTATGCTGCAGTTCTGCCGAAGGGCCATGGAGGCTCGAAACGTTGACTGATTTCTTCTCCGCCGATGCTGCCAGACTTGCTGAGTTTTTACTAATAAAGTAAATCCTCACTTAAAGTTGTAGTTGTGTTCCTGAAAATCATGAATTTAAGTGAAACGATTATAAGTGAAACATAGGGGTTCCCTTAGGAATCAATAATAAAACTGTAGTTAGGTTCTGTAGGACCCGCCTTACCAGAAAAAAACATTAAACATTATAATAAAATAAAAGCAAAATACTGCGGATGCTGGAAATCTGAAACAAAAACACAAAATGTTGGAAAAACTCAGCAGGTCTGACAGCAGCTGTGGAGAGAGAAAAAAACAAAGTTAACGTTTTGAGTCCATATGACCCTTCTTCAGAGCTGAAGAGAAGTGGAAATGTGATGAAACTTATACTATTTAAGCAGGGGGGCTGATGGAGCTGGATAGAAGGCCAGCGATAGGTGGGGACAAAGGAGGGATTGACAAAGATGTCAAAAACAAAAGGAATGTTAATGGTGTTGAAATACTTTATGTTGCTAAATTCCTACACTGGTAAATGAAATAACTTCTAAAATAAAATACATTTTACTTTTATATTTTTAAATTTAACTTTCTACTTACCTCCTGCTCCCTGCCGATCCTGCTTTCTGAACCTCTCCCTCCCTGATCCTCCTGGTTACTGCAGATTCCCTCCCGCCAAACCCTCCGACTTGTGGCCTCTTCCCCCTCCCTGACCTTCCGACTTGGGCCCCCTCCATGTCCCCGACCCACCGACTTGCCAAACCTCTTGCTCCCTGACTCACCCTCTCACCACTTCCCTCTCCTGAGCCCATTTTCCTGTTTAAGATCCAGATCCGATCTGAAACTGGAGGTCCAGAGTTGTGGAAGTGCAGGTCCCGATGGTATAGGAGTGCTGAGCTGGGGCTGTTCTAATCCGTGAATTTTTTTTTAATATTCTCCCACTTGCTGCTTCCTCTCCTGAACCCTTGTTGTGAACGAGGGTGCTGGAGATGAGCAGTGAGGCAGGAAGAGTAGCTTCACCAGTCATAACGTGGATTATAACAGCCCCAGCTCGGCACTTTTGCACCAGCAGGACCGGCACTTTTGCAACCCTGGACTTCCGGCATTGAATCGGATCTGGATCTTGGACAGGGAAGTGGTTCAAGGATGAGTCAGGGAGCGGGAGGTTTGTTGAGAGGGTGGGTCAGGCACGGAGAGAGGCTGCGTCTGAGGTTGGGCATGAGGAGAGGCCACAAATCGGAGAGCTAGAGGAGCTAGAGAACAGGTGTGGCTGCTCCAAAATGGCACTAATTGGGTCACCTGGGGAACTATGTTAAAACAAATCTCGCAATGCTGAACAAGATTAAGGCCCCATTAACTTACAGACGTTAAAGCAAAACAACATTAAATGGGGCAACGTTAAATGGAGACTTACTGTACAAAAGCAAAACACCAGAGAGGGTGGAAATTGAAATAAAAACACAATTGCTGGAAATACTCAGCAGGTCAGGCAGCAAGTGTGGAGAAACAAAGTTAACATTTCAGGTCGATGACCTTTTTTCAGATTTCCAGCATCTGCAGTATTTTGCTTTTATGTTTATGAATGATGGTTATTAAGGGATAGAAACTCTGTAATTCTGGCTGTAGGGACTTTGCTTCCATTGACAGGTTTGTTTTATATTGTATTAAAATATTGAAATGGCTCTTAACTAAAAATGACACCTTGACTGTGACAAAGGCGAACTATCCCCCCTCATCCTTCTTGACCTGTGCGCAGCCTTTGACATAGTTGTGCACACCATTCTTGTCCAACACCTTTCCACTGTTAACCAGCTGGCTGGGACTGCTCTCACCTGCTTCCATTCTTATCTATCTAATCATAGCCAGAGTATCACTTGCAATGGCTTCTCTCCCTGCTTCTGCACTGTTATGCCTGGTGACCTTAAGGACCTATCCTTGGTGCCCCTCCTCTTTTTCATCTGCATGTTGTCCCTTGGTAACATCGTCTGAAAGCACAGCATTAGTTTTCACATGTACGCTGACAACATCCAGCTTTACACCGCCACCACAGCCTCTCTCAACTCCTTCACAGTTGTTCAATTATCAGACCTGTTATCCAACAACCAGTACTGGGTGAGCAGAAATTTCTCCAATTAAGTACTGGAAAGAATGCAGCCATTGTTTTCCATCCCTGCACCAAACTCTGTTGCCTAGCTACGGACTCCATCCCTCTTCTTTACAACAGACTGAGACTTAACTAGTCTGTTCACAACTTTGGTGTCATACGTGACCCAGAGATGAGCTTCCAACCTCATATTTGCCCCATCATTAAGGCTACCTATTTCCACCTCTGTAACATTACCTATCTTCTTCCCTGCCTCAACTGGTGCTGTTGAAACCCCCATTCATGCCTTTGTTACCTCTAAACTTGACTATCCCAATGCACTCCTAGCTGGTCTCCCACATTCCACCCCCCATAAAGTTAAGGTCATCTAAAACTCTGCTGTTTGTGTCTTAACATGCACCAAATCCCATTCATCTATCTTCCCTGTGCTTGCTGACCCACATTGGCTCCTGATCAAGCAATGTACTGATTTTAAAGTTCTCACCCTTGTTTTCAAATCCCTCCATGGCCTCACCACTCCCCACCTCTGTAATCGCCTCTAGTCCTACAACCCTCTGAGATATCTGTGCTCCTGTAATTCTGGCTTCTTGAGCATCCCTGATTTTAATTGCTCCACCATTAATGGTTATGCCTTCAGTTGCCTAGACCCCAAACTCTATAATATCCTCTCTACACTTCTCTGTGTCTCGACCTCACTTTTCTCCTTCAAGGCACTCCTTAAAACCTACCTCTTTGACCAGGTTTTTGTCACTTTACCTAATATCTGCTTTATAATACTGTGATATATGTATGTTGTTGCTATCTGTGGCTTTACCAACTATGCTAAAATTAAGTTTGTTTCTGTGGCCATTTTCAAATATGATGGAAACAAAAATTACTGGAAAAACTCAGCAGGTCTGACAGCATCTGTGGAGAGAAAGACAGAGTTAACATTTCGAGTCCGTACGACTCTTCTTCAGAACTAAAGAGAAGTAAAAATGTGGTGAAATATATACTGTTTAAATGGGGAGGGACAGGTGAAGCTGGATAGAAGGCCAGTGATAGGTGGAGGCAAAAGAGAGATTGCAAAAGGTGTCATGAACAAAAGGTCGAAGGGGTGTTGATGGTGGTGATACTGGCTAAAGAAGATGCTAATGGTGACATTAAGAGTAGAAAGCAGAATGAACAAGTGACAGATGGCCCTAGTAGGGGTGGGGGAGGGGACGGTGTGGGTAAAAAGATCGAAATAGGCTAAAAGTTGGGGATAAAACAATGAATGGAAATAAATTTTAAAAATAATAAAAATAGGTAGGAAAAAAAATAAATATAAATTAAAAAATAAATATTTGAAAAGGGATCAAAAAGGGGTGAGGATGGAGGAGAGAGTTCATGATTTGAAGTTGTTGAACTCAATATTAAGTCTGGAAGGCTGTAAAGTGCCTAATCGGAAGATAAGGTGCTGTTCCTCCAGTTTGCGTTGAGCTTCACTGGAACATTGCAGCAGGCCAAGGACTGACATGTGGGCATGAGAGCAGGTTGGTGTGTTGAAATGGCAAGCGACAAGAAGGTCTGGGTCATGCTTGTGGACAGACCAAAGGTGTTCCACAAAGCGGTCACCCAGTCTGCGTTTGGCCTCTCCAACGTAGAGGAGACTGCATTGGGAGCAGCGAATGCAGTAGACTAAATTGAGAAAAGTGCAAGTGAAGCGCTGCTTCACTTGAAAGGAGTGTTTGGGCCCTTGGACGGTAAGGAGAGGGAAAGTAAAGAGGCAGGTGTTGCACCTTCTGCGATTGTATGGGAAGGTACCGAGGGAAGGAGTTGAGGTGTTAGGGGTGATGGAGGAGTGGACCAGGGTGTCCCGGAGGGAATGGTCCCTACGGAATGCTGACGGGGGGGTGAAGGGAAGATGTGTTTGGTGGTGGTATCATTGTTGGAGTTGGCGGAAATGGCGGAGGATGATCCTTTAAATGTGGAGGCTGGTGGGGTGAAAAGTGAGGACAAGGGGGACCCTATCATGGTTCTGGGAGGGAGAGGAAGGTGCGAGGGCAGAGGCGTGGGAGATGGGCCAGACACGGTTGAGGGCCCTATCAACCACTGTGGGTGGAAAATCTCGGTTAATAAAGAAGGAAAACATGTCAGAAGCACTGTTTTGGAAAATGGCATCAACAGAACAGATGCGACAGAGGCGAAGGAACTGAGAGAATGGAATGGAGTCCTTACAGGAAGCAGGATGTGGAAGAGTTGTAATCGAGGTAACTGTGGGAGTTGATGGGCCGTCTATCACCAGAAATGGAGACAGAGAGGTCAGGGAAGGAAAGGGAAGTGTCAGTGATGGATCATGTGAAAGTGATGGAGGGGTGGAAATTCGAATCAAAATTAATAAATTTTTCCAGGTCCAGATGAGAGCATGAAGCCGCACTGAAACAGTCATTTATTCAAATATAATGGAGCCTGTTTTGCCTTTTGCCGATATCTTTGTCAGCAGTTCCTTCTCAGATCCAGATTAGTGGCTGAACATCTTAGGCTGGCGTTCTGTTAATATAGGTAAGGCTGTCACTGGCTGAGGAGACTGCTATTATTATTGCGAATGGTTGAACCATCAAGAATAAGCACTTGACGAACATTTGAAAACACACTCTGCTGGAATCAACATTCCTATTTCAAGTAGATGTAGGATGTTGCTGCTAATCAACATGATGCGCAAGCTATTACCTGCCTTTATGACTTTGTTCTGACTTCTGGGAATAATTACAACAAGCTTCCTTGGGTCTTTTTTCAGCTAGACATGTTCAATTGCATATAAAATTATTTCACTGAGGTAGGACTCTGTGAACAATGATGTGCACTTGTATGAAAGCATTTCAAAAGATTTTTGTTAATTTCGGTTTTGAAAAAAGTTACTATGAAAATTGGGGACTGTAATGTTTTTTTTTTAACTTGCTGATTTATTTGTACTTATGTATAATGGCACTTTTTAATTAATGCATTTAGAAGTTTGTAGCCTGAGACCTGGATCACTTGATAGGAATGCTGAATAATACATGGTGTACACCCATAGATTGTTTGCTTTGTGGCCACATTATCCCAAACATGTTGCCCAAAAAACTGTGGATCAAACCATTGGATGCCCGGAGTATGAAATGGAACATTGTTTGTGACACTAGCACAGTATGAAGTGTTCTTCTAAGGTTGGAACTTCATGTTGGGGTTGAGAAAATGGAGTTTTGCTCAGTGCTCAACTCCAGGGTTCCTGAAATGGAGCATTTTACTCTCCAGCATTAACATTTCTCAGCATGAGCGTAAACTTAATTGAGTAAAAAAAAGACTCGGCCTTTAAAATAGTTTTTTGTTGAAGTGGTAATGGTATATTTTGGATATGTGAAATTTGATTGCACATTAGATGGTCAGATTTGATTTGCTGTCTACTAAGCCAGAAAAATTCTATTAATCTTGCATTACTTTCTCATTTTAACTTCATAGCAAATATTCGGAAAGCCACTTCTGGGACCTTTGTGCATCATGTGGTTTCCTGTATATACATGGATGTGATGGCTTACATTCCTGTGTAATTTATACAGTATGTTACAGTAGGAATGAAGCCAACACTATATATTTTATGGTTATTTGGTATAACATGCAATTTATTTCAGGAGTTCTATTCTGGATTTGATTTTGTCAGACAATTTTTTTTTCTCTACACATATTTTCTCCATCAATTATCACCCCCTCATCTTTCCCTAAGAGGATGTGATTCCCTGGACACCCAGCGCACTGCATTATTTTCCCAAAGTCAGCGCACTGCATTATTTTCCCAAAGTATTTTCCCCTTATATATGCTTTGTTGTTGATTATTGATGGACTAGTCAAGAGAGAGTCACATCATAACTGTACCATTAATAGTTCCCACTGGTAAGATATTTCTAGCGGGGGTCACTGCATTGCAACCATAAATTTTGGGCAATTTTCTTTGCTCTGGTCCTGGGGTGCAACTGAGATTAACAGGCTCAGCACAGACTGGGGATCAAATTTGGGGCCCCTCCTGGTCCATTTGAGTTTACCTGTGATTGGATAACCACTAAGCGATCAGAGAAATTAAGAAGTCGTTGTTAACCAAATATGCACATAAACCACATAACTATAGATCAACTTGATCACGGACAAACTTGTGAATCCAAATCTGAAATAAAAACATTGAAATTTTAGAAATGCATGGATTAATCAAGGACTGTGAGCATGGATTTATATGGGGCAAGTCAAGTTTCACAAACGTAATTGTTTTTGAAAGAAGTGACCGATTGAATTGGTAAAGAAATTATACGGGATGGATCTGGATTTTTCACATGTTGTTTGGTAAATGTCTTAGGGAATTTGGCACCAAGTTTCAATCATACAGTATAAGAGAAATGTAGCAGCACGGATGGAATATTATTTGACTGAAGAAAGAAAGGGATAGGGTAAATGTGCGTTGCTTAGAATGAGGGTTGGAAGTGGCGTATCCCAGGGTATGGTGCTGGGTGGAATGTTGCTCTCAGTTTATAGATGATATGGACTTGGGCATAGGGAGCACGAGATTGAAATTTGCTGGTGACACAAAAGTAGAAGGTTTGACAAATAGTAATTAGGACCACAAAGACTTCAAAAAGACGTACGTTAGTGAAATCCACAAACAGGCGGCAAATGCCTTTTAATTGTTAAAAGAAGTGCAATGTTATATTTTTGAGGAAAAACAAGAATTAGTAGTGCAGATAGATAAAGCTCTTAAAAGACCAGTGGCATTTCGGGACCTAATATTCCGGCTCCTCAATCAGTCTCCATTCCATTGCTAATTCCTGACCTGGTCTTTGCTTCTCTGATGCAATTTATTCAACAGATACTCTGCCATTTCCTGGCAGCTCCCCATTATTATTTCCCCAACCTCATTCTCTCAGGGGCCTATACTGACTTTGGCCTCTCTCTTCTTTTTTTTATATATATATATATATATATATATATATAAAGAAGCTCTTACAGTCCATTTTTATATTATCAGCTAGTTTACCCTCAAAGTTTATTTTCTCCCTTTTTATTTATTTATTGGTCATCTTCTGTTGCTTTTTAAAATGTTCCCAATCCTTTGGCTTACCACTAAGCTTCGCCACATTGTATGTTTTTTCTTTCACTTTGATAATATCCTTAACTTCCTTGGTTAACCATGGGTGGTTTATCCCCTTCCTACAATCCTTCTTCCTCACTGGGATACATCTATGTTGTAAGTCATGAACTATTTTCTTAAACGTCTGCCATTGTTCATCAATCATCTTTTCTGCTAAACTCCTTTCCCAGTCCATTCCAGCCAACTGTGCTCTCATTCCTTTGTAATTACTGTTATTTTACTATATTTGCATGACAAATGTCATCACAGAGCCTCTGCCTAATTAACTGTGTCTGCTGATTTCAGATTGGTAAACTGTAGTCTCAGTTTTATGGCACAGTGCCTGGATTCTAGGTTTATATTTGACTACCTGCATTCAAAGAATTATTAGCTTTGCCCCTTTCACAGAGCCAGACTGTGTGTTCACCGCAGGCACAGTTGTCAATCAAACCCACTAACCCCAAAAGCACCTGACGATGTTAGTCAGATAGGAGGTTTGAATTGGAAGAGATTACTTGATTCCTCAATCTGTAACCTGTTGGATAGGCCCTAAGCTAACTTTAATCAAACTGCAAAGTCCAAAACCTTCGTCTTGTCCTGAGGTGTAAGAGTAAGCTAGACTCTAATGTGTAATGTGCAGAAACAATCAGCAGCAACTGACCTGAACACAATGTGTACCATGATTAGTGAGAGAGAATTCTTCACCTGTGTTGGATTTGTATAGAACCTTGGTGAGGCCACAGCTGGAATACTGTGTGCAGTTCTGGTCGCCACATTATAGGAAGGATGTGATTGCACTGGAGGGGGTGCAGAGGAGATTCACCAGGATGTTGCCTTGAAACATTTAAGTTATGGAGAGAGGTTGGATAGACTTGGGTTGTTTTCGTTGGAGCAGAGAAGACTGAGGGGCGACCTGATTGAGGTGTACAAGATTATGAGGGGCATGGACAGGGTGGATAGGGAGCCTTAGTTAAAGGGTCAGTCATGAGGGAGCATAAGTTCAAGGTGAGGGGCATGAGGTTTAGGGGGGATGTGAGGAAAACTTTTTTTACCCAGAGGGTGGTGACAGTCTGGAATGCACTGCTTGGGAGGGTGGTGGAGGTAGGTTGCCTAGCATCCTTTAAAAAGTACCTGGATGAGCACTTGGCACGTCATAACATTCAAGGCTATGGGCCAAGTGCTGGTAAATGGGATTAGGTAGGTAGGTCAGGTGTTTCTCACGTGTTGGTGCAGACTCGATGGGCCGAAGGGCCTCTTCTGCACTGTAAGATTCTGTGATTCTGTGAAGTGCATAGTGAAGCTGCACTGAAGAACAGGTCCCAGTCATGCTTAGCTACCTGACAACAGAACAATGTGAAATGGTTAATGTGGCCAGTAGAATGAGAAGCATTTTTACATCATCAAGGCATTGGCACATACTCAATGGAGAAACTGACTTTAAGACAATCAAGATAGTAATGGTCAGAGGGAGTAAAATTAAAGAAAAAGAGATTTAGGTTGGGACAATTGAAGCCCAGGGAGGAATAATACTTAATAAGAATTATCCACAAGATGAATGCAGGTGAGTGCAAAGCTGGAGAATCTTTAAGTCGTGCTTGACCTGTTGCTTAAATTTATAAGCTAATGATTTAGAGTTAGCAACACTCCTGCAAAAGGATGAGGAATATCATTGAGTGAAGTGATCTGCAGGTGGGGAGTGCCAATCCAAGTCAATAGCGATTGATAATTCTGGTCGTTTTAGTATGTTATCTACAGTATGTAATCAAGAAATTAAGGAAATGAACTTGTAGTTAGAAAATACTAGGTTAGCGAGAAATCAATTGTGAGAAGTTAATCTGAAATTTATCGGATATAATGACCTTATAAAATCTGAAACTTATTGAATATTATAGGAATCTTATGAAGAAAGCTTTCATGGCAGCTTACTGGCTGAAAAACACAAGTTGGGTCTATAATCTCTGCCAAGGACAAGTCTGTGGCACAGACATTCCTGATAGGATTGCATCTCATGACCCATACATAAATCAACTCTGAGGAAAAGGTTAAAAACAGGCTGTCAAGAAAAATAAAATCGCTTCAGACAGGAAAGAGTTTTTCTCTTCTTCAGATGGTGAAGACTGGGAGAGAGAGCTTCCCAACACCTTGGTTAGTTTGAGAAAGCTGTGAACAGAACAGACAAGTGACCGCTGTCCCCAACTGCAGTAATCTGCTTCATCTGGGCCCCCTGGGACTGGTAAATTGTAAAAACCTGTCATGGGTCAAGTGCTTTTCCTGCTTATTTAGCTTATGCATCATAGTTAAACTGTTGCCTCTTAATAAACTACTGTAAAATCACTTATGAGCTTGACCCCCTTTTTGGGTAATCTGTGACTCAAACCTTCAGCAGTGTGATTAGAGTTAGGCTGCAATCATAGTGATGACCAGGCAGCATTGCTGCATTGCTGTGATCAGGCCTGGGGTAATTGTGCTGAGATCCTCATCCCCTTAAATCAGCACTGTACAATTTTTGTCCTTTGTGTTTTTTAATTGGATTAAATTTCACATTTACTATAAGGCAGCCAATATTTTGATTGCTTTGGACAGATCAAACACTCTGTCAGATGCAAATATATTACGGTTATGAATGGTGGAAAGGTCTGCATGTAGCATGATATTTTCAACAGCCCTCTATTCAGAGTTTGCAGTTCACAAACAGAAGCTTCCAAGCTCTTTAAATGTGTGACATGAATATGGATGTTTGCCCTGCACTACATTCACATTCCTGATCCATTCACCCTGATGACCTTGTACCTTTAAGTGAATGTCTCTCAACATTTCAAAATTAGCATAGTGGGAATATACTTGTAAATGCACTGAATAATGGACAAGTCAAAATGACAATATGTTTACATCAATGGATTACTTATTGGGGGGGGGAGGTGGGGGTGTGGGTTGTGGGGAGGTGATTGGTTTGTGGAAGAATACAGCTATGATTTGTACTGTGGAAGAATACAGCTGCAATTCATACTGAAAGGTGCCACTGAGCTGCTGCTGGGATAGGATGGGAACTGTGAGATTTGAAGCTGCTATTAATCTTGCGACCTAATTGTGTCTTTCACAAACAAATGTTGTTTTTGTTGTGGCACAGTTTGTTGCATGTTTTGGTGTTCTGAACAAACTGGACCAGACCTCATTCTTAGCTTTGATTCCATTAGCAAATTTGTCTACTTGTAACTAACACATTTGAGTTATTTAATCCAAAACCTAAAACAGCATAGATTTTTCAAGATAAAGTTTATTTTTTATTACAACAATATTATCTAAATATCCTGCTTTATACAGCCTCTTTTGGTTGTTGTTTAACTCTTAAACTACTCTTAGAGAAATTTATTGTTACATAAATGCTACATAATCCTTCAGGCAATAGCCTGCTTTCACCCTCTTTTGTGCTTTATATTTTCAAGCTGTTTGACACAGACTGGTTGGAAGTGAGCATTTGGCATAAAATTTTGTCTCAAATGTCATAGTGAAAGTAGTTTGTAGCCCATGAGCACTCAATCAATCCACGTGGAGGGGATTTTACATGATATTCCAGCTCTAGGCTACTATTTTTTTTAATCCATTCATGAGATGTAGCCATCACTGGCTTGGCCAATATTTATTGCCCTTGAGAAGGTGGTGATGAGCTGCCTTCTAGAACTGCTGCAGTCCATGTGGTGTAGGTACACCCACAGTGCTATTAGGGAGGGAGAACTAGGATTTTGACCCAGCGACAATGAAGGAACAGCGAATTATTTCCAAGTCAGGATGGTGAGTGACTCGGAGGGGAACTTCCAGGTGGTGGTGTTCCCACGTATCTGCTGCCCTTGTCTTTCTAGATGGTAGCGGTTGTTGGTTTGGAAGGTACTGCCTAAGGAGACTTGGTGAGTTCCTGCAGTGCAACTTGTAGATGGTGCACACTGATGCCACTGTGCATTGGTGGTGGAAGGAGTGAATGTTTATAGAGAGGGTGCCAATCAAATGGACTGCTTTGTCTTGGATGGTGTCAAGCTTCTTGAGTGTTGTTGGAGCTGCACTCATCCAGGCAAATGGAGGGTTTTCCCTCACACTCCTGACTTGTGCCTTGTAGATGGTGGACAGGCTTTGGGGAGTCAGGAGGTGAATTACTTGCCACAGAATTCTGAGCCTCTGACCTGCTCTTGTAGCCACAGTATTTGTATGGCTAGTCTAGTTCAGTTTCTGGTCAATGGTAACCCCCCCAGGATGTTGATAATGGGGGATTCAGCAATGGTAATGCCATTGAATGTCAAGAGGCAATGGTTAGATTCTTTCTTGTTGGAGATCTTCACTGCCTGGTGCTTGTGTGGCATAAATGTTCCCTGCCACTCGTCAGCCCAAGCCTGGATATTGCCCAGGTCTCGCCCAGATGTGGTAGATCTGATCCATTGGTTGTGGAATCACGTAGCTCTGTCTATCACTTGCTGCTTACAGTGTTTGGCATACAAGGTAGCCCTGAGTTGTAGCTTCTGCAGGTTGACACTTCGTTTTATTTTTTAGGTATATCTGACGTATTTGTTTTCATGGGATGTGGGCATCACTGACTGGGCCAGCATTTATTGCCCATCCCTAATTGCCCTTAAGAAGGTGGTGGTGAGCTGCCTTCTTGAACCACTGCAGTCCCTGTGGTGTAGATATACCCACAGTGCTGTTAGGGAGGGAGTTGCAGGATTTTGACCCAGCGACAGTGAAGGAACGGCGATATATTTCCAGGTCAGGATGCTGAGTGGCTTGGAGGGGAACTTCCAGGTGGTGGTGTTCCCATATGTCTGCTGCCCTTGTCCTTCTAGGTGGTAGTGGTCGTGGGTATGGAAGGTGCTGCTTATGGAGTCCTGGTGATTTTCTGCAGTGCACCTTGTAGATGGTACACACTGCTGCTACTGTGTGTTGGTGGTGGAGGGAGTGAATGTTTGCGAAAGGGGAGCCAATCAAGAGGGCTGCTTTGTCCTGGATGGTATCAAGCTTCTTGAGTGTTGTTGGAGTTGCACTCATCCAGGCAAACAGAGTCTTCCATCACACTCCCAATTTGTGCCTTGTCGACGATGGACAGGCTTTGGGAAGTCAGGAGGTGAGTTACTCACTGCAGGATTCCTAGCCTCTGACCTGCTCTTGTAGCCACAGTATTTATATGGCTAGTCCAGTTAAGTTTCTGGTCAATGGTAGCCCCCAGTATGTTGATAGTGGGGGATTCACTGATGGTAATTCCTTTGAATGTCAAGGAGTGATGGTTAGATTCTGTCTTTTTGGTGATAGTTGTTGCCTGGCGCTTGTGTGGCGCGAATGTTACTTGCCGTCAGCCAAGCCTGGGTTGTCATGAATGGGGCTGAACATTGTGCAATCATCAGTGAACATCCCTACTTCTGACCTTATGATGGAGGGAAGGTCACTGATGAAGCAGCTGAAGATGGTTGGACCTAGGACACTACCCTGAGGAATTCCTGCGGTGAAGCCCTGGAACTGAGATGCTTGACCTCAAACAACCACCTTCCTTTGTGCTAGGTATGACTCCAAATCCCGATTCCCATTGACTCCAGTTTTGATAGGGCTCCTTGATGCCACACTATGTTGAATGCTGCCTTGATGTCAAGAGCAGTCACTCTTGTCTCATCTCACTAATCCCCACTATCAACACTCTGGGGGTTACCATTTGCCAGGAACTGAACTGGACCAGCCATATAAATACTGTGGCTGCAACAGCAGGTCAGAGGCCGGGAATTTTGTGACTAGTAACTCTGCTCCTGTCCACCATCTACAAGGCACAAGTCAGGAGTGTGATGGAATACTTTCCGCTTGCCTGGATGAGTGCAGTTCCATTGTCACTCAAGAAGTTTGACACCATCCAGGACAAAGTAGCCTGCTTGACTGGCGCCGCAACCATCAGCTCCAACCACCCACACACAGTAGCAGAAGTGCGTACCATCTACAAGATGCACTGCAGCAACTTACCAAGGCTCCTTCGACAGCACCTTCCAAACCTGTGACCTCTACCACGTAGAAGGACAAGGGCAGCAGATGTATGGAGACACCACTACCTGCAAGTTCCCCTCCAAGCCACACGCTATCCTGACTTGGAAATATATCACCGTTCCTTCAGTGTCGCTGGGTCAAAATCCTGGAACTCCCTTCCTTACAGCACTGTGGGTATAGCTACACCACATGGACTGCAGCGGTTCAAGAAATTGGCTCACCACCATCTTCTCGAAGGCAACTAAGGATGGGCAATAAAAATGCCAGCCGATGGTCGAATAGTATGCCAAGGTTACAAATGGCCTAGATCGGCCTGAGACGTGGCTGAGGAGGGAGATGAAATCCGCAATAAGAAAGCATGTTTTATGGTGGGAACTGAAAACAAGGTGTTGCTAATCGTAGGTCCTATTGAAGATCACTAGGAATGAAGAGTGCATCTTCTGCTACTTGTGACAATTGCTCTAGCAATCTGTGAAAAGTTGAATACTGGATGCTATGGGAGATAAAATTTGCCTTCTTCCTCCCTTGTTTCTGCAGGAAGTAAACTCCCTTCCGGGGCAATTTTAACTCAAAATTTGACCCTTGCTGTAAGTTTTAGAAGCAACTACATTGTATTCCTCTGGATTCCCTTCAGTAATTCTACAATCTTCTACCTAAACTTATGACTGTGCACTTCTCCACATTGAATGCCATCTAGTACTTATCTGTCTATTGACCTGGCTTGTCCCAATCCACAGAAGTCTTTTTTTTTAATAGAACTGATCCAAAACAAACATAAAATGTGTCCGCAATGCACAAGGCAGATTATACAAGCCCAGTCACCAGTGGCGATAGCGATGATTATTTGCTCCATGTGTATGGTGTGTAATGATCAGGTACCATCAGAAAATATTCTGAGAACTTTGGAAAATACCTCTACCATATTAAACTCCTTTTATTATCTATACAGTGCCATTGAAGTGTGCATGTACCATCTGTGAAAGGAGTCAGTGCTTGTTAAAATTAGCTCTTTAATATATAAAGTTAAAAAAAATTGTGTTTATGAATCATTGTCCTTTGAAGAAGTAAAAATATCACATGATCAGTGTAAGCAGGGGGTCTGCATGTGCATTTGAGGAGAAACAGGTCAAAATCCATGGAGAGAAAAAAAATATATTTTAGATACATTAAAGATTGTGATTGGGACCAAAATCGCAAATATGCAACTTTTAAAAGAATCTGTCAAATTAAATATTATGATGGTTGGGAGTTGAGGTCAGTACTCACATGTGCACTGGACATAGACGGATGTCCAGAACAAATTAGTGGGATGAAAAATATTAAAGAATGTTCAAATGTCATAAGAAGAGTATTATAAGACAAATGGTGAATCCCAAAATGAACAGTTACAGAAGTGTTACAGCCTCTACTTTCTTGTATTTAAAAGGACCTCCAAACAAAAACTTAATTAATGACCTTAAATAGTAAAAAAAAAATTGTCAGTAAATTTAAGAATGTGGAGACTTTTTTGTGTTTATTATGTAAGAAATCTTATATTGACAAACTACCTGAGTTACCTAACAGATGAGAGCAGGAGAAGGGAGTAATTGTTAGGGAAGGAGTGAGTAGGTTTAGGAGAATGATGACTGGTTGGGGAGTACCTAGGGTAGTGGAGGGGTGGTGCATAGTTGAGGTAGAGTTGTTGTAGTAGTAGTGAGCATTTGGGAGTTGTTAATAAAGTGAGTACTTGAGATCAAGGCATATTGAATGGTGGAGGATTTAGGCTGTTAGCAATTAACATTTGGCGATGGTAGGAGTAGCTGAGAAGGTATTCGGTGATGGACAGTTATCAGTGTGAAAGATGGGCAGTGTCCACTTGGGAAGTGATTAGGTGGGAGCAGAGCACTGGGCTTGAGCTTGAGTAATAGACACTAGGAAATGGGGAAACAGAACAATTTTGCCTTATTTACTGCTCCTTACGCATTGTTAGTATGGCTGTTAATCACAGGTGATGGTAATTAAAGCCTTTGCATTTAGCTGAGAAGCTTTCAAAATTCAATTTGTTTTTTGTTTAAAATAATTTGATATCATGAGGCAAAACATGACTTACAACAACTTGTGCTCTCTCTCTCTGCACTTAAATGCACAGCTGGTACTTCTTCAAATACATTATTTTTTCATTCCTCTTATAAGTTTAGTCAGCACCTAACACCTCTTTTGCTGTTTTGAACCTCGGTGGTGTCTTTTGCCTAGGTTTCTCAATAATAATAAAATTATTAAATTTGATTTTTTTTTTCTCTTTTTTCATATCCAAATTTCTCCACTAAATAATAGGGTTTTGCACCAGTGATACTCCAACTTGCACTTGAGTGTTGATGAGAAATCAGCAATATATTTTTCATTATGTCCACCTCCTGGCATCGTGAAAGATTTACAAAGTTGTTTTAAAAGGCTGAGAACACAGTTTCTGTGATGGTCTTCCTGGTACTGGTCAGCCAGTTTAGAAGATCCCACGTGCAATCACTAGTCTGTGCAGTTAGTTGGCTCCAGCCAGGGTGACAGTATGGGTGCTGCAATTCACCATCCCAACTTATGGAGGGGAGAAACAATCAGACAGAGCTCCTGCTTCCGATTTCTGTCCTGTAACCACCTGCTTGAAACAGGTGCCTGAACATGACTTAACAAATAACCAGGCTTGCCTGTAATAAACCCCCAGTTGGAAAACTTACTTACACTCACTGTTAAAGCCCATGCGCAAACAATGGACGCTTGGGTGAAGTATGAGAGGACTGCTGGTGCCCATGGAATTGTACCCCAGCATGTGACAGTGCCTTCCAATTAGGATGAGAAAAAACTAGAAAAGGGAGAAAATACTGCCACAGGAACAGATTGACTGGCTAATATTCTTCTGCTGTGATGAAGAAAAAGGCCCTATTGTATAAAGTCCATATAGCAGATGTTGTCATATTAAGTTTTATTTTCATGCAAATGGTGAAAATGAACAATAGCAATTTTATCACTTGCCTTTGGAAACTCCCATTCATTGTTTCATTTCCTCATAAGCTTCAGGAAACGATTATTAGTTAAATGATATGGGGAAATCAATTATGAAAGCCATCCTTCATTGCTTGGAATGAAATAGAACATTTAACGATTTCCCTTGCATGTTTAAGTTGTTTCTCCTGCTGCATCTCAGTTCTTCCTCAGGACAGGGTAGTTCGTAAACTCATTAAATGCAGCCTTCCTTCAACAACTGTCTGCATCCTGGGCATAATTTCTATAGTTTCCAGTTCTCTTGGAGAAAGTTTTTTGTTGCTTTGTTAAGAATATTCCACTGAATACTTCAATCGTGTCTGTTAGGGGCTATCTATCCTGCTGTTTTTAGAGACTTCATTTTGTGGAAAAAAATAGCAACAGAAGTAGGCTCACAGCCAACGTGAAAGCCCTTTTGTTCTTGAAGTGAATATTGTGAAGCACTTTGAAAAGCTTTGCATTCTTTTCGTTCCATTTTGAATTGGTCACAGCCATACTGACCTCTGGTTTCTATCTGTGAGTTGGATAGGCTTTTGTTCAATACTCCTCCTGTGTGATACTTTGAGTAATCCTTAAACAAAGCAGCTTCTGAAATAAAGACAAACTTGTGGATCAAACTATTTTTGTGACCTACAAATATTACTGTACTGTACTTTAGGACACACTTGAGCAGCTTTTTTTGAGACTACCTGAGCTTAGTGTTGTATATAGTATTTAACTGATTGGGTGATTATCTTCAAACCCCCTCTGTGATGCAAGATACTTTAATGTTTTTTTAAAAAATTGACTTATTAAAATGCTTATCATGAATTCAGCAGTTCTAGAGATGAATTTGTTTATTTTGCATTTCATCAGACTTCACTCCGTGAAGCTATGCTGAAAATATGTTGTGGAACTTAATAACACAGTAATCCTTGAGCTCTGCATCTTCCATAAGCACCTGCTGGATTATTAACGCAAAATTAATTATTCACATTGGCCTGTTGGAAATGTTCAGCTATTTACATGATGTAACAGATTGTACAATGGTGGTGTTCAACAATAACACTCATCAAACATAAAATCTGCTCTGCCATTCCTCTTATTTTGATGGGTTTAATGTGACAGTAGATATTGTTTAACATTTGCAATAATAAAAATGTTGACAGAACTTTGTAAAAGTACTTTGCACCACATTTGCATCCCATAACAGCTAGGATTCGGTCACAAGACATTATTCCAAAGAGAAAGGGTTTGTTGAACCCTATTAATGGGGTATAATATATGCCAGAAATGCAGCATTTTCACAGCTGGAGTTTTCTATTGAGGAAAGCCACAATTCCTTATATAAAAAAAATGGTTTCTAAGGAAGCTGTGTGGAACACAGCATCTGAAAACAATTTGTTTGGTAATGGGAAATGTTCTAGACAACGGTGGGAAAGAATCAGCTGAAAAGGAATGATTCGTGAGCTGGCAGCACATTCACAAAGGCTTTTGCCTGTGTGTGTTCCACAATGCCTTTTATAAATTTGACTGCATTAAAAGCGCATTCATTAATTGTCCCAACAAACACATCACTGTTGTCTGCAAAGGCATTCCAGTCATGCAGTCCAGTTGTGTAACCAGAGTTGAAAAATGTTACATCCTCCTATATCATGCTAACTTAAACCTCTTTATATTGTACGAAAGGAGTCATGAGAACTGAATCTTCCAGTTATTGTTGGCCATTTTATGGACCTAGAATGAAACCACTTTGAACTTGCATTTATATAGTGTTTTAATGTTTAAAAAAAAAAATTGAAGGTGCTTCACAAATAGGTGTAGTGAAAATAGATGTTGAGTCAGAAACATTAGGAGGAGTGGACAAAAACATGTTTAGAGCTGGGTTTTGAGAATTTTTATAAAAGTGAGGATAGAGAAAGAGATGGAGAGACCTTGGGAGCTCTGCTGTCACTGCTGAAGTAAAGGGAAGAAAAGATGCACAAAAAGACAGTGTCAGAAGAACAGAGCTTTCAGGTCAGGATATAGAACAAAAGGAGATTGCAGAGACCAGGTGGGCTTGGCTATGTACAGAGACAGATTTATAGATGATGAGAATTTTTAATTAAATCTATTGGGGAACAAGGATCCAGTGGAGGTCAGTTAAAGCAGGGGTGATGGGCACGCAGGGTTATTTTGAGGCTTCCAGCAGATTTTGCACAAGTTGGGAGTTTTTGGGGCGTGAAAAATGGGAGATCAGCAAGGAAAGCATTAATTTCAGTTGAGTTGGGGGGTAATTTAAGGCATGTTTAAGGGTAGGGAGGCTATGGTGGTCGTGGCAACAAGCATTGTTATGCTTTGGATCTGTGTCACTAATTGAGGCGATGAAACCACCAAAGCACATGCACATAATGAAAATGATGCATATATTGTCTATCTTTAATGAAAATGACACATCTGCAAATGCAGATACCCCTCTTCAGATTGTAGATGTGAAACGGTCCAACAAAATGGTGCACTTCTGAGTTGGAGCCTGTGACTGATGAGAACATTCCAATTTGCTAAATTTCCTGACCAAACTACAATTAAACTCTGAATGACCTGAGCCTATGTTAATGTAAGAATCATAATTTTTGGTGTTAGAGAGAAATGGCTGCACCTTTCAGAAAACAAACACACTGTGTATCACTTAGCATAACCTTCCTGACCTTATAAAGTGGTATACCTCCAGGGCTGTGACGATCACTGGAACAAAAACAGTGGCAGGAAAATCCTTTATTTTAGGATTATGTTGATTTAGTTGCACCATGCTTGTTATTTAGCATTGCTTTTAGAAGGAAAATGCATCAAAATACATGTTGGGCAGCTCGGGTTTTTAAAATTATATGAATTCTAAAACCTAATTACAATGCATGCAGCAGCCTGTAATTGTAGGCACATGTATACTGCAGTTTGAGATTAATTTGGATCATTGTGAAGAACAATTTTAAATCTAGCAGTGTTGAGTATAGTATTTGTCAGATGAATTACAATGGTGAGATATCAGCAAGAACTAGGACCGATCCCTCCAGGACGCCCTGGTCCATTCCTCCATCACCCCCTGCACCTCAACCCCCTCCCACGGCATCATCCCATGCAATTGCAGAAAGTGCAACACCTGCCCCTATACCTCCCCCCACCTCACCGTCCAAGGGCCCAAACACTCCTTTCAAGTGAAGCAGCCCTTCACTTGCACTTTTCTCAAGTTGGTCTACTGCATTCGCTGCTCCCAATGTGGTCTCTTCTACCGTGGAGAGATCAAATGCAGACTGGGTGACCGCTTTGCGGTCTGTCCGCAAGCATGACCCAGACCTTCTTGTCGCTTGCCATTTCAACACTCCACCCTGCTCTCATGCCCACATGTCCGTCCTTGGCCTGCTGCATTGTTCCAGCGAATTCAACGCAAACTAGAGGAACAGCACCTCATCTTCCGACTAGGCACTTTACAGCCTTCCAGACTTAACATTGAGTTCAACAACTTCAGATCATGAACTTTCTCCTCCATCCTCATCCCTTTTTGATCCCCTTTTTTCAAATATTTATTTTTAAATTTTTATGTATATTTTTTTTCCCACCTAATTTTATTATTATTTTTAAAATTAATTTCCATTCATTGTTTTATCCCCATCTTTTAGCCTATTTCGATCTTTTTACCCACACTGTCCCCTCCCCCCCACCCCCACTAGGGCCATCTGTCACTTGTTCATTCTGCTTTCTACTCTTAATGTCACCATTAGCATCTTCTTTAGCTGGTATCACCACCATCAACACCCCTTCAACCTTTTGTTCATGACACCTTTTGCAATCTCTCCTTTGCCTCCACCTATCACTGGCCTTCTATCCAGCTTCATCTGTCCCATCCCCACTTAAACAGTATATATTTAACCACATTTCTACTTCTCTTTAGTTCTGAAGCAGAGTCATACGGACTCGAAATGTTAACTCTGTCTTTCTCTCAATAGATGCTGCCAGACCTGCTGAGTTTTTCCAGCAATTTTTGTTTTTGTTTAGCTGGTATTTAGCTGCGCTGGAAAAGGCAGATAGCATTTTCTCTTGCATTGGAAAATCCAGGTACTTCCACGAGTTGAAGCAAGTATTAAAAATGATTTCTTTGTCATCTGTGCTTCCATGTTGGTTTCTGTATTTAGGGCAAGCTAATTAGGAATTTAAAATATTATTTGGTACGGACAAGTTAGACCCAGAGTATTATTTTAAAGTAAGCCAAAAGAGTAAAAGTAAGGGGTTAAAATAAATGAAAGGTAAATTTAAAGCAATACATGAAGAACAGTTTTCAGGCAGTTATGGAGCCAAATACGTCAAGGATACAGTATTCAAAATGCTGATGGATTTTTTAATTGGAGTAGAGTTGCCAACTGTGTTTGCAGACATTCTTGCCAGTTTGATCACGTGACGTTCTTGAGACTGTGACACCGGCAACTGTTGTTGCATTTATTTAGTGTATCTCTTTGTAAATACACCAGTGCACTTAAGCAACATTGTTAGCTAAAAGCTGATGAGCAAAGAGATGCCGTGTGAATTCCAACCAGTTAAAACTGGATTTCATAGAATCATAGAAATTTACAGCACAGAAGGTAGCCAGTCACCCATCTTGTCTGTACCAGCTGAAAAAGCGCCATCCAGCCTAATCTCACTTCTCAGCTCTTGTTCTGTAGCCTTAAGGCACTTCAGGTGCAAATCCAAGTGCCATTTAAATGCAATGAGGGTTTCTGCCTCTACCACCCTTCACAGCAGTGAGTTCCAGAATCCCCCGCCCGCCACCATTCTCTGGATGAAAAGTTCTCTTCAGCTCCCCTCTAATCCTTCTACCGATTACTTTAAATCTAGGCCCCTGGCTATTGACCTCTGCTAAGGGAAATGAGTCTTTCCTATCTTCACCTAGGCCCTTCATAATTTTATACACCTCAATTAAATCTCACCTTGGCTTCACTGTTCCATAGAAAACAATCCCAGCCTATTCAATCTTTCCTCGTAGCTAAAGTCTTCATATCCTGGCCACATCCCGGTCAATCTTTTCTGTACCCTTTCAACTGTGATCACATCTTTCCTGTAATGTGGTGACCAGACCTGTACGCAGTATTGTACCTGTGGCCTCACTAGTGTTTCATACAGTTCTGGAATAAGTGCCCTATTCTCATACTCTTTGTTTCAGCTAATAAAGGAAAGTATCTTGTATGCCTTCTTAAGCATCTCATCTACCTGTCCTGCTGTCTTCAGGGATCTGTGGACATTCACTCCAAGGTCTCTCTGCTCATCTACACTTTTCAGTATCCTACCATTTATTGTGTATTTCTTGCCTTGTTTGTCCTTCCTGTAGTAGAAGTATCTGGTATATACAGTGTTAATGTGGGACTGAGTGCAGTACCGCCCGCAAAGTGATGTAAGAAGGCAGATAACCTAGACCTAGGCTCAGTGTGGTGTTGGCCAGAGATAAATACCTAGGATGGAGATAGCTCCATGCCTGTACCCTTTACTGTATAGTTGTATATAGTTACAAGTAGTTAATAAAGACTTGCTGTTAACATGCAGAAGATTGTGAAGACTTGAACAGGCACGTTCTGCAGCCAAACCAGCCCAACGTGGTGGCAGCTCTGGATTAAAAGCCCCATCCTCACAGAAATGCTGAAAGACTAAGAAAAAGGACTTTGTCAATGGATTCTGAACTGAAAGAATCTCCCTAATGAAGCTACACATGCTGAGAAAATTCACCAGAAAGAGCTCCAGCAAAAAACTCCACACAATCTCCCTTGGAAGTCCAGCTTCAACAGGCAGAGCTCATAGTCTGCAAGGATGAGCTAAATCCTATTCACTTCCAGGCTGCAGTCAGTCCTGAGAAGCCCTTTTACTAATTCAGTCAGAAGTTCAGTTTGAACGAAACCCATCGCTAATCCTGGGATTCCCTCTCTCTCGGTCTCAATATGTGGCCTCCCAAGTTGAACAGAAAAAAACAAATTAATAATTAATTTACTCAACTCATGGGAACCTCACCACCACCCGAATCCGTAAACAGCAAGCCTGCAGTTCATTCAAAAGCCTCGCCACTCGCAATGCTAACTTGCTGATTCAATCAAGCCGGCACACCGCCGACCCATGCAGCCATTGTTGAAGCTTCTTCCTGAAGTACGCTGGCACCATTTTGCGAAGCCCATCAAAACTGGCAAGTGCGGGAAATCCATTGTTCTGCATGGAAAGGCGATGCCATCTTGGAAGCCTATAAGCCCTTAAAGCTGTACCCACACCATTAAAATCTTCAACATGAATTCCAGACTTCCAACTCCACTGGGACTCACCCAAGGCCCAGGACAGTCACAAAATTGGAGTTTTTTTGGGAGAAGATTTTTAAGATTCAACATTGCTTCAGGTTTAAATAAAAAATTATAACAGAACAAGTAAACACACTACTACTTAGCAGGGCCAATTGCAGACGACATCATTCCACGACAGGATATTGATGAGTCATCCGCCAAATTTGAGGTTTTAAAATCCTTTGACATTTATTTCAACTTGAGATCCAACAAATTAATGGAAAGAACTGAATTCAATAAGAGAGTCTAACTGCCGTGGGGGAACCTGTTGATTCCTTCATGAATGATCTCTACATGATAGCAGAGGGGTGTGAATATAGGGATATGGGGATTTAAAGTCTGAGCTCACCTGAGACAGAATTGTGGTGGGTTTTGCAGACCATTCACTCTCTGACCTCCTTACAAGGTAAAGATGACCTTACCCTAGACAAGGCAACCCAGCTAGTTAGAATGTCTGAGCTACGTGCACAACACAGTACAATCCTAAGGGGAGAGAATACAACATGAGGCAGAAGCCAACCCTCAGCGCAGCTTATTGGGTCACAAAGACACGGACAATCCGAGACAGCGAAAGCAATTCCTGAACCACCCAGCAGAGTGACCTTGCCAATGCTGCGGTGCAAAGCGCCCTCATAGGAGAGATCAGTGTCCTGCGAGCACTGTCCAATGCTTCCACTGCAACAGACACGGACACTTTGGCAAACTGTTCAAGTCCAAACTCCAGCACTGCGCAGATAGCCCAAAGGTAATCCACGAGGTCGAGACCGAAAACCAGAAGACACACAGCCATGCTTCTTGGGTGAGATCAAAGCTTGTGGTTCTTCATTTTGGAATGCTGACATCTGGTAAATGCTCATCTAACAAATTTTAAATTAGATTCGGGTGCCAGCATGACAGTCCTGTCAGACAAGGTACCATGGCTTTGAGCAACAGATGCTCCACTTTATAGAGCAGGGGGAGTTCGATCCACGGTCATCAGCATGACCCTGGAACCACTGAGGTATGGCAGCAAACAAATCTTTGAGCTGATGTATGTCATCCGTATCCAGCCTTTCTGTCTCCTGAGCAGGGGTGCCAGTGTAGCCCTGGATCTCATCCAGGCGGTGTAGGATGTAAAGACTACCACTGTCGTTAGCCAGCCAGTACAACATGGTACCAAGTGCTCAAACACTAAAGAACATTCAGACTCAATTTCATCTTCATTTTCTCTTCTCTGTTTGCGGAGCAGGTTTGTTCATTATCATTCCAGGTCACGAAAAGTCCCCAATGGTCAGACCAGCCTATCACCTACAAGATTACCATGGCACCTCCGGTAGAAGTAGAACCAGAGAATTATCAGCAGTCTGAGAAGCCTCTACCTCCAACTATTAACCCTGTACATGATGATGGTACAGCTGATCAACACATTAATCACTGCAACTTCCAGCCAGCGTGCCACAACCACATGGGATGCTGTAACTGTGTAGCAATTTATCACCTTCAACAACAAAAAGCAGAGGTGAGCATACCACTAAACCACCTTCTCGCCACAGAAATGCTCTCCTTCAGCCTCAGAGGGCTTTCAGACAGCCCACGTGGAAAAAGAAGAAGAAAAAGCAGGACCAACGAGACGAATACCATCTTTGTCCACCTTGCCAGAAACGATAGAGAGTATTAGCAGCCATGCATCGATACAACAGCTGAACTAACCAGGCATGAGTCAGCATAAAGCAATAGAAGAAAAACCTGAAAACATTCCCAAACGCCAGTCCAACCTCCATGCCAACTACAAGAACCAGATCCAACAGAACCTACCAATCTCCTGACGAAATGGCGAACGAGACATGGAAGGGTTATAAGGCCTTTAGACCGCCTGAACCTCTAACTTCAAGGACTGGAAGGGGGGAGATGGGGTTTTGAGAATGTTGTTAATACTAATACTGTAATAGCAATCATGTTAGAACAGCATTAAGGTGTAACAATAAGGTAAGTGCATAAGACTTATAACAATGTAAGACTTTAATTAAACTAAAGTAACTCTAAATCCATGGGATAAAGATTTGGAGCCGGGGATGGAGTAGAAGAGTCTGGAATATACAGGCTTAATGTGGGACTGAGTTCAGTACTGCCCACACAGTGATGTAAGAAAGCACATGACCTAGACCTAGGGTCAGTGTGGTGTTGGTCAGAGACACATTAAGATCTAGGACGGAGATAGCTCCATGCCTGTACCTTTTACTGTATATTTATATGTAGTTACAAGTAATTAATAAAAACTTGCTGTTAACATACAGAAGACTATAACCAACAGCATCCCAACATTCCACAAATTTATTACTTCACACTTCTCCGGATTGAATTCCATTTGCCACTTTTTTTGCCCACTTGACCAGTCCATTGATATCTGCTTGCAGTCTCAAGTTTTTTTCCTCACTATCAACCATATGGTCATTTTTTTTGTCATCTGCAAATTTCTTGATCACATCCACTACATCTGAAAACAGAATTACCTGGAAAAACTCAGCAGGTCACAGACATCTTTTGATTATCTGCTCATCTCCACAATCACCACACCCTCAATGTCTCTCTCCCCCACCCCCCCCCCAACCCACCTTAAACCAGTTTATATATCTCCCTTCTTCTAACTATGTTTCAGTTCTGCCGAAGGGCCATGAAGGCTCGAAACGTTGACTGATTTCTTCTCCGCCGATGCTGCCAGACCTGCTGAGTTTTTCCAGGTAATTCTGTTTTTGTTTTGGATTTCCAGCATCTGCAGTAGCTTTTAGCTTTTTGTTTTTATCCACTACATCTGAGCCTGAATCATTGATACATACCATGAAAAGAAAGAGACCCATTATTGAACCCCACAGAACCCCACAAAAAAATAACAATTGGAATTCATTCCAGAGAAGTGTAAGGTACTTGAGAGGGAAACAAGACAAGGAGTAAACAATAAATGTCAGGATACTGAGAAGTGTCGATGAGCAGACACCTTGGAGTGCATGTCCAGCCTTCCTATGACACATATACCTGCTGACCATTATCCTTTGCTTCCTGTCACTGAGTCAATTTTGGATCTAGCTTGTGACTTTTGCTTAGATCCTGTGGGCTTTTACTTTTCTGACAAGTGCAATCTTGTCAAAAACCTTGTTAAATTCATATTGACTACATCAAAAATGCTGCCCTTATCAATCCTCCTTTTTACTTCCTCAAAAAACACAATCACGTTAGTCATACATGACCTTCACTTAACAAACCCTTGCAGACTGTCCTTAATTAATCAGTGCCTTTCTAAATGATGATTAATACTGTCCCTCAGGATTTTTAAAAAATAATTTACCCATTACCAAGGTTAGGCTGACTATACAGTTGTATAATTCTCTGGCACCATGTCTGTAGCCAGAGAGATTTGGAAACTGATAGTCAGAGCCTCCATTATTTCCCCTCTCAATTTTCCCAGCAGTCTGGGTTTGGCAACTTATCTGCTTTCAAAGATGCCAAATCCCTTAATATTTCCTCCTTATTATGTTTATATCATCTAATATTTCACACTCCTCCTCCTTAACTACAATGTCTGCATCACCCTCCTCTTTTTTGAAATAAAGTATATATTAAGAACCACGTCCACATCTTCTGCCTAGGCACACAGATTACCATTTTGGTCTGTAATAGGGCCTACTCTTTCCTTAGTTATTCTCTTGCTCTTTGTGTTTATAAAAGAGTTTTCCTTGATTTTACTTGCCAATGTATTTTCATGCCCTCTTTTTGTTTTCCTGTTTTTTTTGTTTATTTCACCCCTGCATTTTCTATATCCCTCTGGCTTTCTGTTGATTGAGCTTACAGCATCTGACGTAAGCGTCTCTTTTTTGCCTTATTCTACACAGTATGCTCCCAAAGGACTTAAGATTTGTGCATCCTATGCTTTTTTCTTTATGGGAACATTAGTTTGGATCCCTCTGTCTCTCCTGGAATGTCTCCCACTACTCTTAACACTTATTTACCTTCATGTAACTATTTCCAGTCCACTGAAGAAGAGTCGTACGGACTCAAAACGTTAACTCTGTTTCTCTGTCCACAGATGCTGCCAGATTTGCTGAGTTTTCCCAGCATTTTCTGTTTTTATTTCCAATCTCCAGCATCTGCAGTTTTTTGCTTTTATTTCCAGTCCACCTTTGCTAAATTCCATCCTGTCATAAAATAGGTTTTATCCCAATTGAGAACTTTAAATCCTGGTTTATCTTTTTTTTCCATAACTGTGCAAGATCCAATTAATTATAATTACTACCACCAAAATCCTCTGTCACTGATGCCCCTTCCACCTGTCCAGCTTCATTCCCTAAAACTCTGAGGTTCTCCCTGGTCTCCATGGTGTGAAGAACCTTTCAGTGTTGATGTTTTTGAGGTGATTACTGATCATCATGCGTATGCAAACATTTCCTGTGCTGATATTTCTGAGACGCTGAAACAAAGTGCAATTATCTTAAAACATCCCCTTAGAAGGCAATGTGTTCACTCAGCAAACTGAGATCAAATAATTTTGCTGTGGGTGAGAACCCTGTTGATTGTAATTTCATGAGTGAAGCAACATTCTCAGCTTTTAAAACAACATTCTGACACTTGTCCGATAACCATTATATGATGATGTGAGATTACAAGGTATTATGCAAGTACAAATAGTCAAGAATTTACAAACAGAGTTTTTATCTTTACACACTGTCTCAGAAAAACTTACATGAATCCTTTTCACAAAGAGGCCAAATAGAGAATAAACAATTACTGCAAATGTGTTATTCGAGGTCCTTGAGTTACAACTTAACCAATTAAGCAAAGTTGAAATTATTTATTTGGTCACCTGAGCCCTGACATAACACCCTCAATCATGCTTTCAAATTATGTTGATATTATAGGTTTGATTTTTACCTATTTTGAAGTTTCACTGTCAGGATTCATATCTTCTGTTTCCTTCACAGTTAAAGTTTCCAAGTGCCACACTGCATAGTTTGGAAGATGGTTAGCAAATGGCTGCGTCAGGCAACTTGCCATATAGTTAGTATGCTTTCCATCTTCAGTGAATGCTCATGAACATTGTCACACCAATAACTGAAAGGTGAATAATCTCCATACTAATTTGCTAAATTGCAGGCCTTATTTAGAGGGATATTAATTTCAACAAAATAAAAGTGTAAAGTCCTGAAAGAAGTGTCTCACAGTTCAGGGCGCTCACACCTAAATAAAAGGAAAAACTATGTAGTGCATTTCACGACCTCAGGACATTCCAAAGCACGATACAGCCAATGAAGTACTTTTGAGATTTAGTCACTGTTGTCATGTAGGAAGCTCAGCAGCCAAATTGTACGCAGCAAACTCCCACAAACAGCAATGAGATAATGACCAGATAACCTGTTTTATTGATGTTGGTTGACTAAAAACGGAACAATCTTTTAAGTAGCTCCATTTAACCAGGGTACCTGACAAAAAGATTTGGGTCTGCCATTGTGGTTAAATCTCTTGAAACTAATTGGTTAAACTTTGAACATTCTATAAATCTTAGTTGCTGCAAACCAACCCAAGTGGTTTTTTATGGTTTGTTTTGTTTTCTTTTTCAGGCACATCACATCACGGTGGCTATTCCCATTCTTCAGTTTTGTATGCCTTAAAAGAATGTGGCATTCGTCACATTGACACTGCAAAAAGATATGGCTGTGAATCACATCTAAAGAAAGCAATCAGAGAGTGTGGCGTGAATCGGGAGAGCCTGTGGATAACTACAAAACTCTGGCCTGGGGACTATGGCTGTGAAACCACTAAAGCAGCATGTTTGGATTCCTGCAAAAGACTCGGTCTGGATTACATCGGTATGAACAAATGCCCAAACAAGTTTAAGAGATATGATTCTGTTAAATGATGATTTAAGTTTTGGAGCTGTTTGTATTTTTTAAAATGTGAACTTGATGCACTTTTATTTTTCAACAAGATACTAATTTTTTAATTAGGTTTTTCGGTTAGAGGAAATTTAGTGGCCCTATCTTCCTTCTGACCAGCTAGCCTTCACTTTCTCCCCTTGTGCTTGTCATTCAGCATGCAGGTCAGCTGCAGTGACATTTATAACAGCGAACCTATCAAGTTCTGAGTACAGATATGCAGAAACCTTCAGCTGCTTCCTTCTCAGGCCACCCATTTACAAGCTAGCTGACCAGAAAATCATGACCACTTTTGGTGACAGAATTGTAACATTTGTAACTTTATCTCAAACAATGTCAAATGAAGCCATTCAGCTCCTTTAATATTCTTCACTTTGATGATGCGATGGAATTTCAAGTTCAATTGATCCAAATCCAATTTATCTTGCAGTCTAATTAAAACTCTTGTTAAGTATAGTTAATGAATTAGAATCTCACAGTGCAGAAGAGGCCCTTCGGCCCATCGAGTCTGCACCGACATGTGAGAAACACCTGACCTACCTACCTAATCCCATTTACCAGCACTTGGCCCATAGCCTTGAATGTCATGACGTGCCAAGTGCTCATCCGGGTACTTTTTAAATGACGTGAGCCAGAGATAAATATCTAAAACACTAAATAACCTTAACCACCATAAGCAAGTGTTACTGAAATGCTGGTAATGTTCAGTTAACAATGAAACTTTTATGCTTTTTCACTGTCTCTCCCAGCCAGTTTTGTCATCCCATTTAACTTCTGATCCTCTGCTATCATAGTATGCACGATCTACTTTACTGAATTTGGCTCCTAAATAATCAGCTAAAAATGTGATATTTTGAAAAATAATACGACAATTGGTTTAAAATCAGTAATTCAGTCTGGTTGCTGATGTTCATAAACTGTTGTTCACACTTTCCCCTCCTGGCTTGTTATGTTTTTGGAATCACTCATTCGAATTAATGCAACCGCTAGGCCTCCCACAAGGAAGACCACTTGCAAGAGAATATCCGAAACACATGGAATGAGAACAAGCTGCTAGACCCTCAGGCTGTATACAATCCACTCTTTTGTGTACCGTACCCATTACGTCTCGCACAAGAGTGACTGTCCTCACTTCCTCCACAAAAATAAATTGTGCAAAACTCCAGTATATCCACTCCAATGCACATCCCACACTGTTCTTCTAATTTCAGCAGTCTTATTTGGGATGGTGTTAATTTACTTCAACCAGCCTAGAGACCATGATGTTCCACAGAAGATTCTAACAGATCTATCCTGAGATATTCACCTCTGTCTGTCATGGCTCAGTGGTAGCATGCTCACCTTGGATTCAGAGGATTATGGGTCTGGGTCCATTTCAGACACTTCAGTGTGTAACCTAGGCTGACATCTCAGTGCATTACTGAAGCCGTGCTGAAGGAGTGTCATTTTTACAGAGTCAGAGAGTCATTTACGGCACGGGGGAGGCCATTCGGCCCATCAAGACTGTGCCAGCTCGCCACAAAGCAATCCAGTCGCTCCCACTCCCCAAGAAAGATGGTAAACCAAAACCCACTCTGCCCTCCCTGGGAACTAAAAGATCCCAAGGCATTATTCAAAAAAGAGCTGGGAGACTGTCTCAGTGTCCTGGCCTATATTTATGCCTCAATCAGCATCACCAAACATAATTAACAGGTCTAAAAACAGAAAATGCTGGAAAACTCAGCAGGTCTGGCAGCATCTGTGGAGAGAGAAACAGAATTAACGTTTCGAGTCCGTATGACTCTTTGGACTCGAAACGTAGGGCGGAATCATCCCACATTTGCACTAAGTGTGGTAGTGGGTGGGTAAAACAATGCTTTGACACTGTATCGTCCCAAACCTGCCACGTTATTTATGCATTCCTGGGAAACCACCATTTCGATGGTGGGCGGGCTCTAATTCACCTGCCCGCCATCACCTCGTCACTTCGTCACACCAAGCACCATATTTATAGTCCAGCCGCGTGCACACATCTCAGTGCTTCCTGCCCACGACTATGGTAGGGAAGATGTCCACAAAAGGCAAAAAGTCTGCAGCCCCCAGTTTAGCGACGCATCACTGGAACGTGTTTGGATGCCATGGTTCCCCACCAGGTTGTCCTCTACCCCCGCCCTGGCCGCAGGATGGGCAGCAGTATGACCAACCAGGCTTGGGAGGCGGTGGCAGCGATGGTCAGCGCCAACAACCTTCAAAATGAAACAGCCGCCCAGTGCCACAAGAGGTTAAATGATCTCCATCGTTCCGTCCAGGTAAGTCACTCTTCTCATCACTCATCTCTCACACTGAAAACCCATCACACATCCACAGGGATCTCACTCACTGCCAGTTCAAGGGACATCACCGTTCACTCTCTCACACTCACCGTCATTGTCCTCATCCGATCCATGGGACCACTCACCACCCATACATGCAAGGCATACTTATCATCTGGCCTGGTAGATGTCCTGCTTACACTTTCCCCATCTATATCCATGCAGGACAAGCTGGCACACAACAATAGGGAGAGGTCGCAGACCGGTGGAGGAATGCCTGAAATCAAGGTCCTCACAGACTTTGAAAACAGAGCCATCCAGCTGGCCGGCGATGAACTGGATCAGTCCTGTGCTAACGGTGACGGTGCAGTGCAACATCCATCAGACAACCATGCTGTGAGTGGTGTGTCCTGTTTCACAGGTCACTGCCATGCCCTAATTAATCTCTCCTTGCTTTCGCAACCTGAAGAGGAATCTGGAGGCAACCTCCTTGAAGTCACGTCATAGCGCTCACCCACACACTCCATCAGCACAGAGACACACACCTCAGTGGGACCAGGCTTCGTAATAGCCTCGGGATCACAATCTGGTGAGTACATCGCACTGTCTGATCCACAGCAGGTGGTGGCAGGGACTTCCATTGTGTCTGGCACTCTGAGCACTGCTGGAGGCCAGAAATTTGCTGAGTCCGAGTCAGATGATGAGCCTTTGGACTCGGTCATGTCCCAGTTGTTGGAGCTGAAAAGGAAAGCTCTGGAACATCAGGAAAGGATATCTACTGCACTCCTCAGATTGCAAGGCACGATGGAGGAGTTCATCTGCCTTCACTCTGAGGTGATAGCCTCAGCATGCCAACACACCAAGGTCAACACTGGTACAATGCCGGCTGCCATGAAACCTTGGTCCTGCATGTCGCTCCTGCACTGCCACGTGGACTCAACTCCATTGCTGATACATAGTTGTCCTCCAACAATGTGTATGCGAGAGGGATGCTGGGCAGCTCAATCTCACTCTAGCTACCCCTTCTTCCTCAAGGAGTCAGCCTGGGGCCCTCGGGCACCCAGGGGGAGGAGGATCAGCAGATGCACTCCTGTGGTCCACTAATCCAGGTGACTCCGGGAGTGTCCAGCCGATCCAAATCCCCTCTTTCTGTGACCTCAGCTGTCATGAAGAGATATTAATGTCTATAATGTTATTGGAAATTATTTTTAAAATGGAGTTGTAGTGGGGTCTGTGACTATGTGTTTGACTGTGTGTGTCTTAATTGGATTAAAACCAGCAAGTCTGGATGCTTTGATGTATAGTAGTTTGAGATGTTAATTGGGCAAACAGTAAGGAAGTTAAAAGGTAAAGTGTACATTTGCATTTGTTGAATAAAGCATTCGAGAGCGGGAGTAAAATCTTGCACCTAGCTGGAAGATGCCAAGCAATGTGTTTATATTACTAATAAAATTAGTGAGGTGAAAATGTTATTGTCAGAAGATGTGAAGTTAAAAACCTAGTGATACCACGGAAAATTTGCATTCAAAGTGGAAGCTAGGTATAAAGAGGGAAAAGAGATTGTGTGTAAGGTAGAGGCATTTTAAGATCTATCAAGTGTGAGAAGCTCCGGCCTGTAAACCTCAAGTCTGTCTGCAAGAATCCAGGGCTGAAAGAAACTAATTTTGAATGCCACTGTCCAGGGTGTGCTGTGCCAGGTGTTTCTTTAAAACGCTGAGTTTTACTGTTGCCTTAACGGGGTATAGCTGAGAGTCAGATTAATTAGTGGATTTTTGTAGTTATTGTAGTAGTAATTTTGTAGACATATGTATGTGCTTACAATTTTTCTTGTATTAATAAATGTTTAGTTTTATAAAACAGCCTCTTGAGACTCAGTGGTCTTATTATTACTGAATTCAAAGCCTGCAACTTGAAACATACAAATTGCAAAAATGGGTTATGACAGTTGTTTCGTTTCCCTCTGAGATTTCAGCAACTCAGCCTTTACCAAAGACTGTGTCATAATATCAGTAAGCTTCAGCTCCACAGGCTGAGGAGGGTGCCACTGCCACGCAGCAGGACCCCGAAAGCAGGCTGGGGCCCTTCAAGTCTCGGCCCTTCAGAGGATGCCCGCCAAGGTCATCACAGACAAGGTGTTGCAGTCAGCAGGCTGCCTCCACCTCTGCTGTGGATGTCCGGGGAGCACCAAGACGTAGTGGCAAGGTTAGGAAAGTTAAGAAGAATTAGTTGCACATCCTGGGCACGGGTGTCACTTGTAGACACTGTTCACTATTGTCAATAAACTCCCAAGAACGTCTCCCTGCCTATGGCTCCTTGTTCTGATGTGCAGTATTTTTGTCACTCAGATGTGAAACCTTTCTGCACAAGATTAAGACAGGTGTCTCAGTTCAGGGCCTCTTCCCTGTGCTCTGTGCAGCCTTAAAGTCAAAGTGATGATCTGGCCTCTTACTCCCTGGACACATTATTGATGCCTGCACCTCGACAGTGCTTGTCATTGCTGCCAGAATGCAGTAGGCAGGTGCCACAGAGTTCCCTCGTTCACTCTGGGTGCTCTCAGCACCTTTAAGGTGGGGCTGGCCCCCATCTCTTCAGCATCTGTGACCAGTGACGCTGTGCTCCTGAAGGGCTCAGATGCTGAAGGCGGACAAAGGATCAGATGCTTCTAAAGTTTCATGGCTGTGTATCAATGATATGACCCTGATCACAGAGCTCAAGTGAGCTGCCCTCAGCCAGACAGGAGTCAGACATTCTCAGAGGCTACGTGAAGATCTATGGAGTGTCCTCTTCATGTTGTCATCATCCTCCTGCAATTAAGCGACTATTAGGGCCTCCACTGTGTTTTCATGACAGGGGCATTTGATCTGCTGTAAGCCAGACTGGAGTCAAATAGTCACAGGTGCAATGTGAGGATCTATGGGGTCACCTCACTGCATGTCGTCATCACAAATCTAGCAGCTATGAGGGCCTCCTGAGCGTGCCTGCCTCGTCTAGCCAGTGCGAGGGTCTCATTCCTGTCATCGTCACCTTCGAGGACTTCCTCATCCTCATCCCCATCGGCGTACTCCTCCATCTCCTCCTCAGCCAGCTCATCTCCCTGTTGCAGCGCCAGGTTGCAAAGGGCGCAGCTGACAACGACGATGTGTGACACCCTCTGCGGACTCTATTGCTGGATCCCACCAGGCCAGTCCAGGCACCCGAACCTCATCTTCAGCATCTCGATGATTTACTCCGCCAAGTTGCGGGTTACAGCATAAGCCTCATTATACCGTTACTCTGCTGCAGTCTGAGGCCGCTGCACAGTATCATCAGCCACAGTCTCTGCGGGTAGCTCTGGTCCCCAAGGAGGCATCCCTGCAGCTTCTGTGGACCCTGGAAGACTTCAGGGATCTGTGACCAATTGAGGATGTAGGAGTTGTGCACACTCCCTGGGAACTGTGCGCACACCTGCAGGATGCATTTCTGCTGGTCGCACCCCAACTGCACATTCAGCAAGTCATCTAGTCCACCGTGTGCTGCGATGGAGATCTGAGTGCCACGTGAGTCCAGTCAACCGCACCATGCACCTGTGAGAAACCCAAAATCTGGGCAAGTACAATCGCTCTTACATCCTGGAAAAACTCAGCAGGTCTGGCAGCATCTGCGGAGAGGAACGCACTTAACGTTTCAAGTCCGTATGACTCATCAACAGAACTAAGTAAAAATAGAAAAGAGGTGAAATATAAGCTGGTTTAAGGTGGGGGGGTGGGACAGGTAGAGCTGGATAGAGGGCCAGTGATAGGTGGAGATAGCCAAAAGATGTCATAGACAAAAGGACAAAGGTGTTGAAGGTGGTGATATTATCTAAGGAATGTGCTAATTAAGGGTAGAAAGCAGGACAAGCAAGGTACAGATAGCCCTAGTGGGGGTGGGGTGGGGTGAAGGGAAGGGATCGAAATAGGCTAAAAGGTAGAGATAAAACAATGGATGGAAATACATTTAAAAATAATGGAAATAGGTGGGAAAAGAAAAATCTATATAAATTATTGGAAAAAAAAGGGGATCAGAAAGGGGGTGGGGATGGAGGGGAGAGTTCATGATCTAAAATTGTTGAACTCAATATTCAGTCCGGAAGGCTGTAAAGTGCCTAGTCGGAAGATGAGGTGCTTTTCTCCGGTTTGCGTTAAGTTTCACTGGAACAATGCAGCAGGCCAAGGACGGACATGTGGGCATGAGAGCAGGGTGGAGTATTGAAATGGCAAGCGACAGGGAGGTCTGGGTCATGCTTGCGGACAGACCAAAGGTGTTCTGCAAAGCGGTCACCCAGTCTGCGTTTGGTCTCTCCAATGACCCAGACCTCCCTGTTGCTTGCCATTTCAACACTCCACGCTGCTCTCATGCCCACATGTCTGTCCTTGGCCTGCTGCATTGTTCCAGTGAAGCTCAACGCAAACTGGAGGAACAGCACCTCATCTTCCAACTAGGCACTTTACAGCCTTCCGGACTGAATATTGAGTTCAACAATTTTAGATCATGAACTCTCTCCTCCATCCCCACCCCCTTTCCGATCCCCCTTTTTTTCCAATAATTTATATAGATTTTTCTTTTTCCACCTATTTCCATTATTTTTAAATGTATTTCCATCCATTGTTTTATCTCTACCTTTTAGCCTATTTCGATCCCTTCCCTTCACCCCACCCCACCCCCACTAGGGCTATCTGTACCTTGCTTGTCCTGCTTTCTACCCTTAATTAGCACATTCCTTAGATAATATCACCACCTTCAACACCTCTTTGGCCTTTTGTCTATGACATCTTTTGGTTATCTCCAACTATCACTGGCTGTCTATCCAGCTCTACCTGTCCCCCCCACCCCCCCCCCCCCCCCACCCCCACCCCCACCTTAAACCAGCTTATATTTCACCTCTTTTCTATTTTCACTTAGTTCTGTTGAAGAGTCATACGGACTCGAAACATTAACTGTGTTCCTCTCCGCCGATGCTGCCAGACCTGCTGAGTTTTTCCAGGTATTTTTGTTTTGGATTTCCAGCATCCGCAGTTTTTTTGCTTTTATCTTCGCCCTTACATCCTGGCTGTCCTGGTCCCAGGCGAAATGCACAAAGTTGTATGCCCGCGCAAAGATGGCATCCATGACCTCATGGATGCATTTGTGGGTGGAGGCTTGTGAGATTGCACTGAGGTCCCCTGTGGAGCCCTGGAAGGAGGCACTGGCGTAGAAATTGAGCCCTGCGGTCACTTTCATGGCCACTGGCAATGGATGCCCTCCATGTCTCCGTGCTGCCAAATCCTGCGATTGCTGGCAGATGTGACCAACTGGTTCTCTAGACATGCGCAGTCATCTGCAGGAATGAAAGGCAGCGCCTATAGACCCTGGGTGTCGCTAGGCGCTGACCAGCGATGGCTCGGTGTGGCTCTTGTGCGGTGTATGGGAGCCCCAGCTGCCCCTTCTTCCTGAGGTTGTTGCTCGTGCCTCTGTGCAGCCAGGAGCCTCAGTCGCTTTCTCCTCCGTCATCTTCACTCTCTGTAGGCCATCAGGCATACAGCTAGTTCACCAGGCTCCATGATCCTGATGTACTCCTCCTGCAGGATGAAAGAGAGAGACACGTGGTTAGCATGGGTGTACTGAGAACCTGTCCTGGTTAAGTGGGAAGGCCCCTTAACACTTCCTGGAGAGTGCTGACCACCACTTGGATGGCCAGAAATTAGTGCGCTGCATGGCTGCCCGAAACCCCACCCACCTCCGCCCCACTCCACCTAATCAATTGGCGGCAGTTTTGCCCATTGAACTGCATGTTGTGCTCTCAGCTCAGGCGCAGGCATTCTCCTAACCTGCGCTGTTAGCTGGAACCATCAGGAAGACAGTCCAAACAGGATTTCTGACATGGCAAGGGGCTGTGAGCACCTCCAGCAGTGACTGCTCCATTGCCAGCTTTAGCAAGGAGATTGTACAACGTGTGCAGTCATTCAGCTGTTCTGCAGTTCACTAAAATCCTCATGATTTTGCAGTCTGTGCCGGGGGGTGAAAAGCTCTGGAGCAGTTAGTGGCAATTTGATGCCTCTGCGTTGCTTCAGTGGACAGATAAGCTAGAAGCCCAACGCCAATCATATCAGTGTGGCTGCGCCTGAACTGTCTGCAGAGGAATGGTCACTTTATACAGGCTTCCCTAATGCATGGCCACTTCCCTCACCCACGCTACCCCCCCACCCCAAATGCTTGAGCATTATATTCAAAGGCCGGGCTGCCCTTGACCCCTAACCGCACCCCCCCCACAAGTCTCCTCAACGGCAGGGCTGCCTTTGCCCTCCCCCCACAACTGGTTTCAGATCGTCATGAAACTGATTGTGACATACTGTCTGCTCACGCCACCAAACATGTCCAACGCTGGCGGGCATGGAAAATCCTGGCCATTAACCCTGTTTCTCTCGCCAAAGATGCCACCAGACCTGAGTTTTTCCGGCATTTTCTGCTTTATTTCAGATTTACAGCATCTGCAGTATTTAGCTTTTCTGATTATCTGGTCATTGCTGTTTGTGGGACTTTGATGTGTATAAATTGGGTGCCATGGTTCCTAGTGCTTCATTATCTGTAAGGAATTTTAGGATGTCCTGAGATTGTAAAAGGTGTCATATAAATGCTTTATTTCTTTTTTATCCAGTTATACAACATTATAACTCCAAATTATGATTGCATTATAATTTCCTCCACAATGTTATTTTCCAAAATAACTCTACCTACCTACAGTGAAAAGGGAAAACAGTAGCACCTGAAAGAGAAAGATAGATCAGCATTTCAGTTGATGCTCCTCATTAGATGCTCTTGATGAAGAGACCCACCCACAATATTAACATTTTTATTTTTTCCAAATGTTGATTGATTTGGTTTGTATTTTTACTGTTGTTGCATTTGTTAATCCCCTTTTGAGCATCTCTTTCAAGCTTAGTATCATAGAGGAAGGAAATCATTTTGTATTATATTGCCCTTTTTAGTTGTGATTACAGAAGTTTAAGTAAATGTACTTTTTTTCCAAATTTATTGCTGATTCCATAAATATAGTAACATGATTATTGCAAGTGACACACCCTAAAAGTTGATGCTCGCCCTCTTGCTTTTTGTTTGGTTTAAAAGACAGGATGTGATGTCAGGAAAAGGGTTTTAATTAGGAAGCTGGTATTGTACTATTGGCAATGAGCAGCTGAACAAACAATACTGATGGAATTTGGTTGTAATCATTTTAAAGGGCAAGCTTTCAAAATGCACCATTTGCATTGTTGAATGTGTGCCTGCTTATTTCCATCTTTTGCAAGCTATAGTTGCTATATGTAGAATATGGTATTGTTTTTTTAATTTGTAAGAGCCTCACCAGGGAGAAAGCTGGCAATTATACCACCAATGTTACTGATAAGGAGTTACTGAAAAAGTTTCACACAGTAAGTTCCAGGAATGTCATTATTTTCCATAAGGTAATCTTTCATTTTAGCCTGTAAACACTTCAAGTGTGTTTTGGCATCATTCTGAAAGTATATAGGACCAGTTTTGGAGTTGGCAGGGAAAGTGACCAAGCAGCTGTGGGGGTGAGATAAAATAGTTACCTTCTACATAAGCTGTGTGCTGAAAATAACCACATATTGTTCTCATATTAAGGAGAGCGTGTCCATCTGTCGATCACAGAAGTTTCAATAATAGAATCAAGCTTCTCGTGCCGATGTTTTGCTTTTAAAAGTGGATCTTTTCTTTTGCAAAGTTTAAATTAGCCCCTCACTTTGTGGAATGATGTGAGGTACAGGGTGCTGCGACTTGCCTGTGTGCCCGATACACTGTCCTGTCCTTAAACAACGCGCCAAAACAAAACCTTAATCACTAGTCAGCCATAAAAAGTACGGTTGTCGTATTGCCATGGAAAGAGATGGTTCTGTGAATGCAACTCAATTCCCCATGCTGCTGCAAGGAGATACTGAGCACAGGCCAGGTGCTTCCCCATGAGGAAGTGATGTCCTCGGGTCACTCTTGTAGTTCCTGCAGCATTCTGAGTGTTTTTGACAGAGATTTGGGAGTTTACATGCTCACTTGACCATACTAAAATGTGGCCAAAAGAGACCAACTTGGGGGCTGGGTTCATGTGCCAAAAATAAGCCTGAGCACACTACAAAACTCCTGTTGTCGTATAGTCCTGCTACCCAAGTCTGACTATTCATACAAAATAAGCCTTTATGATAATTTTCTTTTTAACTCTGTCTTGAGTCTATATAAACAATTACCAATAATCCTGTGTAGTTATCTCCAATTTCTGATCAAGAAATAAATTCTGTACACTTTCCATTGTGTATAATTTTCATGATATATGTCACCAAAGAACTATCTTTTCATTCACGGGTGCTTGTGCAGGCATTATATGAGAAATGTGTACAAAAAAATGCAGTAGCCCTATTGCTTTTATTAATATTTATAATAGTATTCATTCATCTCAAATAGAAACAATTCATGTTTTACTTTAGTAACATCTTTTGAATTAGAATTGTCACTGTACTTCCAGACATTACAGTGCTCCCTAGACATTATGTGCCCAGAATTTGCTTTGCGAATGCAGTAGTACTTCTCAGATATTGGACAACTCCCAACATACTGCAGAACTGGCAAGGTGTTGTATTCCTGTGGATTAAGCACTAGCATTCCTTCAGCTGCTCAGTTTGCCTTTTCACTTTGCTCTGAATTATAGGACGCTGTCCAACAAATTCTGAACTTCTTCACATCTTGAAAGTTTGAGACTGGCAGAGATTTTATTCTAAAGGCAAAATACTGTGGATGCTGGAAATCTGAAATAAAAACAGAAAATGCTGGAAATACTCAGCAGGTCAGGCAGTATCTGAGAGAAACAAGAGTTAATGTTCAGGTAGATGACCTTGCATTGACTCTGTTTCTTTCTCCTCAGATACTGCCTGTCCTGCTGAGTATTTCCAGCATTTTCTTTAGAGGTTTTATTATGTATAGCTGGTGACTTTGGATATTATATGGGGTTGGTTCATTATATGAAGTTGCAATGAGGGTTTTCATTTTTAAAATTTTTTCATGGGATGTCGGCATTGCTGGCAAAGCCAGCGTTTCGTTGCCCACCCCTAATCGCCACAATTGAGTGGCTTACTAGGCCATTTCAGAGGGCAGTTAAGAGTGGGTCTGGAAATGTAGACCAGACCAGGTAAGGATGGCAGATTTCCTTCTCCTTCCCCTAAAGGGGAAGATGGATTTTTACGACAATTGATGATGATTCCACAGGTACCATTACTGAAACTAGTTTTCAATTCCAGATCTGTTAATTGAAGTTAAATTCCACCAGCTGCTGTGGCAGGATTTGAACCCATGTCCCCAGATTATTAGCCTGGGCCTCTGGATTACTAGTCCAGTTACATTACCACTATGCCACCATGTCCCTTTTCTGTCTTTACAGATGCTGAAAAATCTGCTGTGTATTTCCAACATTTCCAATTTTAATTTCAGATTTCTAACATGCAGTTTTCTTTGCTTAAGGCAATTACTAGACTTGGCAAAAAATTAGGATCAAAATATTTGAAGGAGCTGCGCTGGAGGCAGAATATTGACACGGAAAGTGAAAAATTAGTAGAATTTTGCCCGGCCTTAAGAACAGTTAAGAGTGATTAAATAAGAAGACCAATCAGATCTTGGGCATTAAGTTGAGCTACTGCGTCTGCATAATTTCAATGTGACTTTAAATGACTCACCAAACAATGTGTGGAAACCAAATATATTTTTCAAGATTGTGTGATTTACTATACCTTCATTTCATTGAACTGAAAGTTCTCAATTTATTGAAGACAGGAAGAGGAAGCCCTATCTGCATTTGTTTGTCCAATTTCTCCTTTTTTTGTACACTACTTAATATCATGCATCCTGTTCTCCCTGGGAAGATAGCTGTAGCAATTCAAAGGCCACTCTGCGCTTGTCATCAGTGTCAGTTTGAAATCAGCTGGTGGTCAAATTTATTTAAACAGAGTAGCTAAACTTCATGTATTTTCAAACAAATGTTGCAGTAACGTGAGAATATACTATTTCTTTTGTAATTTATATTCCTTAACCTTTACTGTATTTTCATATATATTAAAAATGGCAAGTATTCATATTGGCAAAACTGTTCAGAAAATGTCAGCAGCCTTGCTTTTCTGGCATAAAGATTAAAATAGTTGTTCTTATTTTCTGTTTGTTTACAACAGGAAAATATTCAGACCTGTAAACTCAGTTATTTCCAGTAACAATTATTGTTCCAAAAAAAACTCCAATGGTCTTGCAATATAATGGAATTTCTATTTATTTGAAGACAATCTAGGCAAGTTGATTGATTAACCAGCCTGCCTAACCGACTCAACATCTCTGCAGGAATAATGATTTAATGTTATAGCAAATCAGTTTCCATGCTGGTTTACAGCACTGGAATCAATACCAGATTTTCATCTGAATTGCTCGCTCATCGGGACATGCTTTTCTGATCTGCGTGGGTATAGGAATCTGACTGCACTAAATATTTGCCGAGCTCAGTCAGGGAGTTGCTGTTCACATCAGCAACTCATGCATGTGCTGCTGATATATTTCTCTAAACATTGGTTTTGATTCATATTTCCTTCAGTGAATAAATAAAGGTACATATGTTCCTGTTTCAGATCTTTATCTCATGCACTGGCCTGATGGAAATGCCCTGGGAAAAACAAATAGAGAACTCCGAGCTGAAACTTGGCAAATAATGGAAGAACTGTATGATGAAGGTGAGCGGTGGTTATTAACTAGACTATGAGCAGACTCGCAACATATATTGTGCTGTTATTTTCTTGTGTCTTGAAACTATTTTAATTCTTTAATTAGTGATAGTAGACTTGAACTACTAATCTGTATATAATTTTCCAGAGTATTTTCCTAAATTGAGTTTTTTTTTTCACACTCTGTCTATTCTGGGGGATTTCATGACTTGGGGGCAGGGTGGTCGGGGGAAGCAGATACAGGTGATGCTATGAAGAAGTTACACTATGGCAGTATAGGACAGGCTCGGTGAACAAGTTAGTCTTTGCCTGTCCATTTTTGTATGTTCATCCCAATACTAAGGGGCACAGGCAGATTGATCTTCCCCGTTGATGTTCATTATCACAGTTCTGAACATAATACATTTCTGACCTACAACAGGTCATCTGAGGAGGCTAATAATTGGGCTAGATGCTTCTGAATTTCCTGAAGAAGTAATAAGATAGTTGCAGAACATCAGTTGCAGAGGCCTAGAGCAGTGTTTTCTGCATGTACATTTGGTTGGGGATGTTTTGGAGTACAAGGGAAACTTAAAAGAGGGGAAAGAATAAATGAGAGAAGTGTTTTTTTTCCCACACAATCCTGAGATTTTGGAAATGGTCTGTAGTTCAGTACGCTCTTGTATTACATTCTATATCAGGAGTTTATGTTTTTAAAAAAACCTGTAGAAATTCTGTGATGGAATAAATCTGAATTCTGCATTTTGAAATTAATGTAGGGTATTCAACAGTTCAATAACATTTGTTGAGTAAATTCTAAACACTTCACAGTTACAGGAAAATCTCTGTTATCCAGCATGCTCTGGGAACGGGAGGTGCTGGTTAATCAAATATGCTGGTTAACTAAGATGCAAGGTGAGTTCCGCATTTTCATCCAATCAGAAAGCTCCAGGGTGATCACGCAGGTGTTGAGGTCTCGAGAAGTGCAGGGGCGCACAAATCGAGTGAGCGGCACCGAGGGGAGATGGTGCTGCAGAACAGTGGGAGGCTGAGACCAGAGCAAGGACAGGCCATCGATAACAACTACCAGTGAGTTTGACATCTCCAGCCAAAAGACAGATCCGACCCCAGAATTCCAGTTAATAGAGAATTCTGGTTGGCAGAATGCCGGAGAACAGAAATTTTACTTTATTTACTTTCGATACATTCCAACAGGGTAAAGTAACTGAACAGATAGTTTAAGAAGGAAACAGAATCTAACGTGCACTTTACTTTGGTGCTGTACCACTTGTTAGAGTAATGTATAAAGGTTTTCAAATATATCTAATTTCCAATTCATTTTCAGAGAGATTGATTACGTGACATAACCTGCTGTAACTGGAGTCAAGTGTAATAAGCTTGGAAGTTTCATGAAATGGGTCTTGGTGTTCCTGAGAGGACAGAAAGCCTTGGCTAAATTGTATTGGGATGCCTGGGCTCAGCAAATGCCTTTCTGTATTCTTCTGCATGTTCCAATGACCCCAGTTTCATAAGCAAGAATTTCCATTTTTATAGATGGAAGTGATGTCTTGAGATACAAATCTTCCTCGGGACAGGACTCCTGCACAGAGGAGGAGTGTTGTGTGAGGTTTATTGCAGACCTTATGGATAGATCCATGATGTTGATATCTCTCCTCTGCTCCTGTATTTGGTTATGTAGTGTAGTGGAGCTCTTTGAAATTATTCTTATGCAGAGAAATGAGTGCCAGTGGAATTCATAATCTCATTGGTGTATCAACAAAATGACATTACCATATTTAATTTTCTTCAACTAAAATAAGTAGAAATGCTTATTGTAAAGTTGAAACATACTATAAATCTGCTCCAATATATCATGTCCTAATGTGACATAATAAGATGGTAATTATCTCTACTTGTGCATTATTCCATTCTCACATTGTTGTTAAATTTATCACTTGCAACAAGCACAATTGCTTGTTAAGGAAAGTCTAGGTCACTGTATGTTTCCTATATCCGCGTAAACATTGTTATAAAGATATTTGTTATCCTTCTGTTTTTTAAAAATAAGTCATATTTCTTGCTCTTTTGAATCTACTTGGTATGTACTGCCCTTCCCACTTGACCTACATTGGTGACATCACTAATTAGAAGAGCTATCTGTTTCTCAGAATGACCCAATTCATTTTCAGATGCAACACAATCTGAAGCAAGTCAATAGAAGGAAAAGGTAGCTGAGCACTCTGTATGCTTTCTTGATGCACTATTTTGAGGAAATGTAACATATTGGGCCTGAACTTCTTTGGAGTGGCATTCAGTGTTGGGTTGCCACTCCATTCCCAATTTCTTACCTTAATTTTTTTTCGATCCTATGTTGCCCAACCTTCCAACTGAGGCCAGGCGAGATCCAGGCGGGGCAGCGTGTCCCTGGGGCCTAGCGTCGAAGTGCAGCTGAGTAGAACAGAAGGAGGCCACACACCCTTTTTTACAGCACCAGCTGCCATAAACCAGTTAAGTTAAAGGCCCATTGAAGTTTAAAGGTCCTTGACATGCCAGGAGAAGGTAAGTATCATAGCGGTGAGGCAGCAGGGGTGGATGAGATTTGTCTGGAGATGTTGAAGGCACTGGACAATGTTGGGGTGTCGTAGTTAACGTGCCTCTTCAATGTTGTGTGGAAGGCGGGGACAGTACCACTGGATTGGCAAACTGGGGTGGTTGTCCCCATCTTTAAGAAAGGAAACCAGAGGGTGTGCCCCAATTATAGAGGGATCACACTCCTCAGACTCCCCGGGAAAGCCTATGCCAGAATGCTGGAGAGGAGACTTCGTCCGTTAGTCGAACCTCAGATTCAGGAGGGACAATGCGGATTCCGCCCTGGCCTTGGAACAGTGGACCAACTCTTTGCCCCCTGACATACGACTGTATTCCTCGGGATATTTTGTGGGAGGTGCTACAGGAATAAGAGGTGCCGCCTCTGTGCCAACAAGTTCCTCTATTTGCGGAGTGAAAATTGTGTCTGCATTCTCGCCGTTAAGTCGAATTCGCTCAAGGTGGGCGTTGGACTCCACCAAGGGTGCACCTTGTCTCCGCTTCTGTTCGTGATTTTCATGGACAGGATATCAAGGTGCAGCTGATGTATGGAGAGTATCCAGCTTGGGGGCTTGAGGGTGGCATCTCTGCTGTTGCAGACGATATTGTGCTCCTTGCCTCATCCGATTGAGATCTCCAGCGCGCACTCAAACGTTTTGCTGTCGAATGTGACATGGCTGGGATGCGGATCAGCACCTCCAAATCTGAGGTCATGGTTCTCTCCTGGAAAAGAGTGGGTTGCTCTCTCCAGGTGAGCAGGGAACGGCTTCCCTTAGTGGAGGAGTTCAAGTATCTCGGGATGTTGTTCGCGAGTGATGGTGTGGGGAGCGTGAGATTGATCAGTGGATTGGTGTGGTGGCTGCAGTTCTGCGGGCACTCTACCAGTCCGTGGTGGTGAAGCGGGGGGCTGAGCTTTAGGACGAAACTCTCTGTTTACTGGTCGATCTATGTCCCCATCCTCACCTTTGGTCATGAACTGTGGGTAATGACCGAAAGGATAAGATTGCTGGTACAAGCAGCAAAAATGATGTTTCTCCACAAAGTTGCTGGGCGTACTCTCTGGGACAGGGTGAGGAATTTGGCAATCTGGGAGAGCCTCGGAGTAGAGTCACTGCCCCTCCAGATCAAGAAGGGTCAGTTGAGTTGGTTCGGGCATCTGATAAGGATACCCCCTGATAGGCTCCCGTTGCTGCTTTACTGGGCATGGCCCATTGGGTGGAGACCTCGAGGCCGATCCAGGACTGGCTGGAGGCATTACATCTCTTGGCTGGCCTGGTTAATCCTGGTAATCCCCCAGGAGGAGCTGGAATCTGTGGCTGAGGAAAGGGAAGTCTGGTCGGCCCTGCTCACCTTATTGCCACTGTAACCCTCACCAGGAGAAGCGGTGTGAAAATGGATGGGTGGAGTAGTGAATAAATTCCTTCAAGAGTGATCAAAAAGGCAGTCCTTAGGAAAATCCTGGGAGAGCGAGGATTCAGATGTGCAGCTGCCCCTGACCTGCATTTTTGCTTCTCTAAGCAGCCAATTCGGAGGAGAATTATGAAAGACTGAGAACAAGGCACCTTCCCAATCTCTCAACTGCAGCTACTAAATGATTCAGATCCAGTAATGTAGTATGTTCCAGCAGCGAATCAAGAGCTAATTTCACCTTCCCATCCAAACCCACTGCACGGGTCAGTGAGACCAGTTATATATAGCAGTGAGTGAGTGAAAAGGGGAAGTGATGGTGTAGAGGTATTGTCACTGGGCAATGCAGATGGTGGAATTTGAATTCAATAAAAATCTGGATTTAAAAGTCTAATGATGACCATAAAAAACCCATCCGGTTCATTAATGTCATTTAGGGAAGGAAACCTGCCATCTTTACCTGGTCTGGCCTGCATGTAACTCCAGACCCACAGCAATGTGGTTGACTCTTAAATGCCTTCAGAAATAGCCTAGCAAGCCACTCAGTTGATGAGCAATAAATGCGGCCCTAGCCAGTAATGGCCACATCCCATGAAGGAATAAAAAAAAAATCCCACCATGGTAGTTTGAGAATTCAAATTCGGTTTCAATAATCTGAAAATAAAGAGCTGGAATCAGTAAAAGTGACCATGAAGTCATCACATTGTGATAAAAACACAACTTATTCATGAATGCCCATTTGACAAAGGAAACTTGCAATTCTCACCTGGTCTGGCCCATATGAGACTGCTGATCCACATCAATGTGGTTTACTTGTGATAATTCTATGAAATGGCATAACAAACCACTTGATTGTATCAAACCACTGGTTCAAGAATATTGCCCACAGTCCATCTTAGTATAAATAGGGCTGAATAACAAATACCAGCTTTGCCCATATCCTATAAATTAATTTAAAAAGTAATTTGGGAGTAAACAGGGAAAACGATAATGAAAAATAGAGGGAGGTGTCTTTAAATTACCTGCGTGAGAATGACTGAAAATCTGACAATGAATCTTTTGTAATACTTGGTCAATTTTAATATGCTGTGTTTGTTGAGATCTCTGTTGGTATGGTGTGAACTGAGTGTATCAGAATAAAAAAACTTGAAAATAAATTGGCCGTTTACAGTGATAATATATCATCGCAGAATATTTCATGTTTCAACTCCTGAAAAAGTAATGCTATTTTTTATTTTTTTGCTACATCTGCACACCAACTTCAGTAACAGTAAAACTGTAAATGCCACCCACCCCCAACCACCATCAAAGGACACACCCCTCCTCATAGCGTAACAGAGTTTCAACCAGATCCAGTTTCCTCCAGCATTGTAAATTTATGGCTGAGCACCTCTCACCAAACACTATGGTTTATTTTGCAAATTTCCATAGTATTTCATGACATTTACAGCACAGGAACAGGCCATTCAGGCCAACAGGTCCAAGCAGTTTTTATGATCCATATGAACCTCCTCCCACCCTATGGCTGAGATTTTCTACCCCCTTTTGCGGCGGGCGTGTTTGGTGGTGCGATCGGCGAATGTTGTGAGACAGCCCTAGTCGTGTTTCCTGACGACATAAATCCAGGACATAATTGTCCCCTCTTTCCCCACCCGCCAACCAGTGGTGGGCTGCATTTTCGGCAGTTGAATGTCAGGAAACTAATTGTAATAACTTATTGTGGCCGCACGCCGGAATCATCCCCACATTAAACCCCACACCAGAGTGATTTCCCGCCAGCATGATTTATAACTGCCCTTAAAAATACATGAACCTGGCAACCTCGACTTCGAGGGGAACGCGGAGTTGAGTGCACACAACTTTGCAAGCACTCCTGATGATCCCAGCAGCTCCGCGGATTCGGGGAAGGCATAGGCAAATCTCCGCAGCAGCTTCTTTATGGCTGGCTTGTGATGCTGGGGCAAGGCCGACAGTGCAAAAGGGGAAGGGGGAAGAAGGCAACCTCGGTGCAAGGGCAACAGTGCAAGGGCTGGTCATGGCATCACCAACTGAAGTTTGAGCACAAACACATGCAGTGGGCAGGGGTGGAAGAAAACGGCCGGGCTAATGGCAAAACATGTCCAAGGTGAGCACTTCACTGCAGCCGAGAACGTTTAGCTTGAACTCAATTGACATGCTTGGAGTCAGCTTAGTCAAGCAATTTTGCCCACTCAAGCAGCACTAATTCCTCACAGTGCCAATGATTGCTCCTCTACTGTTAACCCCTCACACGTACACTTCAAACTCAAATTGCATGACTGGGTAAACCTGAGGATCCTGTTGGGAAAGGTGATCATCAAACACTGACGGAGAGGTGCGCTCCTAGTCCCTTGCATATGTTTCAGTTGACATTGAAAAGTCACCCTCATGGTACAAACAAACCGCGAAGCCTTGGAGTCCTGGTTAGGAAAAAGCCTGCGCCTTAAATGAGAGTTCAGGATGCAGTCGAGTGGCTGAGTCAGTTGTGTGATGTGAGGCGGTGCTGGGTATGGACATGGTGAGCCATCATGCTCATTAAACACTGGACATTCATGCGGTGGCCTGGACTCCGGCAAACGTTAAGTGGCCTTGAGAGGCAGCCGCAGGCGATGACTTGACCAAGAGTGGTCTTTAGGAGACAATTGCTGACTCTTGCGTCTCTCTCTTTCACATTGCAGTGAGAAGACCATCAGGAACATGGAATCTGGTGATCTCGCTGTCTGCCTGATTGCTTATAGGCAGGAGAGAAAGGGGAGGCTCGCCAAAGGGAGGAGCAGAACCTGAAGACCAAGGGGTAGCATGGCCTCCTCCACATGCAGAGGATAAACCCCACAGAGCCATCTTTCCTGGCGCATCGCTAGACCCAGGGTCTACAGACAGTGCATGTGCTTCCTACAGATTAGCGAGAACCTGTGTCGCCAATGTATGTCAAGGGAACAAGTCATGCACATATGCCACCTTTTGTAGGATTTGGCACCACAGGGACTCAGAGGGCATCTACTGCCATTGACAGTTAAAGTTACTGCCGCCCTCAATTTCTATGGCCGTGGCTCCTTCCAGAGCTCCACTGGGGACCTTTGCGGGATTTCGCAAATCTCAACACACACATGTATCCTGGAGGTCACGGACACCCTTTTTGCCAAGGCACACACCTTTGTCAATTTTGACAGGGATCAGGCAAGCCAGGAAGCAAGAGCTGGGATTTATTCATATATCCGGATTCCCGACTGCACCCACGTAACTGTTAAATCTCCCTGGCAACAAGCAGTCCAGTATGAGTCGCAAAGGCTTCCACATTCTGTGTTCAGCTGGTCTGTGACCATAACAAACGGATCATGCAGGTGTGTGCAAGATACCCCGGAAGCTACCAAGACTCGTACATCATTAACAGATCTCAGATCCCTAACATCTTCCAGGGACCACACTGGATGCAGGGTTGGCTCCTCAGGGATAAAGGCTACCCGCAAAGGACATGGCTGATGACCCCCGTGTGATGGCCTCAGACTCCTGGTGAGAAAAGGTACAACGAGGCTCATGCCACAACCTGAAGTTTTGGTTTAGCGCATATAAGCATCCTGAAAATGAGGTTCCAGTGCCTGGACAGACCTGGTGGAGCACTGCAGTACACGCCCCAGAGGGTGTCACGCATCATGGTGGCTTGCTGCATGCTACACAACCTGGCGATGCAAAGTGGGGAGGACCTGGATGATGAGGAGTTGCAAGAGCTGCACGTCTGATGATGAGGAAATTGAAAGGGATGAGGGTGATGGGGTCCTGGAAGGCAAGATTGCAGGCGATGAGGCTGTTGCGCTGGCCAGATGAGGCAGGCATAGCTGTGAGGCCCTCATTGCCGCAAGATTCCAGGAGGATGATGACAAGATGCGGTGAGGACATTCTTGCGATCTTCACATTGCATCGGGGAACATCTGATAGCTGTCTGGCTGAGGACAGCACACATAGACGATGTGATGAGGCTCATATCATGGAGACGCTGCAGAGATGCAGTGGCCACATGGACTTGAAGCCTGCCAAAGGATCAAGTTGTCTTAATCACCTGTTTCCTTCAGCATCACACCGCCGGTCAGGAAAGACGATGAGATGGGGGGACGGCCCTGCCTCTAAGGTGCTGAGAGCACACGGAGAACGTAAATCCAGGACACGAACCCAGTGATGCTTGGGTACGAGATTCTTGCAGCTAACACAAGCCACATGCAGGTGCATGCATCATTAATCTGGACAGTGACTTTGAAGCTGGACAATCACTGTCCTCAGAAGGTTACACTCTACACAGAGGAGAGGCCCTGGACTGCCACAGCAACCTTCGTTTTGTGCAGGAATCAAGGTTTCACATCTGATTTGACATGAACACTGCTCAACGTAACAAGGAGCCATAGACAAGGAGACATTCTTGGGAGTGTATTTACAATGGTCAACATTAAGTACAAGTGATTGACACCCATGCCCACGTTGTGCAACTAAATCTTGACCTTTCCAACCCTGCCGCTACTTCTTGGCGCTGTCATGACATCCACAGCAGAGGTGGATGTGGCCTGCTGACTGCTACGTCCTGTTGTCTGTGATGACTATAGCAGGCGTCCTCTGGAGGGCCCTGGCCTGCTTTTGGGGTCCTGCTGTGAGGCAGTGGCATCCTCCTTGGCCTGCACAACTGGAACTGCTGGGTTCATAGGAAGAGGAGATTTGAATGGGCCAAATACTCCTGGAGTCAGCTGGGTGGATGGTCCCAGGGTGTGCACCTGATGATCCTCCTCCCTAGGAGTGCCCGAGGACCCCTGGCTTGAGAGGAAGGGGCAGCTGCAGTGAGTTTGAGATGCCCCACCCCTCTTGAGTTGACGCTGATGGATGCTTGAAGTGCTTCAGCGATGGAGTGCTGCTCCTGCAGCAGTGCAGGACTGATGTTCTGGACCAATGGCGGCAGCCATCCTACCAGTGTTGACCTCGGTGCATTGGCATACCAGCGCTATCACCTCAGACTGAAGGCAGAGGACTCCTCCATTGCGCCTTGCAATCTGAGGAGTGCAGTGGACATCCCTTCCTGATGTTCCCAAGCTTGCCTTTGCAGCTCCAGCAACTGAGGTATGACCAAGTCCAGAAACTACTCAACTGACTCAGACTGAACAGACTTCTGCCTCTGCCTCCTGTGGATCAAACAGTGCAATGTGTTCACCAGATTGTTACCCCAAGGCTACTCTAGAACTAGGTCCCCCCGAGATGTGTGAGTTGAGAGTGATGAGAAGAGTGACTTAGCCTAGAACAGAGGAGATCATTTATCTCTTACGGCACTGGGTGACTGTCCTCCTATACAGGGTATTGGCGCTGACCACCACCTCCCATACTTGATGGGTAACTTTGCTTGCTGTCTGTCCTCTTAGCCCAGAGTGGGGGTAGAGGACTTTGCTGCGTCCCATCGGTGCTCAAGAGAAACATCGCTAAATTTGGGGAAAGCATGTTTACTCCCCTTGGCAGCCATGAATTTCCAGTAGGTTTCAATCCCTTAGTGAGTGCTAGCTCTGTGTAGGGGCGCCTTTTAAATATGGCGCTTGGATCACTGAAGGCCTGAGGTCATGGCGGAGTAGGCGAATCAGAGGCTACCCCGCCAGCGGTCTGACGTGAAACCCATGCCTCCCCATTTTTTAAACAAAGTGCCGCATGATATGACGGAGAAAGCCGTCATTGCCACCGGTGGGTCAAATGGCGCTTTCCCTGCCCAATATTGGACTCTGCCGATTTCTGGGACGATTTCAACCTATGTCACCTAACCACCATGCCTTAGCTTTCTATTTCTTCTCCCTCATGTTTATCAAACTTCACTTTAAATGCACCAATGTTAATCGCTTCTCTCCTTATGGTACAGAATTCCAAATTCTAACCACTCGTGGAATATACAGCACAGAAGCAGGTAATGCTGTGTCATTCTCTAGGTAAAGACGTTTCTCATGAACTTTCAATTGGATTTATTAATGACCATCTTATATTTATGGCCTTTCATTCTGGTCTCCTCTGCAAATGGAAACATTTCTTTGTTAAACATCTGCCCCATCAAACCCTTTTATAATCTTAAAAACCTCTATCAGGTCACAACTCAGTCTTCTCTTTTCTAGAGAAAAGAGCCCCAGCCTGTCCAATCTTTCCTGGTAGGCATAAACTTTCAGTTCTATAATTGTAATATTTATTTTTGCACCTTCCAGTGCCTTTATATCCTTTTTACAATATGAAAAAGAAAGACTTACATTTGTATAGCACTTTTCATGAAGTCTGAGAGTGCTTTACAGCTAATTAAGTGCTTTTTGAGCGTAGTCGCTATTGTAATGTGGGCAACATGACATCTAATTTGCACTCAGCAAACTCCCACAAACAGCAATGTGATAATGACCAAATAATCTGTTTTCTTTGTATGTGATGTTAATTAAGGGATCATTGTTGGCCAGAAACCAGGCTGCTTTTCTTTGAAATACAGCTGTCTCTTGTTTAGCACTCCCCATGTGTTCTGACAAAACAGTGCACTAAACGAAAAACACTTTCCCATAAGAAAGTATGTAATAAGGGTGAGTTACATTGCTGGCCTGTGATTTTTACATCAAAAGCGTATTGGCTGCCTTGAAACTAACTGACCCAAAAATCACCTTTTTACTTGCTACTCTTCCTACTTATTACTACTCTTCCTACTTTTTCTGCTTACCTCCCTGCTGCTCCCTCATTTCATGCCGCTGACCACCTCCCTCTCCCAACTCCATCACTCCCTCCCACTTGCTGCCCCTTTCTCTGCCTCGCTTGCTGTCCCTCACTTCCTCCTGCTCACTGCCCATTTTCTGACCCATGCTCTCCTGCTCACCATCCCTCTCCTGATCTGCTCACTCCCTCCTGCTTGTCACCTCTCCCAACCTGCACACTCCCTCGTGCTCAATGTTTCCCTCGTTGCTTTTTGCTTGCTGCCTCTCTTGCCACCTCATTTGCCTTTCCTGACCCCTTTGCTCCTGCCTTCTCGCTGCCCGTCTCCCAAGCCCTTGCTCACAGTGAAGCATTCAGGAAAGGGATACGGTAAGAGGGAGGGAGTGAGGAGGTTTGAGAGGGAAGGGGCGAACAGGAGGGAGTGAGGGAGTCAGGAGAAGCAGCAAGCAGAAGCGAGTGAGGAGCTTGGAAGAGGGGCAGCAAGCGAAGCATTGAGGGAAAAAACAGACCGAGCATGAGCAATTACAATGCAATTTTTGGTGCAGGCACAGTAACCGCTAAAACGAAAATGGAGGTCAAGACTGACAGCGCTATTCTGGTAAGCTCCCTAACTTACAAATAGCGCTAAAACAAAAATGACTATTAGAACATGCTTTAAATGGGGGATATCTGTAATGTCATGGGATCTTTTACATCCACCCAAGCAGAAGAGAAGGGAGGGAGTACCTTGAGATCTGGGACTGGCCAGCTTGAGAAAACCAAGGACTCCTACTGACCCTGGTCCATAAGGAGTTCAAACTGAAGGAACTTTTCCAACACCACCCTTGGCCTTTTCTGGCCAGTTAGCTGCTCCTGCTGCGATTCTGCATCTGGGCAGCAGACAGTGTGGGACTCCCCAGGCTTGACGTTAATATTTCATTATGATGTCATTGGGCCATGACTTTTGCTTGTTTAGTAGGCCTCCGACTGCTGGGAACATGGTGGGTTGGAGAAGGGAATGCAATTTTCAAACTTTTAACCCCTTACCTGACCTTTTTCTGCCCAGCTGGGGACCAGAGGAATGGAGTGGAGGGTGGTGGGGTAGCTGTTTAAATTGAGTAAGCACTTGAAGTCAGCTCTGCAAACGATAGCAAACTCGAGAGTGAATCACTTTCAGTTCACTTTATGCAGTGTAATGCACTCTTTTTGAACTTTCATGCTCCTGAAGGTGAAGAAGTCTGTGTTAGAGGACACCCAGGGACAGGAGACTTCAGTCAGTCTGGGCTGGATTTGAACCAGGTCCCAGTGGAGCTGGCTAATGCCTAAACTATTTTTGTACTTTTACTCATTGATTTTCTTTGATGCTTTGTACGTTAGTACTTTACACTGTTATTTCCCTGCTGGTTTTGTTTTATACTGAATATATTTTGCTTCAAAACTCCATAAAATTGTTAATTAACAATTGTCATGTGCACAGGATGGTACTTTCACATTAAGACCATTCTTAATTTTAATACAGTGTCAAATGACAACATTTGTTCAGGTGGTAAAATGCAAACTCACTCTGGTGCTGTAGACACACTTTACCATTGATATTAAATCCTGTGCTTGAGTTTTAGGTGAAGTGTGGAAATATTAAGGTTTATTAGGGGACAATCTCAGTAGTCATACTGAAGAATAACTAGATTTTTGCTGAGTGAGCTAACTGGTAATACCGTGGTACAGATAGCACTTGGTTTCTAAATCAGTGCTTCCCAATCTATTTTCCAGTGTGATCCCATTTCTTTTAACACTTGAGAAATAATGTGATGCCAGACATCAGCAAAAACAAAACAGCAATAAAACAGCACAGTAACATTAATTTATAATCATTAAAGTTTGTGTATTATTGACCAACATTTAATACATCATATAAATATGAAAATCTATGTTTTTAAAGTACTTTGTAAAAATACTGTAGGTACTCATGTAGATTTCAACCAATTTCTCCATTTGCCCAGTGACAAAAGATAGTAAAAGCCCTCTCCTCCCACCCCCTACACTGTAATAGCCTCTCTCCCCTTCCCCGCCTCCACACACACACTGATCAGTTCCACTTCCCCACACACTATAATTGGCTCCTCTTCTCTCCCCCAACCATCTGCCTCCTTTTGTGTTTGTTGCTGGTGCCTGTGAAGGGTAAGGAGCCTGTACAACAGACAGACAGGAGCAGAAACAATTGAATTTGGAGGTGCCACTCACCTTCCTGGCTCAGCCACATGACCTCCCTGAGTGACTGAGTTATGCTTGCTGGCCTTGGCCTGTGCCAAATCAGTGTACAAACATCCCAGGCCTGCACAGCACTTGCCGCTAGTAGTGCTACTTAAGGTTAAAGGATGCTTTAGGCTCACCTTACAACCCTTTGCTCATTGGCGGCATCGATTCAGTGAATCCAGGGCTGTACCAGAGCCTTCTCTCCACAGTCTTCATTGCTGCCTTGGAGGAGAGGGAGCTTGAAACCCCAGATGTTATTTCTGCAACCCCATTGGGGGTCATGACCAACACTTTGGGAACCACTGTCCTTAGGGACCTTCTTGGCATTAATACTAGCAAGAAAGAAAACCTGCTGTGCGCATTAACAGGAATGTTTAGTCTTTTTTACAATTAAATAAACAGTGGGGAATTATTTGGAAAGCAGAGGGAGTTAATAAGGAGACAGGAAAGAGACACAGGAAACAAATGAATAGCACTTATACTGACTCTGAAATGTGAAACTACATAATGCATACTAAGCCCATTCACTAAAACAAAATTCGAACTAATCCTACTCAGCTGAAAGAGCAAACAGAAATTAGATCTAGTTTATCCTAGGAAAATTACACAAACAACAATAACTTGTATTTCTATAACTCCTTCATCTTACATCCTGAGGTGCTGCACAGTTCCGGGTTGGATCCAGCAACAGCAGCAGTAGTAGGGGTATAGGAGGGAATGGTGAAGTGCAGTTGAAGAATGTTTTTGAAGATGGGAAATGATGCCGTATGGCAGAATAGCTTAGCAGAATTCCAGAGATAGCTGAAGGCCTTGCCACCAGTAATTGAACGTAGGGAGAAGGGAACACACAATAGGCTGGAGTTGGAGGAAATTACGCACAGGAAGAAGCTGAGGCTGTGGAGAAATTTGTAGATAAGGCTGAGGATCTTTGAAGTCCAATATGTTGAGGGATGAGGAGACAGCCAAAATTAATTAAATCTACCTTCTTAAATTTAGCATTTTGTTCATGAGGAAAATCCTCTGTAAATGGCCTGATGATTTGCCACTGCAGAGAGCGATCATTGTTGGAGGATATAACCTTGGCCTAACCTATTTCTCGCCTACACCCTGCCCCTTGGTGACATCATCTAAAAGCACAATGTTAATTTTCACATGTACGTTGACGATACCCAGCCCCACCTCACCACCACCTCTCTCGACGACTCCACAGTCGCTAAATTATCAGACTATTTATCCAACATTCAGCACTGGGTGAGCAGAAATTTCCTCCAAATAAATATTTTGAAGACTGAATTCATTGTTTTTGGTCCCCACTCCAAACTCAGTTGTCTTGCTACTGACTCCATCCCTCTTCCTGGCAACTGTCTGAGACTAAACCAGACTGTTCACAACCTTAACCCCAAGATGAACTTCCATCAACATATTCACACCATCGCTTTCTTTCTTTCCCTTCTTTCTCTTTCAGCTTTTCCCATGTTACATGGGGTCGCCACATGGGATCATTATTCACATTAACCATAATATTTTTTGGATTTGGCAGGTGGTTTTACAGCCAGCCGCCTTTCCTTCCACTATATTCATGTCATCACTAAGCCTGGCTATTTCCACCTCCGTAATATTGCCCAATTTTGCCCCTGCTTCAGCTCATCTGTTGCTGAAACCCTCATTCATGCCTTTGTTACCTCTAGCCTTGGCTATTCAAATGCAATCCTGCATTTTACCCTCCATAAACTTGAGGTCATTCAAAACTCTGCTGCCTGTGTCCTAACTCACACCAAGCCCCGTTCACCTATCACCCCTATATTTCGCTGACCTACATTGGCAGTCAAGCAACAACTCAAATTTGAAATGCTCATCCTCATTTTCAGATCCCTCCATGGTCTCACCCTTCCCTATCTCTCTAATCTCCTCAAGCCTTACAACCCTCCGGGATAGCTGCACTCATCTAATTCTAGCCAATTGAGCATCCCCAATTTTAATTGGCCCACCATGGGTGGCCATGCCTTCAATTGCCTAAGCCATAAGATCAGGAACTCCTGTCCTATACCTCTATCCCTCTCTACCTCACTTTCCTCCTTTAGGATGATCCTTAAAACGTACCACTTTGACCAAACCTTTGGTCATCTAACGTAATATCTCGTTATGAGGCTCAGTGTCATATTTTGTCTTATAATACTCCTGTGAAGCATCTTGGGACTTTTATTATTTTAAAGGCACTATATAAATATAAGTACTAAGATAAAAGCAAAATAGTGTGGATGCTGGAAATCTGAAACAAAAACAGAAAATGCTGGAAAAACTCAGCAGGTCTAACAGCATCTGTGGAGAGAAAAACAAAGTTAACGTTTAGAGTCCGTATGACTCTTCCTCAGCTAAAGAGAAGTAAAAATGTGATGAAATGTACACTGTTTGAGGGGGGTGGAGCAGGTGAAGCTGGATAGAAGGCCAGCGATAGATGGGGGCAAAGCAGAGATTGACAGAGATGCCATAAACAAAAGGACAAAGGGGGTGTTAATGGTAGTGGTACTGGCTAAAGGAGGTGCTGATGGTGGCATTAAGGTAAGAAAGCAGAATGTGATAATAGCAGAACAAGGGTAAGTACTCTGAAAAGAACAACATGAATAAGTGACAGATGGCCCTTGCGGGGGTGGGGTAGGGGGAGGGTACGGTGGTGGGAAAAAAGACCGAAAATAGGATAAAAGGTGGGGATGAAACAATGAATAAAAATGAAAATAAATAAATAAAAATAAAAATAAGTGGATAAAAAGTAGATAATAAAAAATAAGAAATAATAAAAAAAAGGAATATTGAAAAAAGGGATAAAAAAGGGGTGAGGATAGAGGGGAGAGTTCATGGTCTGAAATTGTTGAACTTAATATTAAGTCCGGAAGGCTGTAAAGTGCCTAGTCGGAAGATGAGGTGCTGTTCCTCCAGTTTGCGTTGGGTTTCACTGGAACATTGCAGCAGGCCAAGGACGGACATGTGGGCATGTGTTAAAATGGCAAGCGACAGGAAGGTCTGGGTCATGCTTCTGGGCAGACTGAAGGTGCTCCTCAAAGCGGTCACTCAGTCTGCATTTGGTCTCGCCGATGCAGAGGAGACTGCATTGGGAGCAATGGATGCAGTAGACCAAATTGAAGGTGGTGCAAGTGAAGTGTTGCTTCACCTGAAAGGAGTGCTTGGGCTCTTGGATGGTGAGGAGGGTGGAGGTAAAGGGGCAGGTGCTGCACCTTCTGCGATTGCATGGGAAGGTGCTGTGGGAGGGGGTTGAGGTGTTGGGGTTGATGGAGGAGTGGACCAGGGTGTCCTGGAGGGAATGGTCCATATGGAATGCCAATGAGGGGGGTGAGGGCAAGATGTGTTTGGTGGTGGCATCATGCTGGAGTTGGTGGAAATGGCGGAGGATGATCCTTTGAATTCAGAGGCTGGTGGGGTGAAAAGTGAGGACAAGGTGGACCCTATCATGGCCCTGGGAGGGAGAAGAAGGTGTGAGGTCAGAGGTGCAAGAGATGGGTCAGACACGGTTGAGGGCCCTGTCAACCACAGTGGGTGGGAAATCTCGGTTAAGGAAGAAGGAAGACATGTCAGAAGCATAGGTTTGGAAAGTGGCATCATTGGAACAGATGCAACGGAGGCGAAGGAACTGAGAGAATGGGATGGAGTTCTTACAAGAGCAGGGTGTGAGGAGCTATAGTTGAGGTGGTTGTGGGAATCAGTGGGCTTGTAATGAATATTGGTGGACCGTCTATCACCAGAAATTGAGGCAGAGAGGTCAAGGAAGGGAAAGGAAGTGTCGGAGATGGACCATGTGAAGGTGATGGAGGGTGGAAATTGGAAGCAAAATTGATAAATTTTACCATGTCCAGATGAGAGCATGAAGCAGGACTGAAACAGTCATCGATGTAGACTGTCTACCAATATTCATTACAAGCCCACCGACTCCCACAGCTACCTCAACTACAGCTCCTCACACCCTGCTCCCTGTAAGGATTCCAGCCCATTCTCTCAGTTCCTTTGCATCCATCGCATCTGTTCTGATGATGCCTCTTTCCACTTTCTGACACGTCTTCCTTAACCGAGGCTTCCCACCCACTGTGGTTGACAGGGCCCTCAACCGTGTCCGACTCATCTCCCGCACTATTTTGTGACTTTTCTTTAAAATGATACAGTCCAGTAAAATTCAGTCATTTTAGCAAAATCTAAATAAATAACAAAGGAAGTAAATGTTTGGAGATTCACTGTAATTCAGTGAACTTGTTCATGGTCAGAACTGACAGAATTTTAAACAAATATATACAGTGAAATCAGATGCACAAAATCCTGCTTCTGGCAAAGGTACCGGCCATTATCACTGGCAGAATAACAAAAGCTATAGAAAAATTTCCATGATTAGCTGAAATTCTGCAGTGGTCAATCCCAGTTAGCCAAACTTCAGCAAGAGAACTAATGCCGAAATCAGGGGTCATGTAACCATGCTGATCAATCAGAGTAGAGTGGTTGGACCTAAGTGTGCTCAAATTTCTCTGTGAAGTGACTGGCAAAGCGTGCAAGTATGGCAAAACATTTGAGAAAGTTAAAAGTGTTGTCGATCAGAGGAAAGCTGAAGCTGATAGAGCAAGCGGAAAACTGTGGCATGAAGCAGAAAGTGGATATCGCAAAAGAGTGGAACATTCCACCATCAAGTTTGTCCACCATTCTGAAAGCCAAGCAGAACATCTTGGAACAGTTCGACAAGCAGGCATTCTCTCCAGCAAGGAAGAGGATGAGAACGGCTGCCTATCCCAAGGTTGAAGAAGCTCTGGTAATGTGGGTCAAGGCAGCCCGAGCAGAGTACGTGCCCAGTTCCGGCAGGAAAGGGAGTCGCCATGGCGAAGAAGCTGGGACACATGCAGTAGACCTGCCGCAGTGGATGGCTGGACCAATTCAAGACAAGGCACGACATTGTGTTCTTCTCCGTAAGGGTTGAGAGTCCTGCCATTAAAACAGCATGACAGATGATTGGCTCCAAGATGGTCCCATCTACATCTTGAATGGGTATGCACAAAGAGACATTTGTAACACGGATGAAACCGGATTGTTTTGCCATCTTTTGCCAGATTGCTCTTTGATGTTAAAGGGGGACACGTCATGGTGGAAAGCAGAGCAAGGAGTGTGTCACTGCTTTGATCTGCACTAACATGGATGGCACTGAAAAGCTGCCACTTCTCATGACAGGGAAGTCCAAGAAGCCACTGTGCTTGGCCAAAGTCAAGACACTACCTGCGCAGTGCGAGGCAATTAAAACTGCTTGGATGACCACCAGCATTTTTGAGGCATGGATCAGGAAAGTGAACAAAATGCATCAATGAAAGAAAAGGAAGGTTGCCATCATCGTGGACAACTGTCCCACGCACCCTGACATCGCTGGCCTCATGATTGCCTCTCAAGACCATAGCTAAGCTCCAGCCAATGGATTGTGGCATGATTAGGAACTTGAAAACTCTACCAATGGCAGCTGATCTCTCGGATTATAGAGGCAATCAAGAAGAAGCAGGAGTACAATCCCACTAGAGGTCATGCTGATGTGGAAAAAGATGTGGAAGATGGTGAAGGAAACTACAATCGCAAACTGCTTCAACCATGCTGGGCTCAAACAGGTTGTGGTTGCACAAGGTGACCAGAGTGAGGAAGAGCAGGGTGATGCCAATCAACTTGATGAATAGGCACTTTTCATTCGCAAGTGGGAGGCCGGTATAGAGATTGCGGCAGAGACAGTAGTGGAAAGTTACTCAGATGTGGATGATGCCACAGAATTCATGATGGAACTAACAGATGATGCCATCATATGTTCTTCAGTTGAGGAGGCCAAGGAAGCCAATGACCCTGAAGATGAATGCCCACCTGCTAACTCGCCACTTTCCCTGGCCAATGTTGTGAGGACGATAGCGATGCACCAGATTTCAGCACAAAAACACCAAAAACATGTTTGACTCCATTGACAACACGGCGAACTGTATCACACGCCTGAAAACAGCATGCTACGCAAAAAAAGTTTAGAGAGTTTTCCAGTGCGAAATCCTTACCTTTTTCAAGGCCAACGCTGTGTAAATTGTGAACAAATAGAATAAAGGTTTTTTTCACACTTATACCGTGTTTTTTACTCTGCATTTGATTCAGAAAAATATGCATTTTCAGACATATCAGATTACATAGATGCATTCATGTGGCAGATTGGGCCTCCTTGGCTATTGTGGAGCTCTGCTTAACCCAAATTTGAAGGCAGCTCCCCTGGGATTTCACTCTTCTGGAAAATGTTCACACACTACTTCAGAAACTCACTCACTGACATTGCCATCACCAGGCACTCCATGGCTTGAATTTTCGCTTCCGGATCGGGAACGGAAAGTTGGGAAAATTCCCAGCTCCGCAAACCCCACCTGTGAGAAAGTACCCTGGCCTGGGGTTGGGAGGGGTGGGTGGGGGTGTTGTGAAAATGGGAGCTGTGGTGGGAGACTCCGGAAACAGTGCAGGGACTGCCAGGTGCGGAGGCAGGCTGGGCGGAAGGCCTGCCTTGGTGCTCCAGCAATTTGTCCAAGAAATCTTTTTAAAAAGCAATAAAATAAAAAACAGCTCTTCAGCCCTCACCCCCGACATCCTCTCTATCCCCAACACACTTACCATCCAATTCCATGACACCTCATGTGCTCTACACACACCCTGTGGCCCCTCATACTGTCCATGCCAACCCACGCCCCTCTATCCCCCATGGTTCCTCATACCTCCATGCCAACTATGCCCCTGTACCCACCCCCCATGGTCTTTTATAGCTCCTATGCCAACTTTGTGCCAACTCATGTCCCCATCTCCTATGCTTTGCCTTTACACCTCCCATGCCAACTCTCACAGCATCCACCATGGACATATGGAGGTCCAATGCTGAGATTAAATAAAAGAAAGTGTGGGTGTCTATTGCTTTATTTTTTTTAAAACACTTTCATCCATACAAACCCATTCACTACATTTACATTCCTTCAGCTATATAATCCCTAATAAAAACAAACATTTCATTTAAGTGCTTAATCCTTTATAAAAACACACATTTCATTCAAATACTTAATCCATTACCAAAACAAACATTGAAATTCATAGTCTCAGTTGAGAGAGTCTATGACCACTTGTAGCTGTGGATAGAACTGTGAATTGGAAGACACCCCACTGTGATAATGGAAGGTTTTGAAATCAGTCATACAGCACTAATCCAATAATGATACCCCCAGGCTTATATCAACAGAGTGAAATAGCAGGTAATAATTTTTCTAAACACTCCAAGTGGATTTTTCAAAGATTTAGAGAGCAGGAGTTTTAAGTGCCTTGACAGCATGACAGTTGCATTTGGGAATTCCTTTTTACAGTTCCTTTTGACACTTTTGAGAGTTCCAATGAGTTATGCACTTCTTACGCACATTCATGCCTATTTTTAACAATCCCAAAGGGTACCTTACCTCTACAAAAAGGCACTTGACCTTCCCAAAGGTGTACTGGGACCACATCCGAAGGGGAACCTGACCTCTCCAAAGGACTCCACAAAGTTTAGATCTGCTCCTACCAGGTCTAATCTGCACATGTTGTGTTTCCCACTCCTGGCTAATGAAAATCAGACATGACTGAAGGCAGCTGCTGTTTTATACAGGCAACTGGCTCAACAAGACTCGCATGCACAAATCCCGACCCGGCCCCATTCCCACCCCCGCGAAAATGTTAGGTGCCATGTTTGGGGGGGCGGGGGGGAATTTTGAATTTCAGCCTCCTCTGCCATTTTCGCAATGACACAGAAGCTCTCTATAGTTGTGAAAATCCAGGCCTATATTTCCAGTTAACCACCACTGGTGGAACTAGGGTTGCTGGAGAATATTTTGCACTATCTGTGACTTGCCTGTTGCTGCCCAAGTGCAAGAGCTCCCAAGTCTTCTCGCGTTCCCATTAACTTCTGTCAGTACATCTGTTCTCACGAGAGTTAACATTGGATGCATTCTATCATTCAACCTGTGTAATATATTTTTTAAAAGCTAAGAGCATGTGAAGTCAAGGATGACAGTAGACAGAGATTTGATGCATTTTTGATCACAAGGGTAGGGGTGGGGGAATAACTTTTAATGCAAAAGTGAAGTCTTGATCTGGGTTGGGTACAGTTGCAAACATAACAAGAATACATTCTACAGTAACAACATGCATTTATATAGCATCTTTAATGTAGACCAATATCCCAAAGTGCTTCATAGAGGTGCAAGGCAAATTGGACACCAGTTCAAAGAAGGTTAGGTGAGATGACCAAAAGTTCGAACCTAGGAGGCTGAAGCCACAGCCACCAATGATAAGGAAGGGGTCTCCTAAACTGCTCAGGTGAGGTAGCTTATAGACTGGGGAGCACAAAATGATTTGGGAACAGAGGGCTGCCTTGTGAACCAAATGCCAAGTCAGGAATTTGATGCAGATGGAGAAGGAGGTGCTGCTTTTTATTCTTTTTGTTTTCCGTCCAGTAGTTGGTGAGTGTTCTCCTTTTGTCTCCAAGCTGGGAGACTGTAACTTGCTATTACTTTTGTCAAGAAGGTATAATAATTCTCAATGTTATTGGGATTTATTGTAAAATAGAGTAATAGTGGGATGTGTTTGTGTCTATATGTGTCTGTGTATGAGTGAGATTTAATTGAATTAGAGGCAGCTAGTCTGGGTGCTTTGATCTAAGAAAAGATGTTAGGTTTGAAATGTTAATTAGATAAACATGGGTGTCAAGGGAACATCTGCATTTTGAAATAAACCGGAGTAGATTGTTTTCAAAGGAGGGGTGAAATGTGTCACCTAGCCAGGTGAAGTTTAGAAATGGTGTGTTTATTTTTTCCAAAGATTACTGGTAAAACTTAGTGCTATGAGAGGGTTTTTTTTTGTCAGGGAGATAAAGTCCAAAGACATAGTGAACTAATGGGGATTTGTATTCAAAGAGAAAGATATGTACAAAGAAGGAGCAAAAGGAGTGTGTAAGGGAAGGCATTTTTAAGATCTTACAAGTGTGTGAAAAGCCTTCAGCATCTATGCCTCAAGCTGCTGTCTTTAAAGAACTAAAGTTAAGAAAACTCACTTGGAAGTCGACTTGTTCAGGGTGGCATGTTTCTTTGCCTGGGTCTTTTAAAATCTGTGTGTCTTACTGTTGCCTTAGTGAAAGTGTAACTGGGAGTTAGATTAGTTAGGGGATTTAGAAATTATCACAGTAGTAATTTGTAGATCTGAGTATGTATTTAAAGTCATTTTTTCTGTTAATAAATGTTTAATCTAGTTTTGTAAAAACCTACAAGACTTGCTGGTCTTATTTCTACTGAATTCAAGGCACGCATCTCAAAATTTATACAAGGAATATGGGGAGAAAGCGGGAGCAGGCTATTCAGTTGGATGATCAGCCGTGATCATAACGAATGGCGGAGCAGGCTCGAAGGGCCGAATGGCCTACTCCTCCTATTTTCTGTGTTTCTATGTGTGACTGCAAGACAGGCAGGTATGGGGATCCAGCATGTAGAGATGGAGGAGCCTCAGCCCTTGTCTTTGCCCAACAGGTACGATGTACTTGCTACCTATGTGTATGAAAATAAGGACTGCAGGGTGGATGAGCAAATTAACCATGGCATTATGGTGCAGGATGCCATTCAAGTGGAGGAAGTGATGGTGACAGGGCACAGTATAGTCAGGGGGATAGAAACTTCTGTTGAGAGTTCCAAAGGTTTTGTTGCTTGCCCAGTGCCAGGATTAAGGACATCTCCTCTTGTCTAGTAATAAACTTGGAATGGAAGGGGGAGAATACAGTTGTTATGGTTCCATGTAGGAACCAAAGACGTAGATACAACCAGGAATGATGATCAGCTGAGAGTGTTTGAGGAGTTAGGATCCAAATTAAAATGCAGAACCTCAAACATCATAATCTCTGGATTGTTACCTGAGCCATGCGCCAACTGGCATAAGGTGAAGCAGATTAGCAAATTAAATGCATGGCTCAGAGTGGTTTGAGAAGAAAAGGTTTCAATTCATGGGACAATGGCACCAGTATTCGGAGAAAGAGGGAACTGTTCAGTTGTGCTACACTTTAACTGGGATGGGATCATCTTGGGATGGAATCAGGGTTGTGGATAGGGCTTTAAATTAAAAAGCGGGGCCAGCGTTCAGGTGAAGAGAGATTTAGAAATCTAAAGATAATAGTCGAGACAATAGAACAGTGTAGGATTTCAGGAAAAACAGGAAGAGTTTAACAATAATAGTGCATCAGTGAATAAGGTCCATGCTAATAATGGTAAAAAAAACTAAAGGCTCTTTATCTGAATACATGAAACATTTGCAAATAAGACAGGTGAACTAGTGGCACAAGTAGGGATAAATGGCTTAGATCTAGTCACCATTAGAGAGACATGGTTACAGGATTGCAAAATAAATATTCCAGGCTACACAACATTTCGAAAAGGCAGGCAGAATTGGAAAGGAGGAGTTGCCATGATGGTAAAAGATGATATGCAGACAGTGTTGAGAAAGGATCTTGGCTCAGAAGATCAGGAAGTATAATCAATGTGTGCAGACATTAGGAATAACAAGGATCAGAAAATACTGGTGGGAGTAGTTTATAGGCCTCCTAATAGTAGTTATACTGTTGGACAGAGAATAATGCAAGAAATAATTGAAGCTTGTAACAAAGACAATGTAATAATTGTGGGGGATTTTAATTTTCCCATCGACCGGACCAATAAAATTGGCAAAGGTGGCCTAGGAGATGAGTTTGTACGATGCTTTCATGACAGTTTCTTGGAATGCATTTTGGAACCAACTAGAGATAAAACTATTTTGGATTGTGTGATGAGGAAGGGTTAATTAGTAATCTCATAGTGAAAGATCAGCTGGGAAAAAACAATCATAATACAATTGAATTCCATATTAGGTTTGAAAACGACTTACTCCAATCCCAAACAATAATCTTAAATTTAAACAAAGCCAATTACACAGGTAAGAGGGGAGAGTTGGCTAAGGTTGATTGAGTAAATAGACTAAAAGTTATGGCGATAAATAAATATTGGGAAATATTTGAAGGAATAATTCAAAATGTTCAACAAAAATACATTCCATTAAAAAATAAAAATTTATCATGAAAGATCCATCCGTGGGTTACAAAGGGAGTTAGACATACCATTGGATTAAAAGAAGTGGCTAGTAATGTTGCAAAGAATAGTAGTAAGACTGAGGATTGGGAGTGTTTTAGAAACCAGCAAAGAGACGCCAAAAAGTTGATAAAAAAGGAAAAAATAGAATGAGTGTAAACTAGCCAGAAATATAAAAACAGATTATAAGAGCTTTTACAAGTAAATAAAAGAGAGAAAAGGAGCTAAAGTAAATGTTGGTCTCTTAAAGGCAGACAGGAGAAATTGTCATGGGGAATGAGGAAATGGCAGAGACATTGACCTAGTATTTTCTTTCTGTCTTCATAATGGAAGACACAAATTACATATCAGAAATAGAGGGTAACCTAGGCTAATAAGAGTGACCAATTTAAGGTAATTAATATCAGCAGAAAAAAAAGTATAAGAGAAACTTTAGGGCTGGAATCCAGTTAATCCCTAGGCACTGAGGCCTGCATCATCGGGTTCTAAAAGAGGTAGCTGCAGAGACAGTGGATGCACTGGTTCTGATTTTCCAAAATTCCCTAGACCGCAGAAGAGTCCCAGCAGATTAAAAGTTAGCAAATGTAACAGTGCTGTTCAAAAAAGGAGGGAGAGAGAAAATGGGGAACTACAGATCAGTTAGCCTGACATCTATCAGTGGGAAATTGCTGGAATCTATTAAGGAAGTCTTAACAACATACCTAGAAAATCATAGTAAGATCAGACAAAGTCAACATGGTTCTACAACAGGGAATTGTGTTTGACAAATTTAGTAGTGTTTTGAGGATGCAGGGTAGATAAAGAGGAATCAGTGGATGTAGCATACTTGGATTTCCAAAAGGCATTCGATAAGGGGCCAACAAAGGGTTAATATGCCAGATAAGGGCTCATGGAGTTGGGGGTAATGTATTATGGAAAGAGGATTGATTAATGGACAGGAAACAAAGGCTAGGGATAAACAAGGCATTTTCAAGTTGGCAGACTGTGACTGGTGAAGTACAACAAGGATCAGTGCTGAGGCTTCAGCTCTTTACAATCTATATTAATGACTTAGATGAAGAGACAGAGAGCAATGTATCTAAGTTTGCTGACAATACAAAGCCAGGTGAGAATGTAAGCTGTGAGGAGGACACAGAGGCAGCAAAGAGATTACAGACAGGTTATTCCTGCCCTCCTCTGGGAAAGAAAAACACTCAGGACTGCAAGCAAGCTGATCTTTGCCAATATTTATCTCTCAATCAATATCACTAAATGTAGATTATGTGGTCATTATTCATTGCAGTTTGTGTGACCTTGTTTTGTTCAAATTGTTTCCTACATTGCAACAGTGATGACACTTCAATAAGTACTTAACTGGCTGTAAAGTGTTCTGGACTTTGACACTATATAAATGTGTCTTTCTTGTTACCCAAAATTTGTGTGAATAATTTTGATTCTGATGAACGGTCTCCAACTTCATTTTGGTCAGCAGTGATTTTTCTGAAGCTTAGGTGATAGCATTGAGAGATTGAATTTATGAAGCCCAAGGTTAAATTTCTATGAAGCGAAGAGGGAATCCCCAGTCTCTCCATTAACCAAACAGAAGGCTGCCAAAGTATACAATTCTTAGAATGGAATATTCTGAAACAAAGTGTATGATTTGGAGCAAAGCTGTATGGTTAGCTAAACCTTTCAAACAGTCAAAGTGGATAAGAACTCATGTATGATGTTTAAAATAAAAACTTTGAGGGTGGGAAAGTACTTTGCATCTGGCAAATTTATTACTTTGTTCAAAGCACATCAAACTAAGATAAAGTAATGCTTATAGTTGAAACAGGCATACCATGTCCAAAGGAGCAAAACTTCTCTATTAAATATATTTCACACGCCATGATTGCTCCCCTAGGTAACCAGGAAAAATCCCAGGGATACTTTTGCAGTGCAGTATTTGAAGCTTATGCCTCCTGCACTTCATAATAGCTCTACGAGGCTCTCCTGTTTGAGATTATATTTTTCTTCTAGTTAAAACATGGTTGAGACATGTCTGCTGTATTACTGAAGAAAACAGTGCAGCACATTACATTGATTTTACAATCTGTTAGTGTTTGTTGAAAATCTTTAGGTTTTTTATTTAATTTATGCTGTGTTTCAGGTTTTTCATTTGATCACAGAGAATGCTAATCACCAAGTTTTCCCTTTTGACCAACACCTGGTCAAAGCAGTTTGTATACCTAAAAGAACAGATAAAGTTTGCAGTGTCTGGCTTTACTGATCAGATTGCCATGGCAAGTGTACAAAGGCAAAAGTATTAATAAGTTACACTTATCCAGGCCTCTAATGTAAAAAAAGACATTCCAAGGTGTTTTACAGCCAAAAGGAGGGATGGACATCAAGTCTGCAGGAGAGTCGAGCCGAGGATAGGTTTGGTAGGTGAGAGAGGTTTTCAGGAGCCTTCTAAAGGCAGGGAGAGAAGTAACGATTTGAAGACTTAGCCTGGGAAGCCAAAGGAGGAGAAATTGGTCTCTGTTATGCCCTATATTTTGGTGAAAAATGAGTTGAGTACCAATTTCTGGGTGTGATCCCTTGTGCCTGGGCCACGCAGCTAAATCAGGTATTTAGGCCCCTTGAATATGCTAATCAGATGGCTAACTCCTACTTCAGGACCTCAATGCCAAATTGGGCAAAAAACCCCTGCAAACGCTTATTTAGAATTTCTGGATCTATGGCAGTCTGACTAGTGGCTGTCAAAGCACGGATGGAAGCCACTGAAGGATAAGTAAGTCTTTGTTATTTTACTGACTTTAATGGGGGGCAAGAGTGATCCTTCTGTCTCCAAAGCAATGATGTGGGTTGCAGCTGGCCCATGGTCAACCCTTTCATTCGCTCTCCCACCAGGACCAATCTGTGTGCTGGCTGTGTGTCCAAACTGGGTGACTTTGAGAGGGTTTCAGCAAGTGAGCTGAATCAAGATGCCGTTCAGATTATGGCCAGAATATTGGTTTTCAGCGTGAAACCAATTTTACAGCCACGGTATCAGTGTAAACCAGTTATTATTCAGTGTTCAAGTGTTCACTTGTGCGTTACAACCTAATCAGGGAGATTTAACCTCAACAAGGGACCTATTACCCACATACCTTAAGGATAAATACATCCAATGGGCACAGTTCATGTTGCCTTTATAAGTTGAGAGTTGTATTTGGTTATGGTGGATGGTTCACTCACCAGAGCTTTTGCAGTCCAGGCTCTCAGCAGGCTCTCTAGGGGTTGGGCAGGGAATGCTGTGCCAGCAGAGGTCCAGACTTCCTTACTGAGGCCAAAGGAGCATCCTACTCTTCTTAGGCCCCACTAAAGAAACTTATTCACTCAGCAGGGCAGCTGTGTCGGAGGTTAAATATCGTAAGTCCTAACACCATAGGACCTCGTGCTGCCAGTATTAACTCAGCTGAGTCCAGCAGTATCATAAAAGCAATAAATTGCGGATGCTGCAAATCCAAAACAAAAATAAAAATACCTGGAAAAACTCAGCAGGTCTGGCAGCATCTGCGGAGAGGAACACAGTTAACGTTTCGAGTCTGTATGACTCTTCAACAGAACTAGGTAAAAATAGAAAAGAGGTGAAATATAAGCTGGTTTAAGGGGGGGAAGGGGTAGAGCTGGATAGAGGGCCAGTGATAGGTGGAGATAGCCAAAAGATGTCATAGACAAAAGGACAAAGAGGTGTTGAAGGTGGTGATATTATCTAAGGAATGTGCTAATTAAGGGTAGAAAGCAGGACAAGCAAGGTACAGATAGCCCTAGTGGGGGTGGGGTGAAGGGAAGGGATCGAAATAGGCTAAAAGGTAGAGATAAAACAATGGATGGAAATACATTTAAAAATAATGGAAATAGGTGGGAAAAGAAAAATCTACATAAATTATTGGGAAAAAAAGGGGGGGATCGGAAAGGGGGTGGGGATGGAGGAGAGAGTTCATGATCTAAAATTGTTGAAGTCAATATTCAGTCCGGAAGGCTGTAAAGTGCCTAGTCGGAAGATGAGGTGCTGTTCCACCAGTTTGCGTTGAGCTTCACTGGAACAATGCAGCAGGCCAAGGACGGACATGTGGGCATGAGAGCAGGGTGGTGTGTTGAAATGGCAAGCGACAGGGAGGTCTGGGTCATGCTTACGGACAGACCGAAGGTGTTCTGCAAAGCAGTCACCCAGTCTGCGTTTGGTCTCTCCAATATAGAGGAAACCGCATTGGGAGCAACGAATGCAGTAGACTAAATTGAGGGAAGTGCAAGTGAAATGCTGCTTCACTTGAAAGGAGTGTTTGGACGGTGAGGAGAGGGGAAGTAAAGGGGCAGGTGTTTCACCTTCTGCGGTTGCATGGGAAGGTGCTGTGGGAAGGGGTTGAGGTGTAGAGGGTGATGGAGGACTGGACCAGGGTGTCCCGGAGGGAACGATCCCTGCGGAATGCCGCCAGGGTGGGTGAAGGGAAGGTGTGTTTAGTGGTGGCATCATGCTGGAGTTGGCAGAAATGGCGGAGGATGATCCTTTGAATGCGGAGGCTGGTGGGGTGATAAGTGAGGACAAGGGAGATCCTATCATGGTTCTGGGAGGGAGAGGAAGGTGTAAGGGCGGATGCGCGGGAGATGGGCCGGACACGGTTGAGGGCCCTGTCAACCACCGTGGGTGGAAAACCTTGGTTAAGGAAGAAGGAAGACATGTCAGAGGAACTGTTTTTGAAAGTGGCATCATCAGAACAGATGCGACAGAGGCGAAGAAACTGAGAGAATGGGATGGAGTCCTTACAGGAAGCAGGGTGTGAGGAGCTGTAGTCGAGGTAGCTGTGGGAGTCGGTAGGCTTGTAATGGATATTGGTGGACAGTCTATCACCAGAAATTGAGACAGAGAGGTCAAGGAAGGGAAGGGAAGTGTCAGAGATGGACCAAGTGAAAATGATGGAGGGGTGGAAATTGGAAGCAAAATGAATACATTTTTCCAGATCCAGATGAGAGCATGAAGCAGCACCAAAGCAATCATCGATGTACTGGAGAAAGAGTTGTGGGAGGGGGCCAGAGTAGGACTGGAAAAAGGGATATTCCACATACCCCATAAAGAAACAGGCATAACTGGGGTCCATGCGGGTATCTATAGCCACACCTTTTATTTGGAGAATTGTTCAGCGTGAGAACAAGTTCAGCCAGACAGAGGAGAGTAGTGGTGGATGGGGATTGTTCGGGCCTCTGTTCGAGGAAGAAGCGGAGAGCCTTCAGACCATCCCGGTGGGGGATGGAGGTATAGAGGGATTGGATGTCCATGGTGAAGAGGAGGCGGTTAGGGCCAGGGAACTGAAAGTTGTTGATATGATGTAGGGTGTCAGGGGAATCACGGATGTAGGTGGGATCGTTCACTCCGGGACACTCTGGTCCACTCCTCCATCACCCCCTACACCTTACCCCCCTCCCACAGCACCTTCCCATGCAACCGCAGAAGGTGCAACACCTGCCCCTTTACTTCCCCTCTCCTCACCGTCCAAGGGCCCAAACACTCCTTTCAAGTGAAGCAGCATTTCACTTGCACTTCCCTCAATTTAGTCTACTGCATTCGTTGCTCCCAATGCGGTTTCCTCTACATTGGAGAGACCAAACGCAGACTGGGTGACCGCTTTGCAGAACACCTTCGGTCTGCACGTAAGCATGACCCAGACTTCCCTGTCGCTTGCCATTTCAACACTCCACCCTGCTCTCATGCCCACATGTCCGTCCTTGGCCTGCTGCATTGTTCCAGTGAAGCTCAACGCAAACTGGAGAAACAGCACCTCATCTTCCGACTAGGCACTTTACAGCCTTCCGGACCGAATATTGAGTTCAACAATTTTAGATCATGAACTCTCTCCTCCATCCCCACCCCCTTTTCAATCCCTCCCTTTTTTTTCCAATAATTTATATAGATTTTTTTTTTCTTTTCCCACCTATTTCCATTATTTTTAAATGTATTTCCATCCATTGTTTTATCTCTACCTTTTAGCCTATTTCGATCCCTTCCCTTCACCCCACCCCACCCCCACTAGGGCTATCTGTACCTTGCTTGTCCTGCTTTCTACCCTTAATTAGCACATTCCTTAGATAATATCACCACCTTCAACACCTCTTTGTCCTTTTGTCTATGACATCTTTTGGTTATCTCCACCTATCACTGGCCCTCTATTCAGCTCTACCCCCCACTCTTAAACCAGCTTATATTTCACCTCTTTTCTATTTTTACTTAGTTCTGTTGAAGAGTCATACAGACTCGAAACGTTAACTGTGTTCCTCTCCGCAGATGCTGCCAGACCTGCTGAGTTTTTGCAGGTATTTTTATTTTTGTTCAAGCAGTATCATGTCCATTTGAAAATTAAGATGGTAGCAAGTGGAAATGGAACAGGATAGAAAATGTTTGGAGGCTACCGCAGTTGCAGTGGTGGCTGTTCCTGCCAGTCAGATTGGGTTAAAATTGTCTTGAGAATCTCAGAATTCATTGCACATTCATTGCCAGTGATTTGGCTGTTTTGCAGGGACCCCTTCAAAGCAGTCTTCACTCATGGAATTTCTCTCTGAGGCTTCAGTCTCCAGAGAGAGAACCTATGAACCCTTGTTCGATGAACCTCTGACAAAATCCAGATCCTAATTTAAAAAAAATTTTGATTCATACTCCCTAGATATCAGAACCTATGAATATATACCGTTCATATTAAAAGCAGCATAACAACACATAGAAACCTAATTCTCATGTAGTTCTTCTAGCTCCAGTGCAAGGACCCCAGGTGCTATCATGACCTGCTGATAGTTTTGAGTACTGACTGAAGTATACTGCGGCTATATGATGTGTAACACTATGCAGGTTTATACACTCTTGACAAAATATAAATATTGTTATACTATCTTGTCTGATGAATTACTTGAAAGGCTGGATTCCTTGAAAGACTGCATGATTAAGTCTAATTGGATCACCCATACAATCAGTAGTATTCAAAATATTTCATTAACAAAATGAACAAGGTACAGATTTTCCCCCTTACTTTGTTCAATTGGCTACATGTGGGTTGCTGTCTGAAACTTCAATGGGAAGTATTGCTGTGATTTAATTTCCAAATTATGATAATGTCATGATGTACCTGTAATGTAGTTTTTCGTTAGCGCAGTCTTCCTAACTGACGAACATGGCACTTGACATTTAATCAATGGCATGACTGCCACATTTCACAAGTCACACAAAGATATCAAACCGGCTTGTCAAAATAAGTGGAAACGGAGATTAACATATCAAAAACCCTTAGAGTTTCCAAGAGTGTGCATTGATCATCGGCTGAACATCTGGGGAGCAGAAAAGATGAATGCCAAACCAGAACAGCCCAAGAAAATTGAATGTAATACTCTCTCTGCCTCACTGGAAAGTCCTGATTCCCACTGAGGCATGATTTCATGGGAACCCGCATCCGTTTGGCATCTCAGCTGATCATTCTTTTTCCAAAGCCAAGATGTGCTAGTCAACCATGGAAAGCTTCACATCCAAATCCAACCATCTCACACAAGTTTTCCAGCATTGGTCACTGGATGGCTATTAGGAGTGGGAGACCGAGCAGTATGTTTTTCTCTTTCTGAGGAACACCGAGGTCTGATATAGCATCTACTCATCTGTGCTGGTTGAGATCAGCCGCTGCAATGCTGTTCAGGGTTGACTCTTCCTAACTTTGTCTATCTCAGTACCACACAACATGGCACACTTCTTGCCGAGTCACTGAGGAGCCCCAGAAATTGTGTTTTTGGTAAAGATTTTACTGATACCTGAAGCAACAGAAAGCACCAAGAGGCTGTCAGACTTCTTTAATAAAATGAGGCCCACATCTGTCCAGAATGTATCAAAAATGCAAAGAATTTGGTGTGGTACATTGTAAGAACTGTCCTCTCTGTCCTGTCAGGGAGGTGTAAATAAAGTTAGTTCATAATGGCTGCCCGCTGTGAATCCACATAGTGGGCTGAATTTTACGCTGATTGGGCGGCACCCGATTGGGTGTGAAATCCTGCGAGATGACATCGGGCAAGTGTCCCGATGTCATCCCATGCTTGCGTGATATTTTGGTCAGTGGGTGCGCGCAAAAGTCGGAAGTGCGCCCACCGACAATTAAGAGGACAATTAAGCCCATTAACGGCACAATTGCCTGTCATTTTACGTAGCCCATCCAACCTTACAGTTGGCGGACGGGCGAATTGGCCAGGCGGCCTTTACATTTTTCATCAAACCTGATCCAAGGACGGGGTGAGGTTTCAGTTATTAAATAAAATAAAAATAGAAATCATTTTTATAATCTATATGTTCAGGTGCCTGATTGCGATGCTTGGACTTTTTTTTTCCTGATTTTAAAAGACTTTGGCCAGGATTTTCCCCTCGGTGATTTGGGGGTGGGGCCCGCTCGCCGAGGGGAAAATGACGCGGGATGACATCGGGAGGAATCCCTAACGTCATCCCGGGCCATTTAAATCTTAAGGAAGGCGGGCAGACAGCGAAATCAGCTGTCCACCTGCCGACCTGTCAATGGCCAATTAAGGCCATTGACAGGCTCATTAAGATAGTTAAATGCCCTGCCCGGCCAACCTTAAGGCTGGCGGGCAGGCCAAGAGCCCCAGCGGCCTGTAGATTATTAATGAAACTTCATCCACTGGCGGGATGAAGTTTCATTACCGTTTTGTAAAAATTTAATAAATTTTATGAGTTTGTTATCAACGTGTCCCATCTCGTGTGACATTGTCACATGAGGGGGACATGTTAATAATTTTAAAATGTCTCTATTTTTTGACTTTACTTACCTTTCACTAAACTCCCTGAGACAGGACTTTGCCTCAGGGAGCAGTGTGCTCTTTCACGCACATGGGCAAAAGAGCGCACTTTGACAGCTGGGGGTTTCCTCCCCCCCCACCCCAGAACAGGAAACGCATAGCGCTTCCTGTTGGGCAGGCCGCTGGACGGACCTTAATTGGCCCGCCCACTCAAAATGGCGGCAGGCCCCATTTCGGTGGCGGGGTTCGGCTGCCCGCCCGCCGCCGAGCCAGTGGGGCCCACCCGCCAGCCAAAGACTAAATTCTGCCCTTTATTTCCTGGGCCTTGGGTCTCCAGTTCCCTGAGGCAGCGCTGTGCCTTCAGGGAGCTTTCTGTCAGCGCTTGCCTGCGCCTGCATTGACGTCATTGCCCGCCCTCCTCCCGCCTCCACCCTGGCGGCACTGAGCTTTTCAGCATATGCTTCATGCTGGCTGGCCATTTCCCGGCCGCTCCCGGGCCCACCAATCGCGCCCGCCCGCTGAGCTGAAAATTCAGGTTTATCTCGGTGCAATACACAACAGAAAGATGGCCACAAGGCTTAGATTAAATTTTCTGTTACATTTTTCATTTAATGAATTAAGGACTGAAGAACATTGTGACATACTTTTTGGAACTTCCGAAGTTGGGTTTCAGGAAGTTTGAGCGATTTTAAAGATTGCTGTCTGTGCATCATATTCAGGTACATAGTGAGCCGACATGGTACATAATTGAAAAAATGGCACTGAAGGCATATTTGGGGACAATGGGGGAATTCAACCCTAACAAAGAGGACTGGTGTGATTACGAATAAAGGTTACACATTTGGCTAAAAGTGAATGAAGTAGGTGGTGAGGATAAAGTAAATGCTTTCCTGACCATGATGGGGTCAGATGCTTTTGAGGTGGTGTTTAAGACCCCAGTAATAGGAACAATTCTGAAATTAATGAGATTCTGGACTCATATTAAGGCACTACTAAGAATGAGATTGCACTGAGATTTGCAAGAAAGCAGTCCCAATTGAGATTGTTGCAAATTACAATATTGAATTAAATAAATTCTCTCGTCACTGTTGGTATGGTGCAAACTTAGAAGTCAACCTTAGAGACACATTCGTAGGAGACCTAAAGAACAATAAAATCCAGGTCAAACTTTTGAGCAACAGCAATAAACTGATGTGGAAAGAAGCCTGTGATAAAGCCACAGCCATAGAAATGGCAGAAGGAAATAGTTACAAATTGCAAGGGAGTTCTTTTCCTGAGCTGGCAGGAGAGGTCCACAGGATTTCAGTGAGATCCAGACCACAGCAGCCAAGTTCACAATCTCAGATTAAGAAATATAGACGCTATCACTGCCTTGGGAGCCACCAGCCATTTAAATGCCCCCATTTCCAGTCAAAGTGCTATGGCTGTGGGAAAGTCAGTCATTTTCAGATGGCAAGCAGTAGAGGAAACAGTAATGCTCCAGGTCATGGTAAAATTCCAGGCCACAGGTATGCACCAGGTCAAGGTCATGGTAGATCTAAAGCTAGTTCAGGGGTCTGGAAATTCTTGAATGCGCATACGATAAATATGGAAACAGAACTTGATGTTATCAAGCAGGAAGTTTGTATTCCTGAGTTACATTCAGACAGAATAGTCTGTCTAGACTAGAGTCTAGTCTAGACTCTAGACTAGAGTCTAAAGTTGTATTCAGACAGAGAGAAAGAAAAACAGCAGATGAAAGGTGAGGGTAATAGGGCTGAAGATAAAATTCCTGCGCATACTGTAAAAATGAAAGTCAGAGATTCACAATTTTTTTTCATCACTGATACAGCTGCAGCCATGTCTGTTAGCATGGAAGGAGAGCACAAGAAGCCTGTAAGTCACATTCCCTTACGTAAAACTGGTATGAAATTGACTAGTTATTGCAATAACAGTATCCAGTGTATTCCAAGTTAGGGTTAGGATGTATCATCATACTCAGCCTGTTACTTGCCATTGGTAGTTGTAGGAGGAAGGAAACAAAGTCTACCTGAAGGGAAGGAATTAAGAAGATATGGTTAAACAGGAATGACTTATTTACAGTAGGGATCAGTAAGAGTACATCTATCATTGAGGAAGTGCTAAGAGAGCACAAAATGGTCTTTGAACAAGGAGGACCAAATAATAAAATGAGACATTAGACCAATATTAAATATTGCAAGTCAGTAGATCAGCTAATGTGGATATTCTTTCGAGATTTCTCGTGAAAACTGATTCATGTCTAGCCACTGAGTTACCTGTGAATTAGTTTCTCTACACAAATGACATTCCAGTGGCTTCCAGAAAAAATAGTGAAGTAACTTGCAAGGAATGGCGCTTAGTAAAGTGCTCAATTATATCATGTTGGCTGGCCCAAAAAGTGTGATGATGAGAAATTGCAGGAGTATTTCACATGTAGAAATGAATTGAGTGTAGATCAAGGTAGTCTCCTGTTAAGTTTAAGAGTCATTGTTCCACCAAGGTTTAAAGAGAGGTTTTTAAAGGAACTTCAGTGAGAGTGCATTCTGTATGAAAGCAGTAGCAAGAAGCTGTTTTGATATCCAAAGGTAGATAGAGATATTGAAGAGTTGGTGAAACGTTGTCAAGTGTGTCTCAGAATGAGAAATGATCCAACCAATGTTCCTTTCATTCCATGGTCAAACACAAGAAAACCGCAGGAACAAGTAATGTTGATTTCTTTGAAGTGAAAGGGAAAGAGTATTTTGTATTGGTTGATAGCTACAGCAGGTGAATAAATGTTGAGTCTATGGCCAATATGAGAAGTGGCAAAACTGTTGAGGTTTTGAGAAGTTAGTTTGTAGTATACGAGTTGCCAGAGGTGTTGGTGTCAGATAATGATCCACAGTTTACGTCAGAAGGGTTGGAAATACTTCTAAGTAAGAATGGGGTCAGACATACTCTCATACTGCCATATCATCCAGCATTGAATGGTGCTGCAGAAAGAAGTGTCCAGATTGTGAAGAGCTCTTTGCAGAAGTATTTGCTAGGTGACAAGCTAGGCAGTAAATTTCCATGTTTCTATTTGACTTGGCTAGACAATTTTCTCTTCTCTTACACAATAACCCCACAATCTACAACAGATTGCTCATCTGACAAGTTTAAACGTGCACCTAGGACTAGGACAAGGTTTGGTTTGTTTAAACCTGATATCAATAGCAAAGTAAAAGAAAAGCAATACAAAGTGAAGATGACACACGATACATCAGGCATGAAACTTAGAAAGTTCAGTGCAGGTCAGAAGGTCATGGTGAAAAACCACCAAGAACTATTTGTTTGGAGTTGTTGTAAAGAGACTAGGTGTATTCACATATCTAGTGAAGTTGGAGAGAGAGACTCTGTCAGTGTCATGTAGATCAGTTACTTGAAAGAGGAAATCTGACAAAGGGAAAGCGTGAGAAACCTCCTATCGTTCAAATTCTCCCTGCAGCCCAAAATGAAAGTCAGAAAGAAAATGAAAATCAAAAAGAAACTTATTTGCTGGTATTGCAGAATCCAGTGGTGGAGCAAAGTGAGTCAGGATCTTTGATTAGGAACATCACATTCCCAACCATTAAGTGGAGTTGTTAGTCAAAGTCAAAGTTCAAGTTTGACACAGAGATGTCGAGAGAGCAGAGTCATGCTAATGGAAATGAAGGAAATATCCAGACAGAAAGAGAAAGAAGCCAAATAGGTTAATTGAAAGTACGTAGGAAGGAAGAAGAAATAAATTGTTCTTTTTATTCTTTCTTGTCAATTGATGATATTTTATTAAAGACATACTGCTTTTAAGAAAATACTTCTTCAAATGTAAATTACTCTGGGATACTCTGGTCATATCTGTTTAAAAATAAATATCCAACCCAACATGTTAAATTTTCAGATATTGATGATATTGGTTTCATGATATTGTATTCTTAAAACTTATGTACATGTCCCATGTTACATTTTAATGTATAAGTTGTTTTTTAAATGGGAAGGAAATGTAGTATATTGTAATAAATGCCCGCAGGTGTAAATAAAGTTAGTTCAATAATGGCTGCCTGTTGTGAATCTACATGGTGAGTTTATCTCAGTGCAATGCACAACAATTGGATACCAATATTAATCCAGAAAGAAAAACATGTGAATATTGTGCAATAATAAGATTTGCAGTGATATCTAAATATCTTAGTTTAAACTAGAAAGCTGTAGGCACCTGAAGACAAAAACAAGTTCATGGTTTGAGTAAGAATTCAAGCTCTAGGAACTTTGCAAATAATTTTTCCTTTGGACTATAAATATGTCATCACTAGCTATGTAAAGCACAAAAAAGTTTTTTCATTTTTGTTGCAAAATAAATTATGTGCAAAATGTAGAAATCAACATCTATTACTGTGTTGGGTATGAGAACAAATGTTGAGAATTTTATACTCGAGAATTCTTACTATCCTGCAATCCATCCTTCAGGATGCAGCCTGTAGGAAGAATACTGAGCAGATCATCAATGAAAGGTTTAACTTGATAAAATTGGAGCATGATGTTTAAGAGCTGGAAGACAAAATCAACTGTGAGCAGATAGAGGAGGTCATTTCACAGGCTGAGAATGAACTTTTTTCTGGCATATAAAATGGCCAAGCAGAAACCTTGGGAACTGTTAATGGAAGAAGCCCCTCACAGCCAATGGAAATGGCCAATTTGAACCTTGCTGCAAAAAAAGGCATTTTGTCAAAGTTTTTCATCTTACACTCTTCAGGACAATCGCAAGAATACCAATGTCAGGGGAAGAAACAACTTTATGAGAAGAGAGTGCTGATTGGTTGGCAAGTGGATTCTGATTGGTAGAGGCATTGCCATGGCGAATGCAACAGTTAATGGTGACTGACAGTTAACTGTCAAGCATTGTTTGAAATTTAAACCAACTTGACTCTGATTGGTCAAGGCATTGCCCTGAGGACTAAACCAGCGAATGGCAATCACTTATTTTGTTTAGCTGAAACAGGCGCAATGCATGTACATGTTCTTTCTGTCTCCAAAGGACAGGACCCTGTGTTTTAATATATGTAGCTTCCAGTACACACAAATGCACCACACTGAGAGCCCGGCTGACAAACCCATCCCTAATTGCCCTTGTTCAGAGGGCATTTAAGAGTCAACCACATTGCTGTGGGTCTGGAGTCACATGTAGGCCAGATCAGGTTAGGACGGCAAATTTCCTCCCCTAAAGGACATTAGTGAACCAGTTGCTTTATATTACAGATTTTTTATTAATTGAATTTAAACTCCACCAGTTGCTGTGGTGTGATTTGAACCCATTCCCCTGGGCATTAGCCTGGGCCTCAGGATTACTAGTCCAGTGATATTACGACTGTGCTACCATCTCCCCTATATTGTTCATTAATACCACCAAAAAATGTATTTTGGCCATTTTTTGGAAAAAAAAGTAATTTTGGCTTTATTATTACTAATTAGGTGTAAAAGATGTAAAAGTAAAAGCCTTACCTTTATAATTCTCTGGTCTTTTTGTTTATATTTAAACTTTCAGCCTTAATACTTGGTTGTCATTGCTAGTGTTATTTAGATTGTGCTGTACATTATACAATACTCCAGCACTATCAGTACTGTCACACAGCCAATTGGATTGTGATTGTTAGGAACTCTTTGTCCTTGTTTGTGACCCTCTCATTTGTTCCTCATTCTTACAGTTGCGTATAAGTTTGGCAAGCTGCACAAAACAGTTTCCTTCTTTTGATGCTGACGCATTTCTGATTGTTTTTTTTGCTGATGCCTCATTAGATTTTCCCAGCACTCAACATGAGGCTTTTATTCATCAGGGAGCTGCAGTATGTTTGTATTAGAAAACCATTTCCTGATGTGGTTTTGATGGAGCAGTGGTTTAAGATATGATGTATACTCGGGCTTTCACTAATGGAGTTCCTGCTCTTCTCTGAAAAACTCCTATTATCCGGACACTGCTCCAGCTGCATCTTTGTCATCCTGAAAAGTACTTTACATTCAGGATATCCTCTGACATGTAACTAATTCTCTGGCATATTGGTTTTCATAGGGATATGTCGATCCATTGGAGTGAGCAATTTCCTCATTTCTCATTTAGAGCAGCTGAAGGAAGATTGTGACATCATCCCACATGTCAATCAGGTGAGAGGCTGCAACATTTTAAATATATATAACACCGAACAATAAGCAAGAATGGAATGAGAGAAAGCTACTCGCAATGTCAAGTTTCCTTCTCTCACAAATATATAAATTCTATCCTATTATACAGCCAATTTAATATCTGGAGGAAGCTACTCCCAGATCCTCAATCAAAACTTCAGAATATTTATCTCTTCCTAAATCTCCATTATTCAGCCCTGACCCATTGTCCTCGATAGACTACACCTGAAAATGATGTCACATATACATTTTAAAAGAGTAATATCATTAAAGGTCTCCTCAAAACATTTCTGCACTTGTTCTGTATGGCAGATCTCCAGGCCAACCAATGTTTATAGTCACTAGGAAATGTTCCCTGCACGTAGATTTAACGGAGTTACAAATTTCTGTGAATATCAGTATTAGCGTACGTTTTGGAGAATTCTGATCACTTTCCTACCCCATTGGGAAAGAGATATTATACCAATAAGAATATCTCACTTTCTAACTTTTAGGATTTGTGCCATTCAGTTGAAATTACCCAAAAGGTCACTATACATCAGCTGAAGCAGAAAAAACACCATTGGTTATGTAGAATGGGCTTGTGATGGATAGGTAGTTTAGTTAGGTTTCAACTAAAAAAGTATCTATTTTTAATATCCCATTTTTAGGATGCCTAGTTAGTCATTTTAAATTTGGTTACTGAAGGCTGAGAGAAAATCTCAGCTCTCTGTATCGCCTTGCTGGCTTGTATTTTTCTATGTTGGAGAGGGTACACATTGTTATCTGGTACGGTGTATAAAATGTCACTTCAAGGCAGATGGTCACAACTGTCTAGATGGGAATCTTAGTCAGGGTTATTTGCCAAGTCTATTTAATATTGTTAACCTGGCTGGCAGAGACAGAGCTAAAGCAGCTTGATTGTTACATCAGGGAGTCCTGCCAGCAAGGCTCCCGCAACTTGGCTTTGTCCTGAGACCAGGTGAAAGACTGCAGTTTCTGAGGAGCAAGGGTCCCAATCTATTGGCATCCAAGAGCTGCCATTTTTGAGGATATATGTGACAGCTTTCTCCCAGTTCCTCTGAGCCTATCAAAAAAGACTGGAGACACCGGGTTTGTAAGTGAAACCTCACATATAAGTTATGTCAGCTTTTAGTAGGGCTAAGGCAGTTAGTGAAGTGTCCTGAGGAGGTGTAAGTCAAAAGTTCCGTAAACAAATTAAATCTGCTATACTATTTTCCGTCACTGTTTACATTGTACTTTTTAAATAAATTTCAACCATAGTCCAGTGGTTATACAGACATAGCACTTCATGATGTTTCACAGAACTGTGCTCCTAAAGTGCATTCAATTATTTAGATTTATCAGTATTCCTTATAACACTAGCAGCTCCTCAGTGATTTTGCTTGCACTAAATCAGGTAATACACTCTTTTACAATGACAAGAATTGTTAAATCATGTTACGCAAGATACATTTCATTTGTCTATAAGTGGACCAGTATCCTTAAGGCCATAAAGTACAATTGTTGAAAGGAGATTTAGTCAGCTGGAGATGAATTGTTGGTCAGGGTGGTTTGCAAATTCTCAGAAGCTTGAATTTTGTTTTTAGTATTAAATAACTGCCTTTTATTCCTAATCCAGTTTAATTTCTTTATAAAGGACAATTGCTCAGGGCATATTGAGGTGGCATTTTGAAATGTTAGGTGTTCATCCTATCTGTAATAAACTGATTAATGCACATAAAAACATGTTAATTATTTGTATGCTAACCTTATACACCATAATATTGAGGCCAAAGGATTCTTTTTCTAACTTTAGAGATATTGTATGCAGATGATGTTCAAGGCTTGCCTTGCCTCAGAGAACTTTTGCTGAACTTTTCCTCAGCTGGTTAATTGAGTTTGATAGGGCCAATGATAGACTATACATGGTCTATGGGGGCAATACATCTGACGGATTTTATTTTGTTCCATGCTTTGTCTTTATTTGATCCATTCTCTCATCCTTATTTTATAGAATTTCATAGCACTCAAGAAGGTTATTCAACCCAGTGTGAAATATCTAACCACTTAGCCCTATTTCCTGCCCTTTTCCCATAGTCATTTAAAATATTATTTTACCAAATGTTTGTTGAGCTCCCTTATAAAAACCTATTATGGATTTAGGTTGTATCTCTATTTTTACTCAAGCATTCCATACCCTAACAACCTTCTATGTAAAAATAAAAACATTTTGTACTATTTTGTGATACAGTATGCAGGTTGTAGGACTGAAGGACATTAGAAGTCGGATTAAGATTAGATTTAATGATATCACATAATAGCTAATAATTGCATTCTTAACAATCTCAAACATTTCTTAATTATTTAGCTGACAGATCCAAGCGGGTTTCCTGCTCTCCTTTAATTCCACCCCAGAAAAATCTGCAGCGGGCAGGATCACATCGGGATCCCAACCTAATGTTAATTTTCGAGACGTTCTCTCACCTCTGAACCCGCCTCTTTTTTGGTTCATTTTCCAAAAAGAGGATTTAAATTTTGAAACAATCACCCTCTAATTACCTTAACTAATCCTAATTGAGAGACGTGTAGATTGAGAAATTAATTTTACACCAGCAATTGTGCAAAGCCAGTGCTGAGTCTGGAACACGTGTCTGATTTTTTTTTAATATTCGTTTATGGGATGTGGGTGTTGCTGGCTAGGCCCAACTGAATGGCTTGCTAGGCCATTTCAGAAGACATTTAAGAGTCAACCACATTGCTGTGGATCTGGAGTCACATGTAGGCCAGACCAGGTAAGGATGGCAGATTTCCTTCCTGGTTCGTTAATGGTTTCATGGTCATCATAAGACTTTTAATTCCAGATTTTTATTGAATTCAAATTTCACCATCTGCTGTGGTGGGATTTGAACCCGGGTTCCCAGAGCTTTAATACTAGTCAGTGACAATACCGTCTCACAGTAAATATACTGAGGCTCAAGGCTGCTTCCAAACTGGGTCTCAGGTTTCATTTCCTTAAACCAGTGAACTAATTGGATGTTCTGAGGCAGCTGACCAGTCAGGGACTTCTCAAATTTAGGCAGTTAACTGTGCCAGTCTGCTTGTAAATACTGGGGTGGGCAAGAGGAAATTGAAAATAGGGGTGGGTTTTAGTAATTTTGCTGTGGAGAACTCCAGCTCCTACTGGTTGCACATGAGTTCAGTAAAAAAAAATTTAAACTTATCTCTTCTTCAGCTGCCTCAAGCAGATACTTTAAGGACTGGAAGGTAAGCCTGAGAACACTTGTAACACAGAGTGAGACACGGCACATGCTGCAACCAGTTTCTGCTCTATCTGATTGCAAGATCCTGAAGCAGGGGTGTAACACCTGATTCCTCTATTGCTTATGCTAGCTCGCATCAAGACCCATTCAGCAACAGCCCTGTGCTCACAGACCAAAATTGCCCCTGGTCCGGCAATGCCTCAATTTTAAAATTCTCGTCTTTGCTCCTCCCTATATCTATGTAACATCCTCCAGCCCTGCAACCAACAGTGAATTCTATGCTCCTCCATTTCTGGCCTTGTGCATCCTTGATTTCGATCACTCCATCATTGGATGCCATACCTTCAGTTGCCTAGGCCCTAAGTTCTTGAATTCCATCGATAAACATCTCTGCCTCATTACTTCTCTCTGGTGCTTTATGGTGCTCCTTATAACCTACCCGTTTGGCCAAGCTTTTTTGTCATCTGCCCTAATATTTCCTTTTGTGGCTTGGTGTCAGGTTTTGTGTAAAGAGTCCTGGGGAGGTTTGACTGTTATAATGTGACATATGAATGCAAGTTGTTGTTGTTGATTAATGCCATTGTTAGCAGGAGGGTATAACAACAGCCAAATTTGCATGAATAGTGTCATTATAAATTTATAATAGAATTTATAATAGAAGAATGAAAACAAGAACAAAATGTATAACTTTAAAATAGGGACTAAATTACATCCGTGCACCCTGGTCCACCGTGGAGATGACTCCACTTGTTTCGGAATCTGTATGTGCAACACCATACTATACAAAAATAATACAAAATAATGGTTTATTTTTCAGTAACCTGATAAGCAGCTGTTAATGAACCAAGTTCAGGACAGCTTTTATTATGCCAGTAATATTGGTGGGGAGGGGAAATTTCTTTTCTCTGGTCCTTTCTGATGATTGTTCAGTTTAGAAAATGTTAATTTGATTGTGCTCCAAAGTGTCAGTTGGAGTGAGTCACTGAGAGGAAAAGGAAAGGGAGGGGTGCTTCACACTGATGTGTTGCCAAAGGATACCTGCAGATATTATCTGCTTTATGCAAGTTAAACATTCAAAGGTTCTAATTAACACAATGTATTGATGAAGTACTGTATCTGAACCATCTCCTTTGAAAAGTTTTACTTTAGACAAATATGAAAAGCATCAGAATTATAACCTGCAGCATTCTGAGAATGTGTTTTGAGTTAGAGGCACTGCTTTACTAGCCTCTACAATAGCAATTGAAACCTGGTGAATTTAACAGATAAAAGATAGTGGGGAGAAATTTGTTTGCATACACTACTTGGAGCAGTGCTAGACAGCCTGCTCCAGGGGAATCAACCTAAGTCTGTGCAAAGATAAAAGCAAAAAACTGCAGATGCTGGAAATCCAAAACAAAAACAAAAATAAAAAATAAAAATACCTGGAAAAACTCAGCAGGTCTGGCAGCATCTGCAGAGAGGGACACAGTTAACTTTTCAAGTCCGTATGACTCTTCAACAGAACTAAGTAAAAATAGAAGAGAGGTGAAATAAGTCTGTGCAACACTGCTATAAGTGGCACTGTGCAAACAAATTTCTCCCCCAGTATTTCTTCTGTAGATATATCCAATTGCATCAAATCAATACCGATCTGACTATACAGTAACAAAAAATACTTTGTGTATACTGTTTGTTAATTGTACCACATGAGCTTGTCATTGATGTTAAGCTTAGAATAAGTGTATTAATGTACTAAATGCTGTGAGAATCTTGAAGTTAGCAATTCAGACCTTCAAATCCTCCCAAAATAAAGGAAAATAATTTAACCACCAGGTTGGCAAAAATGCTTAGCCTCTGTATAAACGTTATAACTGCAGCAAAAATAAGAGCTGAAAATAGTGAAAATAAATTGCCAGTCAACCAGCCAAAGAGAGGAGACAGATTGATATTTTGGGTATAGATGAAGGGTCCATACCCAAAATGTTAACTTGTCTTTTCTCATTACAGGTGTAGACAAACTTGCTGTGTATTTCCCACATTTTCTATTCCAATTCTATGTTTCTTTGTTTCTGAAATAGGGACGGTTTTTTGATTCTAAGATTATTTGTTAATGTAGGGCAGAATCGTCCCAGATTTGCACTAAGTGTGATAGCGGCTGGGTAGAACGACATTTTACCTGCTGGCCGCGATGGCGGGTTTTCACGCCGTATTGTTCCAAATCCACCACGTTATTTATGCATGCCCAGGAAACATGCCGTTTCAATGGTGGGCGGGCGAACCCGCCCACCGTCACCTTGCTGCTTCATCACGCCGGGTGCCATATTTAAAGTCCAGCCGCGGGCACATATCTCAGAGCTTCCAGGCCACAACATGGCCACTGCAGGGAAGATGTCCAGGAAAGGCAAGAAACTGCAGCCCCCAGGTTTAGCGACGTGTCACCGGAACGCCTTTTGGATACCATGGAGGCCCGTCGCAATGTCCTCTACCCAGGCTCTGGCCACGGGATGGGGAGCGGCGTTACCAACCAAGCTTGGGAGGCGGTGGCAGTGGTGGTCAGCGCCAATGCCCTGCAAAAGAGGACAGCCACCCAGTGCAGGAAGAGGATGAATGGTCTCATCAGTTACATCAGGGTAACTCATTCTTCTCATCACTCTCAACTCACACACTCACAAATCCATCACACACCCACAGGGATCTCACACCTCAAGGGACAACACCGCTAACTCTCACACACACCCTCACATCTCCATCAGGCTCATATCCTCTTGAGCTCGCATCCTCATCCTGTCCACGGCTCCGCCACCACACAAACATTCTACAGAGTGCCTTGCATCCTGCTCACACTCTCTCCATCTGTTTTCATGAAGGAGAAGCCTGCTCACATCAGCATGGAGAGGTCCCAGACCAGGGGTGGACTGGCCCATGTTAGGCCTCTCACTCACTTTGAGGAGCGTGCTAACGTGCTGACTGGTGAGGACGTGGACTGTGCCTGAGGTGACAGTGAGGTCGGCGGCGAACACCCACCTGAGGATCCTGGACCACATCATCCCTCCCTCAACGCAACTGTGGGTGCTCTCTCACCTGCTTTTGACTCTGCTGCCATTCACTACTTATCTCTACTTTGGTTCATAGAGAGCTCTGCCAGGGGACCAACACCATCAGCCAGCCAGCCCCTCAGCTCCATCCACATCCTCATCTGCAGCCAAGAGGACTCCTCCTGCAGTGAAGAGGTAGAAATAAGCAACCTGGAACACCCATCACCACAGAGGGAGCAGCAGTACACAAGTGATTCTGGAGGGAAAAGCGTGTGTGTGACAGGGCCTTTCGGAGCCTCGTGCAAGCACTCTCCCACGCACGCGGATCCTTCACGTTTCACACTCATCTCAATGTCCTGAGCATTTTGAATGCTGCCTGCTGGGATTCTCTTTCAGTTGTCCATCTGATCTGACCTGCATCTCCGCCCACCCACTGATCACATTCCCATGCAGCACATAATCTTGCCCACTATAACTCTCGTTTCACTTTCGATTTGGACAGCATGTTGCTAATTCAGTTTTATTTTTGTTCCCCTGTCCCTTTATCCTCCCCAATCACCCACTTTCTTTCCCCATCACAGTTGACCCCCCAGCTTCACATTCCACCTCCCCTTTGTTAACTACCAGCCCCAACCTTTTTCCTTCGGAGATGTCCAGGTGAACGTGTACATTGCCTTCAAAGAAAGAAAAGTACAGCACAGGAACAGGCCCTTCGGCCTTCCAAGCCTGCGCCGATCATATTGCCTGTCAAAGGAAAACATTTTGCCCTTCAGGGGTCCGTATTCCTCTATTCCTATCCTATTCATGTATTTGTCAAGCTGCTTCTTAAACACCACTATCGTACCTGCTTCCACCACCTCCTCTGGCAGCGAATTGCAGACACTCACTACTCTCTGCGTAAAAAACTTGCCCCGCACATCTCCTCTAAAGTTTTCTCCTCTCACCTTAAATCTATGTCCCCTAGTCATTGACTCTTCCACCCTGGGAAAAAGCTTCTGACTATCTACTCTGTCCATGCCACTCATCATTTTGTAAACTTCTATCAAGTCGCCCCTCAATCTCCCTCACTCTAGTGAGAACAATCCGAGTTTCTCCAACCTCTCCTCATAGCTAATAACCTCCAGACCAGGCAGCATCCTGGTAAACCTCCTCTGCACCCTCTCCAACGCCTCCATATCCTTCTGGTAATGTGGCGACCAGAATTGCACACAATATTCCAAGTGTGGCCTAACCAAGGTTCTATACAGCTGCAGCATGACTTCCCAGCTTTTATTCTCAATACCCCTGCTGATGAAGGCAAGCATGCCATATGCCTTCCTGACTACCTTATCCACCTGCGTTGCCACTTTCAGTGACCTGTACACCCAGATCCCTCTGCCCGTCGATGCACTTAAGGGTTCTGCCATTTACTGTATAATTCCTACCTGTTTTAGACCTTCCAAAAAGCATTACCTCACATTTGTCTGGATTAAACTCCATCTGCCATTTCTCCGCCCAAGTCTCCAACCGATCTATATCCCGTTGTATCCTTTGACAATCCTCTTCACTATCTGAAACTCCTCCAACCTTAGTGTTGTCTGCAAACTTACTAATTAGCCCAGTTACATTTTCCTCCAAATCATTTACGTATACTACAAACAGCAAAGGTCCCAGCACTGATCCCTGCGGAACTCCACAAGTCCAGCTCTCCATTCAGAAAAGCACCCTTCCACTGCTACCCTCTGTCTTCTATGACCAAGCCAATTCTGTATTCATCTTGCCAGCTCACTTCTGATCCCGTGTGACTTTACCTTCTGTACCAGTCTGCCATGAGGGACCTTATCAAAGGCCTTACTGAAATCCATGTAGATAACATCCACTGCCCTTCCATCATCAATCATCTTTGTCACTTCCTCGAAAAACTCGATCAAGTTAGTGAGACACAACCTCCCCTTCACAAAACCATGCTGCCTCTCACTAATACGCCCATTTGCTTCCAATGGTAGTAAATCCTGTCACAAAGAATCTTCTCCAATAATTTCCCTACCACTGAAGTAAGGCTCACCGGCCTGTAATTTCCTGGATTATCCCTGCTACCCTTCTTAAACAATGGAACAACATTGGCCATTCTCCAGTCCTCTGGGACCTCACCCGTAGCCAGTGAGGATACAAAGATTTCTGTCAAGGCCCCAGCAATCTCCTCCCTTGCCTCCCTCAGTACTCTGGGGTAGATCCCATCTGGCCCTGGGGACTTATCCACCTTAATCAAGACACCTCTTTTTTGGTCCCAACATGATCCAGGCTATCTACACACTCTTCCCTAGACAAATTGACCGCAAATCCTTCTCTTTGGTGAATACTGATGAGAAGTACTCATTTAGTATCTCTCCCATTTCTTTTGGCTCCACACACAGATTCCCACCTCTGTCCCTGAGTGGGCCTACCCTTTCCCTGGCTACCCTCTTGCTTTTTACATATGTGTAAAAGGCCTTGGGATTTTCCTTAATCCTGGTTGCCAATGACTTTTCATGACCCCTTTTAGCCCTCCTGACTCCTTGCTTAAGCTTCTTCCTACTTTCTTTATATTCTCCACGGGCTTCATCTGTTTCCAACCTTCTAGCCCTTACGAATGCTTCCCTTTTCTTTTTGACTAATCTCATAATATCCTTCATTATCCAAGGTTCCTGAAACTTGCCATACTTATCCTTCATCCTAGCAAGAACATGCCGGTCCTGAATTCTTATCAACTGACGTTTGAAAGCCCCCCACATGTCAGTTGTTGATTTGCCCTCAAACATCCACCTCCAGTCTAGATTCCTCAGTTCCTGCCTAATATTGTTATAATTAGCCTTCCCCCAATTAAGCACCTTAACCCGAAGACTCCTGTTATCCTTATCCACTAGTACCTTGAAACTTACTGAATTATGGTCACTTTTCCCGAAATGCTCCCCTACTGAAACTTCAACCACCTGGCCGGGTTCATTCCCTAATACCAGGTCCAGTATTGTCCCTTCCCTAGTTGGACTATCGACATATTGTCTCAGGAAGCCCTCCTGGATGCACCTTACAAATTCTGCACCATCCAAACCCCTAGCACTAAGTGATTCCCAGTCAATATAGGGAAAGTTAAAATCACCCACCACAACAACCCTATTGCTTTTGCATCTTTCCAAAATCTGCCTACATAACTGTTCCTCAATCTCCTGCCGGCAATTGGGAGGCCTATAGTAAACCCCCAACATTGTGACTGCACCCTTCCTATACCGGAGCTCTACCCATTTTGCCTAATATACTTCCTTCCCGAAAATCCCACCCTCATCCACATTCACCTCCCCGACCTCTTCCTTCCCACCCCAGGGTCCGTGTCTGCCTCCGGGCCCCCACGAACCACCCTCACCATCCCTTTTATCACTACTGTTGAACCCTCACCCTCCCACCCTACTGCCTCTCACTGCCCTTGGTCATTCTCATCCTTCCTTCATACCACACTCACTCTCAGTTTGCTCCCCATGAGGCAGACATAGACCTATCTGACCCCTCCCATGCATATTCACCTGCACATCCCCTCTTCACACCCCTTTCCCCCCCCTCCCCAAACCCCCCACCACCGCCCCGGACACACTCCCCTTTCCACACCCCTTGTCCCCCAACCCCCTCGGACTCCCCGCCACCCACCCACCCCCGCTTACTCCCTCCCTCTTCCTGACTCCTTCCTCCACCCTTATCTCGTCCGCCACCCTTAGTCCCTCCCCCTCCAACTTCTTCCTCCAGCCTTACTCCTACCCTTTTCCTGACTCCTTCCTCCACTCTTATTTCTTCCTGCACCCTTACTCCCTCCCCTCTCCCTGGACACCCTCGCCTCTCTGCACTCTTTCCCTTGCACCTTTCACCACTCCTTACACCTACCTCCCCAGTTGCCGTGTTCTCCCATGTTACACCCTCCCCCCATTCTCCCTCCCCCTTCCAACCTCACCCCATCCTGACACCTTCAGTCTGCCCCTCCCAACCTCACCCCCTCCCGACACCTCTTCCCCTCCCAGCCGATCCTAGCCCTTCCTCTCCCACCCCCTCGACCATCACCCTTTGTGAGCATCAACAGTGACCATCCAAATTCCGTGAGCTGTTTCAGATCAGAGCCATGTCCGTGAGAATCCACCCAGCATGCCATGGATGTTCCTCCAGTTGGAACATCTTCAGAGCAGATGATGTGTTGATGTCAGGCTCCAGCATCGTCTGCTCCTCGGATGTCCACGATGTGAGCAAAGCCCTGGCGGGTGAGTCCCGACTTCTGTATGTGACAGTTGTCGAGACATGTTCTGCACTGGCGTGTTTTCCTGCCAATGTGGGTGGACGATCCAGCGGGGTGGAGACGATTCCAGCGGTTGGGGGAGGGGGGGTGACGATTCTGGTGGGCAGGCCTAATAGTGAAATGCTGATGCAGGCCGAGCGGACGATCGCGAACAGGTTTCACGCCATTGTGAAATCGATCGCCCCAAATTGTCCGCTCACTCCCGACGCTGGCGGGCACAGAAAATCCCGGCCGTATTCACTTATTATTTTATCATACACAGTTTCATTTGATGTTTCTTTGGAAGGGAGGGGAAGCTTCGGGGGTTGGTGCGTCTTCATATGGCTCATTGGTATGGCCACTCTTGCTTTGGGTTGCGTACACAGCCTGCAGCTCTTCAAGATTTGAGATTAGTTTATTCATTGGAGGAGCCTAGTGAAACAGGCTACCTGTTTCACCAAGTATATTTCTGTAGTCAATCTTCTGTATTGGGGAGACAAATATATGAAAAATGACAGATAAAAAGAGTGACTGGTCTATCCAGCCTGTCCCATTTAATTATGATTGTCTTGTGCACCACAATGCCCAAACTCCCCATCCAATTTGGAAGCTATGTAATCTCCTGGGCGGTTTTCAGTGTCTTTCTTGGAGAATGTAGTTTGAAAGAGAATAAATCTGAAGATGGTGAGAAGGGAGGAAATCTATGTCTAACACCAGCAAGCATTTTTCCGATTCCCAAAGCTTCAGTTCTGATATTGCACTGAAATCCAGTCATAATAACGGGAAGGTTACTGTCCTGGATTTGCCTGCTTTGTGAACTCTTTTCCTGCTAGTAATTATTTTTCCGCACATATTTTTTGAGCTCCTGTTTCTTGCCTGCCTTTGGCTGTTAAGATCTTTATTTGTAGTAAGTGAAAACTGAATGTTGACCAGATTATTGTAGTCAGGATGAACAGTATATTTTGTAGATGTGAAACAGGATGTTTCTCTGGCCAAGCACTCCACTTCTGTGATGTGGCAAAAAATTGTTACATTTCCTACGGCATGTGTCATTTAGCTGTTCCAGTCACAAATACATTTTACTGGGTAGTAGCTGAGTAGTGTTGTGTCTAACTAGGGCACGTATCACAAGTACAAACTGTTAAAAGTGTACCTTCTTGAGTATGGGAAACCAAAATGAGTAATCACTGTTAAAACGGTTTATAATGGTTTCCTTCCATTTAAATAAATAAACGAATGCTATATAAACAACAGAAACTACGTTCTCTTAGTCTGGCTTTAACTGCAGCAGATAGTGTGAAAGCATCTACCCGCATTTCTCTTCTTGTATTGTGCTTGTTATTGGTAGAAATGCTTCTGATTTAAAATCCTCTGTAAGATGCTTTCTAACATGACAAATGAAGTGGTGGCATTTTATGTGCATTCAGAGTTTTGATACTTTGCAGTATACCCTGAATTTTAAAATATGCTTCTAAACTAGCAGATCTACATTGGTATTCCTCACCAGGACTTTGCCTGGGAGTGGAGGGGAGGAAGTACACAAGGAATATAATGGATGTTGGGAATGTTGTGTTGGGGCAATATCATGGACTGTAGGAGGAATTGCTCGCATGTCTGGACCAGCCGACACCACTGTTTGCTCTCTTTTTACCACTTTCCAAAACTAAACTTGGATTAAAGCAATGTTAGTGTTCTAAAAAGTAACTTGCCAATTTCCTGTTTTGTGCTGTGAGTTTGCATTAGTCAGAGGGCCAAAGAGGTGCTAGGGAAAAAAAGAATACAAGGTCAAGATTGAAAGGTGGAATGGATAAGATGGAGAGTGATGGCATGTGATGGAAGGGAGAGGATGGGGAAAGAGCAAGTGGCAGAGAAAGGGATGGATTGGGGGTGAGTGGAGTGGGAGAATATGCAATGAGGAACTGAGGGGAAGAGGAGTAGGAAGGCAGGGGAATCAAGAGTGGCTGGAACATAGGGGGAAGTTGGGGGATGTGGCTGAAGCGGAGGCAATGTGGGCTAATGGGGGAGGAGAGTGAAAAAATGGACAAGTGAACACCAAGAAAATAGTACATCATGACAGAGGTGTGACTGGTGCATAAGGGTGAGAGTGCAGTGCAGAGTCATGTAGAGGAGACTGTCATGAATACTTAAAAAGTAAAAGATTGGTGCGACATGAGTGGCGTGTGGACAAGGATGGAAAGGGGGAGGTGATGAGGCCTGCAAATCACATGGTCCTTGCAACTGCACTCACGCCTGCCATTGGAAAATGTGGCTTGCACCCTGAGCAGCTCCCTCCCACACCATCCCACCCATCTGATATAATTAATGAAAAGAAGATCATAGCGATGAAAGCAGATAAGAAACATGAAAGGTGGAGCAGGAGGAGAAAAGAGAGAGAAAAAAGCAGAAGAGTTAGGGAGGCAGAGAAGCAACCTGAGAATGACACGGACAAGTAAGAGACTATATGCCCCGATTTGCTGTGAGCATGAGAGATCTGCCTTGTGTATTTAGATAAATATTGGATTGTTGTAGTTTGTAAACCTCATGACTTTTTTGGTTGATACTTTAGTGGATTTAGTCATGATTAAAAGTACAGCAAAATGTAACAGTGGCTGAGCCGGTCCTTCCACGTGATGTTGAATTCAAATTCAGGCTGGTGATGTTTTTCATTGCAAGTTACTCATCTCAGCTGAGCAGTAGTGAGGTGCTTCTGCGTGGAGAGAATAGGAGTTGCTTGCGTCCACACTTGAATACACCCTATCAATCAGTTACAGAAAAACTGTTCCAGGATTGAAGGATTGACGACTAGGCCGTTAATCTCTATTTACCTGCACATGGTGTGTGGCAAGGAGGCACCTAATGAAGTGCAACAAAGAAACAAACCTGAATAAAATACTGTGCAAACAATTTTTAAAATACCAACCTTGTATTGGATTTTGAAGTTATTTTCATATACTGCACTTAAATTGGAGCCTGTACTTCTATCACAAAAATTTAAATTTAGCACAACTTTCTGCAAAGGTTATGGGTTTAACTTGTAGACCTGAACTCTGGCTATGTGACAATGCATCCTGCTATACATTATCATTCTGTACAACTGTTGTATGTTACACAGGCTGAATATCATCCTTTCCAGAGGCCCCAGGAACTAGTGAACTACTGCAGAAGCCATGGAATAGTCTTTGAAGGGTATTGCCCACTAGCTAAAGGACAGGCTTTGTCACATCCTGACATTATCAAAATGGCAGAGAAATATAACCGCTCGCCCTCTCAAATCTGTATACGTTGGAGCATACAAGTAAGTCAGAACTCTACTTTGATATACATTGTCGTGATTTATCATCAGTTAACTTTTTGTCAGATTGATAGAACCATATCCAGAGTTTAATCACAGCCCCAAACTCATTATAATAAAAGCAAAATACTGTGGATGCTGGAAATCTGAAATAAAAACAGAAAATGCTGGAAAAACTCAACAGATCTGGCAGCATCTGTGGAGAGAGAAACAAAGTTAACATTTCAAGTTCCTATGACTCTGAGGAAGAGTCATACTGACTCGAAACGTTAACTCTGGTTCTCTCTCCACAGATGCTGCCAGATCTGTTGAGTTTTTCCAGTATTTTCTGTTTTTAACCTAAAACTCATTGGTTGTTTTAACAAGAATATTAGTGATACTAAAAACGTTTTTTTTAATGTTCCAATTGTATCTAATGTTAACAATATTTTGAATATTCCTCAAAATAAGTAATTATTTAAAGAATATCGGGTGCTGCTGCAAGGTTGGAAATATCCACTGCCAGCAATTATGATTAATCCTGCTAAAGCTGGCTTCATATCACAGACATGACCTGGGTGGCTGACTGCCTTTCACATTCAAAATGTTGGAGTTGGGAGAGTGTGTGTGTGTTAGTGTTTAAAAAATTGGAGCCTGGATGGTACAGTGAATTTGTGTTTTAAAACATTGGAGCCTAGATGATACAGTCGATTAGAACAATAGCAACCTGTATTTTCATAACACCTTCAACTTAAAACACCCCAAGGTGCTTCAGAAGAGCGTTATAACACAAAATTTGACACTGTGCCACATGAAATACTAGAAAGCTGGTCAAAGTGGTAGGTTTCAAGGGGCGCCTTAAAGGAGGAAAGAGAGATGGAGAGGTTTAGAGAGGGAATTCCAGTGCTAAGCGTCTATGCAGCTTAAGGCACGCCTGCCAATGATGGAGCAGTTAAATTTGGGGATGCGTGAGTGGCCAGAATTAGATGAGCGCATATATCTCAGAGGGTTGTGGGGCTGTAGGAGATTACAGAGATAGGGAGTGGTGAGACCATGAAGGGATTTGAAAACAAGGACGAGAGTTTTGAAATTGAGGTGTTGCTTAACAGGAATCAATGTAGCTTGGCAAGCACAGGCGTAATAGGGAAACAGGACTTAGTGTAAATAAGGATACAGGATGACAGAGTTCTGGACAATTTAAGATTCTGGAGGGTAGAATGTGGTAGCCCAGCCAGGAGTGCATTGGAATAATCAAGTCTATAGGTAACAAGATATTAAGGATATATTAGGACATATGACCAAAAGCTTGGTCATAAAGGCTTTATGGAGCATCTTAAAGGAGGAAAGAGAGGCGGAGACATTTCAGGAGAGAATTCCAGATCTTCCAGTTGGCAGCTGAAGGCACAGCCACAAATGGTGGAGCAATTAAAACTGGGGAAGCACAGAAGGCCAGAATTAGATGAGTTCAGATATCTCGGAGAGTTATATTTTCAGCTGTGGGACTTGGATGCAAATCCATATGGCAAATTAGTCCCATATGTATGCTGGCTTTAACGATCCAACTTGAAATTAGTTTGGGATGCCTCACCCCAATTTGGATAAGAGCCAATAGCGTAAATCTGTCTATAAATTAGCATTAAATTAGCAATCTTACTTAGAAGGACTAGCATTCAAATGGTAAATGTTACATTTGTGTATTAGAGAATGTTGTTTTGCAATTGGGGCAGGATAAATGGAGGTTTTAGCTGGATTCAACTGTGCTATATTTGCGATAGGGCAACTAACCCTGGATGTTCCGATTTTAAAATCTTCAATTCCACAGCACTAACATCAGTCACTTTGATAAGTATAAGAACAGATTTTTTTTTAAAATCATTCAACCAGAAGCTTGTAAAGAAAATCTCCGTAACTAATGGGGAAAGTACATTGGAATGTCTACCAGTTTCCACTTTCTGGTAGTGTTCTTTAATCCACAGTCACTTAATAATAGAGACGAGTATTACTTGTGTTGTTCATCCTCTGAATCTGACATTTTTAAAAATAATGAGTTACACATTCTTGTGTGTGTAGTGATATTCTGTTGTAATGGAGCTGATATTCAGTGGTCGGTAGACAGATGTTGACCAGTGCAAAATCCCATTGTTCTGTTGTGCGACCATTGACCTATGCAGGAAATGATACGTTACCTGACACTGTGACTTTTCTCAGTATTTGGCATAGGTATCCTGCATGAATTTGGGATACTTTCAACAGAGTTTTTCAGTATTTAGGAATGTGGGAGAAAATCAAACGCTCTACTTGGTAAAGTAACTCAGAATTGCAAATTACCTCATCAGAAATATTGGTTGTTCATTTTTTAAATGTAATGTCATCAGGTTTATACAGCAAAAAATATACTTCCTCTCTGTGTACAATTTGTCAGGAAACATAAAAATATCTCAGTAAATTACACTGTCAAATCCAGATCTTTATTTGAAGATGAAAGCCTAAACTCCAGATGCTATTACTTAATGGTAAATGACTGGATCAGACTCATCTTACAGCATTTCCACTATTTGTTTCATACTTTCCAACAATCCTGCTGTATATAATGTAACAACCCTGCTGTGTATAACCATATATAATGTACCAACTTTGCTGCATGTAACTATTGAATATAATGTACCAACTCTGCTGCATGTAACTAATGTTTATAATGCACTAACCCTGCTGTATATAACTATTGTACATAATATACTAACTCTGCCTTAGGTAACTCATGTATATAATATATTAATCTTGCTTTTTTAAATTCTTTCATGGGATGTGGGCACTGCAGCCAAGGTCAGTATTTGTTGCCCATCCCTAATTGCCCTTGAACTGAGTGGCTTGCTAGACCATTTTCAAGGGCAATTAAGAGTCAATCACATTGCTGTGGATCTGAAGTCACATGTCGGTTGGAACAGAAAAGAATGGCAGATTTCCTTCCTTAAAACGTATTAGCGAACCAGATGGGTTTTTACAACAATCAATGATAGTTTCATGTCACCATTACTGGGCAGAATTTTGCCCTTGGCGGGGGTGCTTGGTGGAGGTGGTTGGGGGCGGTCGGGAAGCCAACTGCCGCCCACGATTGGCACCACACCGCAATTTTACGCGGGTGGGCCAATTAAGGCCCGGACAGTGTGGAAGTGAGCTGTGCGGGCGGGGAGGGTGAGGGCGAGCGGGCGTAGTGCCAACTTTGCGCATGCGCGCACAAGAGTGCTTCAATCTCACTGAGTCATGGAGCTGCCTCAGGGAGATGAAGCACTGTTTAAAAAATATAAAGAAAATAAAAATGTCATAAAACATGCCCCCTCATGTGACTCTGTCAATGAGCAGGGGCATGTTTTTAATTCAAGCGTTAAATTTTTATTTGCTTTAGGAAACTTCATCCCGCCCATGGATGAGGTTTCCTAAAAAATGCAAAGGCCGCTTGGCCTTTTCGCCTGCCCGTCAACTGTTAGATTGAACGGGCAGTGAAAAATTCAGGATAATTATTTACTTAATGGCCTTAATAGGCCTTTTAATTGTTGGCAGGCGCGCTTTTGGCTCCAGCGCGCACCCACCGACCTAACTATTGCGAGAGTGCATTTTGATGTCGGCACGCTTGCCCGACATCAATGCACTTTATTTCACGCTCGGGCATGTCAGGGACATGCCCGCACGCCAAGCGTCGTTTTCTGCCTACTGAGTCTCCCCCAGTATAACTACTGAATATAATCTCCTGACCCTGCTGTATGTAACTAATGTTTATCATGTATTAACATGCTATATGTAAATAATGTTTATAATGTACTAAGCCTGCTGTATGCAGTGTAATAACCTGAGAATTAAACAGAAAGAGCACCCTACATCTTTGCTCTTTCACAAAAATATTGAGAACTTTTATTTTCTATAATTTTAACCTCTCAAAAAATCATGGCCATTTATGTACAATATTCTATCAGTGTTCACTATCAGTAGGCCTTTTCCTTTCTACTAGCTGAAGAAAAGACTATCCTTTAAATGATACCAAAGTAAGGAGACTGAGAAGAAAAATTATTTCTTTCATTACTCTTCACTCAGGATAAAATATTATTTTGGATCTTTGGTGATTAACTGTCTTTTTTTTTAAACCAAGAATGGAGTTGTCACCATTCCAAAGTCTACAAAGAAAGAAAGGATTCGGGAAAACTGTCAGGTAAGGTGTTTTTTCATAAAATTTAATATTTTTAATATTATCACTTTACATGATTGTTTTTAATAGGTCCTTCTGCACCATTCCCAAACTAAAGTCTAACTTTCCTCAATCCTTGTAGAAAAAGTGCCTCATTAACAGTCAGTATCTCCTGCTGAACCCTTGCTATGAATGAAAACAATGGCACATAGGACTCAGTGACTTAGCATTAGTAGCAATGAGCCACAGAATTACTTGCACAGTAGTGGTTATCATAGAATCACTGGCAAAGAGTATTATTACAGCAACAAGTTACGTAATCAATGGGAAAGAGCATTAATTTTGATGATTAGCAGTCACTAGCACAGAGTGTTCATGTCAAAGAGTGACAGAATTATTAGCAGATAGCTTTAGAACTGTATCATAGAAACAATGAAAAGCAGATAATTACTGTTACAAGATACAGCACCAACAAATCTGAATCATTGTCACAGGAGATTAGTACCTGCTAGTCACTGAATCATTGACCCAGTATGTTAGTGCTCAGTGAGCAATAGAATTTTCTTATGGGGGGAGATTGGGCCCTTGGAGGAGGGATGGAATTTGAGTGTCCAGGCACACACAATCACAGAAACTTTACAGTGCAGAAGGAGACCATGTGGTCCATCAAGTCTACACTTGCTCTCTGAAAAAGCATTCTACCTAGTCCCACTCCCCTGCCTTATCCCCGAAACCTTGCACAGTCTCTCTTTTCAGATAGCAATCAAATTCCCTTTTGAATACCTTGATCGAACCTGTCTCCACCACCCTTTCAGGAAGTTTGTTCCAGACTCCAACCACCCTCTGGGTTAAAAAAAAACTTTCCTCACGTCACTGTTACACCTTTTGCCAATTATTTTGAATCACTGCCCTCTAGTTCTCGATGCTCTCTTGATTGGGAACAGTTTCTCACTTTTTACCCTGTCCATACCCCTCAGGATCTTGAATACCTCCATCAAGTCTCCTCTCAGCCTTCTTTTCTCCAAGGAAAACAATCCCAACCTCTCCAATCTATCCTCATAACTACAGTTCTTTATCCCAGGAATCATTCTTGTGAATTTCCTTTGTACTCTCTCCAATGCCTTCATATCCTTCCTCAAGTATGGCGCCCAGAACTGGACGCAGTACTCCAGATGAGGCCTAACTTGTGCCTTATACAAATTGAACATGAGCTCCTTTCTCTTGTACTCAACTTATTTTTCTTTATTCTTTCATGGATGTGGGTGTTACTGGCAAGTCCAGCATTCATTGCCCATCCCTAACTGCCCCTATTAATAAAGCTTAAGATACTATATGCTTTATTAACTGCTCTATCAACATGGCCTGCCATTTTCAATAGCAAATATACAGACGCCCCTCCGTTCCTGCACCTCATTTTGAGTTTCTCCCTTGATTTTATACTGTCTCACCATATTCTTCCTGCCAAAATGAATCACCTCACACTTCTCTGATTGGAACTTCAACTGCCACTTTTCTGCCCAATCCACTGACATGTCCATGTCCTTTTGAAGTTCACGACTATCCTCATCACAGTTGACAACGTTTCCAATCTCCGTATCATCTGCGCACTTTGAAATCATGCCCTGAACATCACAGACTAGGTCATTAATATATATCAGGAAGAGCAAGGGTTCCAACACTGACTTCTGGGGAACTCCAGTACAAACCTTCCTCCAATCTGAAAAACAACCATTTATCACGACTCTCTGTTTCCTGTCACTCAGCCAATTTCTTATCCAAGTGCCTACTTTCCATTTTATTCCATGAGCTAGAATTTTGCTCACCAGTCTGTTGTGGGGCACTGTACCAAATGCCTTTTGAAAATCCATATACACCTCATCAACAGCATTGCCCTTATCAACCTCTGTTACCTCCTCAAAAAACTCCAGCAAGTTAGTTAAACATGATTTTCCCTTAATGAATCCATGCTGGCTTTCCTCAATTATCCTGCACTTGTTGAAGTGACTATTGATTTTGTCCAGAACTATAGTTTCCACAAGTTTCCCTATCACTGAAGTCCAACTGACTGATCTGCAGTTGCCGGCTTTATCCTTGCACCTCTTTTTGAACGAGGATGTGACATTCACAATTCTCCAGTCTTCTGGCACCACCCTTGTGTCTAAGAAAGATTGGAAGATTATCACTGCAATTTCCACTCTCACTTCCCTCTGTACTCTGGATGCGTTTCATCCAGTCCTGCTACCTTACCTATCTTAAGTAAACATAGCCTTTCTAACACCTCCTCCTTTTCAATTGTAAATTCTTCTAGTCTACCAGTTAACTCCTGTCTCGCCTCAGCCTGGGTAGCATCTTCTTCCTTTGTAAAGACAGATGCAAAGTACTCGTTTACACCTCCGCTATTTCTCCTGCTTCCACGTGCAAGTCCCCTTTTTTATCTTTCTTTTACCACCCTTTTATTATTTATATGCTTATAGAAGACCTTGGGATTCCCTTTTATGTTAGCTGCCAGTCTCTTTTCATGCTCTCTCCTTGTTTCTCTTATTAGTTTCTTCACTTCCCCTCTAGCCCTTCTGTATTCAGCTTAATTCTCCAATGTATTTTCTACATGGCATCGGTTTTAAGTGCGCTTCTTCCTTTACACCTTCACCTCTATCTCTCTCGTCCTTAAGGGCGCTCTGGATTTCTTTGTCCCACCCTTCCCCTTCAAGGGAATATTCCTTACATTGTCTGCAATGTTTAACTAACTTCTTTGAAGGTGGCCCATTGTTCAGCCACCATCTTTTTTGCCAACATTTGATTCCAACTCATTTGACCCAGATGCATTCTCATTTCCATCGAAGTTGGCTTTCCTCCAGTTAATTATCCCTGCTCTGGATTCTTCCTTGTCCTTCTCGATGGCCAACCTAAACCTTATGATACAATGGCCACTGTCCCCTAAATGCTCTCCCACTGATATTTGATCCACTTGGGCCAACTCATTCCCCAGAACCAGGTCCAACAGTGCCTGCCCTCTCGTTGGACAGGAAAAATACTGCTGCAGAAAATTATGTTGAAACCATTCCAGGAACTCCTCGTCTCTGTTGTCCCTTTGCACTATTCCTATTCCAGTCTATATTTGGATAATTTAAGTCCCCCATTATAATTACTCTATAATTCTTGTACCTCTCTGTAATTTCTTTGCAAATTTGTTTCTCTACATCTCTTCCAATAGTTGGTGGTCTATATACTACACAAATCAATGTTATGGCACCTTTTTTCATTCCTTATCTCTAGCCAGGGAGATTCTGTCCTTGACCCCTCTGAAACATCCTCTCTCTCCAGTACTGTAATGCCATCTTTAATCAATGCTGCCACTACCCACCCCCCATCTTTTCTTCTTTTTCTGTCTCCACTAAACACCTTGTTCCCTGGAATATTTAACACCCAGTCCTGCCCTTCCGTTACAGCAATAATATCATAATTCCATTTGACAACCTGTGCCTGTAGTTCACCAATCTTATTAACCATACTCCCTGCATTCACATACATGCACACTAACCCTGATTTAGGCTTTTTTAACTTGTCCTCTGATTCTGACCGCATCTAATGACTTACTATTGCCTACTCTAATTCTATCACACAAATCAATAAAAGTTAGTGTACAGGTATAAAGAGTAATCAAAAAGGCAAATAGAATTTTGGCTTTTATCCTGATGAATTGGAATTCAAAAGTGAGTACATTATGCTTCAGTTGTTTAGTGCCTTGGTCAGGCCCCACCTGGAATATTGAGTTCAGTTTTGGGCACCGTACCACTGGAAGGATGTATTGGCCTTGATGGGACTACAGAGAGTGATTCACCAGAAATGTACTGAGGCCTAAGTGGTCAAATTATAAGAACAAGTTGCATATACCTGGCTTGTATTCCCTCCAGTTTAGAAGGTTTGGGAATTAATTCATTGAGGTGATTAAAATGATAATAAAATTCAATAGGGTAGATGTAGCAAAGTGGCGGGGGAGTCTAGAACAGTTAGGATAGTTAGGCCATTTGGGAGTGAAATTAGGAAACATATTTTCCTTATAAAGGTAGTGAGCATCTGGAACTCATTGCTCCAGAAGACTGTGGATGCTGGTTTAATTTAAATTTTTAAGGCTGTTTGTTAATGTATTTTCATCAGGTGAGGGGATCAAGGGATATGAATCAAAAGTGGGTAAATGGAGTTTAGGCACAGTCATCCATGATCTAACTGAATGGTAGATCAGACTCAAGAGTCTGAATAACTTATTCCTGTTCCTATCTATTCACTAGCACAAAGTGTTAGTACCAGCAAACAACAGATTTACTGCCGCAGAATTTTAGTGTGAATGACTAACAGAATCATTGGCACAGAATGTTGGTGCAGTACAGTAACAGAATTACTGGTGCAAAGTGTTAGCAACAGCAAATCAGAATCACTGACATACCGTTATAGTACCAAAAAGGGCATCAGGATTCAGTACCACAAAAGCTATGTTACTGCACAACCAAAGGATTTTTTTCTGTATATCTATTTAAGTCACACCGATAACTTCATATTTCTTCATTACACAGAGAGACACATGACTTGCTCTTGGCATCTGTTCTTGATTCAGTCATGATTAGCAATAGGAGAGCAGGCTAGGATGAGCTAGCAATTATCTGTGAGGAACTGATGTTGGAATCTCCCTCCATCTGTTGGCTGGCTCACGAGATCAGGAACTGGTGTTGGGAATAGCAGACACAAAGCCAGGTCCTGCCCCTGAGTGTGGTGGACCTCCAACAGAGTGCACTACTACATCATCCGAATTGCATTTGAAAGTCTGCCAATTGATGGCAACAAAATAATTTTGAGGCTGTGTTTAGTATAAGCCACATCAATACATCCATTAATAACCTTATATGAAAATTATTGAACTCAATTAAAGATTAATATTTTTAATAAAATAAACAGATGTTTTCGTATAGTTTTTTTCCCCACTGAGTTGCTAACTTTAAGGAGTAATGAAAGTCTACTAATTTCACTACACCATATACACCTCATAGGTCTTGCAATTTTCTCTTACGGAGGATGATGTTGCAGTTCTGAATGGAATGCATAATGGCCTGCATGTGTCCTGGGATCCTACAAATATCGAATGATGTATGTCAAAATTTTATTCACACTCATTTGTTTATAAATTAGAAGAGTGTATTCATTATTGAAATGTGTGTTAAACTTTTTATAGTTAAGTTTATAACGGTTGATTTTGTGAAAATGCATTGAGCAACTTTCTGCAAATATAACATCAGGAAGTAACACCTCAGAAACGTCAAATGCAAATTTTGGGACTAGTCATCATAAGTGAGGACTTTTGATTTCTTGTGGTACTGTGGCATATTTAAATAGATCTTAGCCAGTGGTGGAGAGAGTGAATGTTTAAGGTGGTAAATAGGATGCTGATCAAGCAGGCTGCTTTGTTCTGGACGGTGGCAAGCTTCACGAGTGTTGCTGGAGCTGCACTCTTCCAGGCAAGTATTTGCATCACACCCCTGACTGTGCCTTGTAGATGGTCTTTGGAGAGTCAGGAGAATTCCAAAACTCTGACCTGCCTTGTAGCTACAGTATTTATATGGCTAGTCCAGTTAAGTTTCTGGTCAATGGTAACTCACTGATGTTGAAAGTGGTGGGTTTGGCGATGGTGATGGTCATTGCCTAGCATTATGTGGCATAAACCTTACTTGCCATTTATTGGCCCAAACCTGAAATTTGCCCAGGCCTTGCAGCATGCAGACACAGACTGGTTCAGAATCTGAGGAATTGCAAATGGTATTGGACACTGCAATCAGTAAACATTCCTATTTCTGACCTTAAGTTGGAGGGAGCGTCATTGATGAAGCCGCTGAACCTGGTTGGGTCTAAGACACCACCCTGTGGGACACCTGCAGTGATGTCCTGGAACTGAGATGATTGACCTCCAACAACCACAACGTTTTCCTTTGTGCTAGGTAAAACTCCACCCAGTGGAGAGTTTTCCCTGATTTCCATTGACTACAGTCTTGATAGGGCTCCTTAATGCCACACTCAGTTAAATGCTGCCTTGATGTCAAGGGCAGTGACTCTCACTTCACCTTTGGAATTCAGCTCTTTCGTCCTTGTTAGGACCAAGACTGTAATGAGGTCTGGAATCCAAACTGTGCATTGGTGAGCAGGTTATGGCTAACTAGGTGCCACTTGATAGCACTGTCAATGATACCTTCCATCACTTTACCGATTGAGAGTAGACTAATGGGCCAGTGATTGGCCAGATTAGATCTGTCCAATTTTTATGGACAGGATATAACTGGGTAATTTTCCATAATGTTGGGTAGACGCCAGTGTTATAGGTGCACTGAACAGCTTGGCTAGAGCACAGCTCATCCTAGAGCACAATTCATCAGCACTACAGCCAGGCTGCTGTCAGGGCCTATACCCTGTGCCGTAACCAGGGCCTGCAGCTGTTTATTGATATAACTTGGAGTGAATTGAATTGACTGAAGACTTGCATCTGCAATGCTGGGGTCTTTGGATGGAAGCCGAGATGAGTTATTTGCTTGGCAATTCTGGCTAAAGATGGTTGTAAATTCTTCAGCCTTGTCTTTTGCATTGGAATCATTGAGGTTGGGGATGTTTGTGGTGCTGAGAGGGAGGGTGGGAGTTGGTAATCAGCAGGGGGTTTCCTTGTCCATGTCTGATCTGATGTCAAGAGACTTCATGGGACCCAGACTCAATGTTGAGGGCTGATAGAGCCAGTCCCTCCTGACTGTGAAAATAGACTTGCTCTATTCAGTCTTTTAAATCATTTGTTAACTTTAAAAAACTTTTATTAAATCTCTTCTTAGCCTTCTCTGCTTTAGTGGAAATAGTTCCCAGTCTCAAGTCTTTCCTCACAACTAGGTTTCTATCTCTGGCATGAAACAGTGCCAGAAAATGGAATATACCATGATAAATGTACCATTGAGACCCTGACTTCACCTGGGCCACAAAGAAGAAAGACCAAGGAAAGGACAAGGAGGAAAGGATGTGATGGCATCATCACCTTTGACCAACACGAAAGGAAAGTTGAGAGAATTTTCAACAGGGATGGTAGCATAGTGGTAATGTTATTGGCCTAGTAATCCAGAGGCCTGGATGAACGCCCTAGAGACATGAGTTCAAATCCCACCACAGCAGATGGGGGAAATTTCAATTCAATTAATTAATAAATCACAACTTAAAAAGTTAGTCTCAGTAATGGTGATTATGAAACCAGCAGATTGTCGTAAAAACCCATCTAATGTTCTTTAGGGAAGGAAATTTGCCATCTTTACCTGGTCTGGCCTTCATGTGACAGCAATGTGGTTGACTCTAACTTTCTCTGAAATGGCCTGGCAAGCCACCCAGTTGTACCACTCTGTTACCACCTCTAGTGGGTCTGTCCTGCCAGTGGGATAGGACATGCCCAGCAATGGTGATGGAGGAGTTTGGGACTATGGCTATCAGGTATGATCTGGTGATATGGCTGTTCCTTGACTAATCTGTGGGGAAGCTCTCCCAGTTTTGACACAAGCCCCCCCAGATGCTAGTGAGGAGGGGGGGGCCTATGTCACTTCCTGTGCCATGGTTGATGCCAGATGATTCGTTTGGTTTTATTCTTATTCGACTTTCCGGTAGCAGTTTGGTGCAGCTAGGTGGCTTGCTAGGCCATTTTGGAGGGAAGTTAGAGTAACCACATTGCTGTCATATATAGGCAAGATGGGTAAAGACGGCAGATTAAAATTAAAATTTTAAATTCATAAATTTAAAATGGTCACTCAGTGAGAAGAGAGGTTAGGAGACATTTCTTTACACAAGGGACAGTTGTAGCATGGGATGCTTTGCCACAAGGGAATGATTGAGGCAGAGATCATTATATCTTTTAAGAGGAAAGGGAATAAACATTTAAAGCAGAAGGAGATACAGAGCCAAGGAGAAAGACAAGGTCAATAGGTTTGTTTTGAGTTGCTCTAGCAAATAGCCAAAATGACATCTGTGATGTAGACCTCTATGATTCTTTGATATGAAGCTGTGCTAGACTGGGAACGTATTCAGATTAGCTTGATGGAGGAACATTCTGTTTTAGCTTACCAGATGCAGTGAGAGCAAGAATATCAAAGGGAAGCTCATTGATGGGGCTATTGCAATATTCCAAGCAGTCAGCTGAAGATCAGTATTACCAAATGCCCTGGGCAAATCCCTCCATTTGTCTTCTCAGCAGCAGAAAGTGCATATCCCAGTGAGAACTGTGCAGGAAGAAAGAGCACAACTGGGGGAATTTTACACTCGTACAGGCACATCACTTTAAAACAGACCAAGTCCCTTATTTTTCTCAGAAGAGTCAGCTTTGCTTACTGATGTTCTGGAACTTCTCAGATCTTCCTACTCTGTGATTTACAAATTTCTTTCATTACACCCTTTTCCTTGTGTGATACCCTAGGAATTACTTGGGATTATCATTTTTCTTCAGTCAGATTTCCAACTGACTTTTACTTGCTTCTGCTGATTAATCATATAATCAAATAGCAGATGGTAAAAAAAGATTGCAGCTGAGTGAGACTGAAAGCATAGTAATATCTTTCAAACACACAGTAATATCTTTCAAACACGCAGTAATATCTTTCAAACAGTCAACGGTCTATACCAGAAACACCCTGAAACTATTTGAAGATGATATAACTTAAAGATTTTTTTCTAATTTTGAATATTATTAAGAAATTAAACATGGAAATCATCTCTGTTGCTTTTTATGTGAGTCCTTCTCCAAAAGCTCTCTAGATATATAGGATCTCTGAAGTGGGCTTCACATTTAAGCCACTGCTCTTTTCATATAAATTGCATATTTTATTCATGCATCTATAGATGCTACTTCCTTATTCAGTAATCTGCATGTAATAACTTTTCAAATCTATAGAAACTGACACTGGCTTGTTATGCTCTTTATCGTACCTTTGTTAGGATAACAGTGAAGCAAAATGCACATGTAAATCACACCCCTAAAGATATAACTGTTTTTCAAGTATGTCTTGTCTTGATTCACTGTTTATTCCATTGTGCAGAATAAAATATGCAAATGCTCGGATGACTACTGGTATCCTGTGTCATGACCAAGACAATAGCGAAAGAAGCCACACCTAGAGTGTAACAAAAGAAAACAAAGTTCACACACCTCCTGAAGCATAGGCCACCAAAACAATTGCAGCAGAGACAGACAACTTCTCCCACAGAAGTTTTGCAGTGCAGGGAGGAGAAAATGGGATGTAAAAACAAAAACAAAACAGAGATAAAAACAAAAAAAACAAAAAAACAAAGAGATAAAAACATAAAAGGCATTGTTTCCAGGACTGTCACTGACCTCATCTCCTCTGGAGATCTTCCTCCCACAGCTTCCAACCTGATAGTCGCCTAACCTCGGACGGCCCGCTTCTACCTCCTACCCAAAATCCACAAACAGAACTGTCCCAGCAGACCGATCATGTCAGCCTGTTCCTGCCCCACGGAACTCATTTCTCGTTATCTTGACTCCCTTCTCTCTCCCCTTGTCCAGTCCCTTCCCACCTACATCCGTGATTTCTCTGACACCTTACGTCACATCAACAATTTCCAGTTCCCTGGCCCCAACCGCTTCCTCTTCACCATGGATGTCCAATCCCTCTACACCTCCATCCCCCACCAGGATGGTCTGAGGGCCCTTAGCTTCATCCTTGAACAGAGGCCCGAACAATCCCCATCCACCACTACTCTCCTCCGTCTGGCTGAACTTGTTCTCACACTGAACAATTTCTCCTTTAACTCCTCTCACTTCCTCCAAATAAAAGGTGTGGCTATGGGTACCCGCATGGGCCCCAGCTATGCCTGTCTCTTTATGGGGTATGTGGAACATTCCTTGTTCCAGTCCTATTCCGGCCCCCTCCCACAACTCTTTCTCCGGTACATCGATGATTACTTCGGTGCTGCTTCATGCTTTCGTCGGGACCTGGAAAAATTTATTAATTTTGCTTCCAATCTCCACCCCTCCATCATTTTCACATGGTCCATCTCTGACGCTTCCCTTCCCTTCCTTGACCTCTCTGTCTCAATTTCTGGTGATAGACTGTCCACCAATATCCATTACAAGCCTACCGACTCCCACAGCTATCTCGACTACAGCTCCTCACACCCCGCTTCCTGTAAGGACTCCATCCCATTCTCTCAGTTCCTTCGCCTCCGTCGCATCTGTTCTGATGATGCTACCTTCAAAAACACTTCCTCTGACATGTCCTCCTTCTTCCTTAACCGAGGTTTTCCACCCACGGTTGTTGACAGGGCCCTCAACCGTGTCCGGCCCATCTCCCGCGCATCCGCTCTCACGCCTTCTCCTCCCTCCCAGAAACATGATAGGGTCCCCCTTGTCCTCACTTATCACCCCACCAGCCTCCGCATTCGAAGGATAATCCTCCGCCATTTCCGCCAACTCCAGCATGATGCCACCACCAAACACATCTTCCCTTCACCCCCCTGGCAGCATTCCGTAGGGATCGTTCCCTCCGGGACACCCTGGTCCACTCCTCCATCACCCCCTACTCCTCAACCCCCACCTATGGCACCTCCCCATGCCCACGCAGAAGATGCAACACCTGCCCCTTCACTTCCTCTCTCCTCACCATCCAAGGGCCCAAACACTCCTTTCAAGTGAAGCAGCATTTCACTTGCATTTCCCCTAACTTAGTCTACTGCATTCGTTGCTCCCAATGCGGTCTCCTCTACATTGGAGAGACCAAACGTAAACTGGGCGACCGCTTTGCAGAACACCTGCGGTCTGTCCGCAAGAAAGACCCAAACCTTCCTGTTGCTTGCCATTTTAACACTCCACCCTGCTGTCTTGCCCACATGTCTGTCCTTGGCTTGCTGCATTGTTCCAGTGAAGCCCAACGCAAACTGGAGGAACAGCACCTCATCTTCCGACTAGGCATTTTACAGCCTTCCGGACTGAACATTGAATTCAACAACTTTAGATCTTGAACTCCCTCCCCCATCCCCACCCCCTTTCCATTTCTTCCCCCTCCCTTTTGTTTTTTCCAATAATTTATATAGATTTTTCTTTTCCCACCTATTTCCATTATTTTTAAATCTATACGTGTAATGCCCTGTCAGTCTTTCCACCCCACCCCCACTAGAGCTGTACCTTGAGTGTCCTGCCATCCATTCTTAATTAACACATTCTCTTAGATAATATCACCACCTTTAACACGTCTTTGTTCCTTTGCCTGTGACATCTTTTGATTATCTGCTCCTATCACTGCTTGCTTGTCCCTACTACCACCCCCCCCCCCCCCCCCGCCCCAACTTCTCTCCCCCCACCTTAAACTAGCTTATATTTCACCCCTCTCCTAACTTTACTCAGTTCTGCTGAAGGGTCACGAGGACTCGAAACGTCAACTCTTTTCTTCTCCGCCGATGCTGCCAGACCTGGGTTTTTCCAGGTAATTCTGTTTTTGTTTTAGAAAATGGGATGTATTGCTTCTAATTGTGCATATTACATCAGTGCAGAGTAGAAGACTCATGGTATAGCAGCACGGCATCAGCACCATTGCTCATTGCTCTCTAGTAGAGCATTAGGATGTGAATCCATTATCCATCGCACCACATAAGTGGATGCCCGGTCTCCTCAGCCAAACCGTCACAGGGGCTCATGTCCAGAGGCTAGACATAATCTCACATGGAAAGTCGATGGGGATCCACACTTCCCAGGGACAGATTCAGACCAGCTCCAGTGAGAGTTGAGAGCTGATCGTGTCACTGCTATTTTGCCTGTGGTGACTTGTGGCATTGAAAAAGAAGAAAGTGGATTAAGTAAATGTACAAATAAGAGAGAGACCTATTTTGAAAATATGTGTACCTCCCAGTATGGGGCATAACTGGAATAGTACTTTAATGTTTGCTGCAAAGTAAATAATAGTTTCACCACAGGAATTGAGGTCTCTATCAGGCCTTTTGTATTTTTTGTACCAAAATATGTTGCAAAGAAATACCAAATTTCATTTGTATCAGAGCCACATCTGGAGTTTAAGGTTGGAATCAGTGAAGTTTAATCCTGAATGATAAAGATGCTATGGTCAGTTTTCACTTTGAATATTAGTGAAATGCCACTCTGCACCACAGTGTACTGGTGTGCTTTCTGCTCTGTGCCACTGTATCTTTGTACAGTTGGTGAGATTATCGTGCCGCGTTCTGTACTGTGCAGCCACTTGGTGTAAGTGTATTGGTTTGTTCTCTCTGTCCTTCCTATGATTCTGTGCTGATACCTTTTGCCCCCTCTATTGGGGTAAAGCCACATTATACCACTTATTTTTGTGAGTTGTCATTTTCTCCCCTTTAGATTGGTGTAGTGCCATTCTGCAATACTTTGTTTGCTACCATTTGATGGCCCCTCATGTTGGCATTACTATGCCTTTTGTGTTTGTATGCTGTCATTCTATGGGCGGAATATTCCATTCCAGGACTAAGTCCCGTAGTGAGGGCGGGCAACAGAAGTGATTCCAGCCACGGAGGCCGTTGGGAATTCACACCAAACTGCTCAATGATGGCCAAATTAATTACGCAGTCAGGAGTTTCACGACATTTCACGCGGCGGGGCAGGACCCGCTGTCATATCCTGGTGCTATATTTAAAAGGCAGGACATCAACTTACCCACCGTTGAAGGAGGAAATAGCCCGCCGACCACAGGGACCTCCAGTTCCCAGATTCAGTGATGCTTCCTCGGAAGTTCTGTTCAATGCAGTGGAAGCCAGGAGCGGGTGTCCTGTACCCAGAGGATGGAAGGAGGAGGCCGAGCCATGTGACCAACCCTGCATGGGAGGGAGTCTCCAGAGTGCTCAGTGCCTAGGGCCTCCACCAGAGGGACTGCCCTGCAGTGCTCCACCAGGGTAAGTGAACCCTCACCTGCTCACACTCATCTCACTGAATGGTAATGGGGACGTGGACCTTGGTGGCAAGGGCACCATCTGTGTGGCCCATGCATAAAAGAGCTACTCAGCATGATAACATGATGCCTAATAGCCTCACTGCAGACCATGTAGTTTGCAGGTGGAGAGGCCACTGCAGGTCCCTGACCCTTCCACACAGAGAGCTCAGATGCTGCCTGGGAGTTGTGGGGGGGAAGGGAGTTAAGCATTGAGGGCACCAGCAAGCCGTGCTAATGAAATGCCTCTATGAGCCTTATCCTTCTATTTGCATGGACTCACCGCTCTGGAGGGTATTGGCCAAGAACCCTTCTGGACAACCTGCAGTACATCAATCAGGTGGCACACAATCCTATGGGTCATTTGTATGGGTGTCTCCGAAACCCAACTGCTCTCAACCCCATCCTCTACATGTCACAAAGAAACCTAAGGGCCATGCGTTCCTCCATGTTGGAGGCCGCTCATGCAGTCATTCACTCTCTCCTCTCTCACTTATAGGTGCCAGCAGGAAGAGGGCGAGGGAAGAAGAGGAAGCCCTGTCCAGCAGTTCCTCCAGCTCACAGAGGACATTGGGGTGGAGGAAGGAAGCCCACCAGTAGAAGCATCACAGCAGTCACCTGCACCCTCCAGCACAAAGACACGCACCTCACTTGGGTGCTAGATGTAATTCAGGCAGTGTCTGACATTCTGGTGGTCACCGCCCAGACACGTGTCCACAGCAGGAGGAGGCAGGGTCAGCCAAGCTCACCGGCACTCAGAGAACTGCTGGGGAAGAGGCACCAGTGACATCCAAGTTGGATGACGAGCTTCTGGGATCAGTCCTGCATGAGATGTTAGGGATGCTGTAAGAGGCGGGAGAACATCAGGAAGAGGCCCTCAACAGAGTGGCACATGAGGTGGAAGAGTCCATCCACCTGCTTTCTGATGAAGTGGTGCTGACGTGTGCACATCAAGGTCTCCATGGGGAGGGTGGCAGACGCCATGGAGAACCTGGTCCAGCAGAACGTCCAGTTTCTGCCAGAGATGTGCGCAGACCTGCACTCCATCACTATAGCCATGGGTGATCTTTTGTAATGGTTATGTGAGAGGTGGGTGGGCACCTTGACCTCCTTCCAGGTGTCCCGGCCCCTCAAGGGTACAGGCAGAGGCCCTCGGGCACCCAAAGGGAGGAGGAGCGGTTGTTGGACACCCCTGGAACCTCCACTCCAGGACTTTCTGAGGATGTCCGGCCCTTCAGAATTCCATTTGCCTGTGACCCCTTCAGCCTCGTCCTCTGTGACCACAGAGGGAGCAGCTGCCCACAGCAAGACGGCCGAAGTAAGCCGGGGCCCTCCAGGCCTCCAGAGGATGGCTGTCAAGGCCATCCAAGGAAACAGGGCCAACTGGTCAGCAGGCTGCCTCCACCCCTGCTGCGTGTGTCGGTGGAGCACCTAGAAGAAGTGGTAGGGAACACAAGATTAGAAGTTTCGATTTCACATGTGGTTGCACAGGGGACTATGATTGTTAATGTTATGACACTTCTGTAATTAGAGTACACGTGCACTTTAATGAAGTCTAATGTGGTTTATTTGTGATTCGTAGTCCTTAAGCCCCCTTCCCCCCCCCCCCCCCAACCCCACACCATCTTTGGGGGACATCCCAGGTTGGACCTATGTCCCCTGGAATCATGCATGTGCAGGGAGGCAGAAGTATTTGCCAGGGCCCTTGCGAGTCATGTGCAAGAAGCCTCCTGCGCACGCTGAGCCTTTGCCCATCAGACATCTGTTCCAATGCCCTAGCATTGTAAGTACTACATGCTGGGGTTCCCCTTCAGTTCTCCAGTTGGGATGACGTGCTGCTCTGCCCACCCCTGATGACCTAACTCCCATGTGGCATCTTGAGATCTCGATCACGAGGCTCTGGATAGTTGGAATCGGCCATCGTGTGTATAACCTTCGATGTCCAGTCCAATACCTTTACCCCTCCTCACCGTGACCCTCGCTCTCTCCCCCCCATAACCATTGACCCCCCCCCAACCAGGTATAATATTTGGCCTTCCCATGGTTACCCTTCAACCTGCCCCCGTCACCCTCCACATCGTGCAGGTGAATGTTCACATCGCCTACGTTCCTGAGGAGCCCACCTCCGTGACAGTAGACCTGCCCCCCGCCCCATTCTGCTGAACCTCAGAATCTGCTTCTCCTTCCGTATCCCCTTCACCAGCCGTCAGCGTCCCTTCACCCATCGTAGCCGAACCCTCACCCTCCCACCCTACCGGCTCCCACTGCGCCCTTTAACCCTCACCATACCTTCCCCAATTCCCCCTAGGACTTATCAGTTGACACCACAGACCCCTTTCTCTGAACCCTGCTACTCTTCCCCACCCATACCCGTTCACACCTGCACGCCCCCTCATCTTGACACTCCACCACAGCCCTTCCCACCCTGCTGCTCCATTCCACCTCACCCATTCTACAACCCCCTCAAGCATCTCTCTTTTCCCCTACCACCCCCAACCTCCCCCACCCCACCTCTTCATTCCTCTCGTCCCTGTCGAATACCTCCCACCCCCAGCACAGACCATCACTACCCAACAGTACCTCATGCAGCTAGAAGATCAGCTCCTGGAAGCTGCTGTAGTCAGTGATCCACCTTGTGGAAGCTGCTGAGCTAGAAGATCCACGTGGTTGATGCTCCACCCACCCACTGCTGCACCTGGTGTTGCAGGGTCTGCGGTTGCTGGAGACCTTCATCTTCCATTCTCCCAGGCCTCCTTCCTGGTAAATCCCAAAGTGCGGATGCCACGTTGGTCCAGACATGTTCTGGACTGGCGTGAAATCCTACTGGCAGCACAGATGATTGGGCGGGGTGGGGGAAATCCAGTCAGGTCTTCATCGGCACCCCATTAACAGGATGCAAAATGGTTTGATGCCAGCCTCTGGCAAGAATGGCGACCTGCCATGACGGGCAGAAGCAAACATTCCCGCCATCATTTAACGTCAGCGGGAAATAGATTTTTTCAGCTCCCATTGAATTGTTCCCCCCCCCATCCACCATTAAACCTGCCGCCGTGGGAGAGGGGCCATCTGGAAAATTCCACCCTATGCCGTTTGTACTGGTCATTAGCCCCATCCTAGGCACTTCATAATGTTAGGAGGGAATCTATTCCCATTTACATCTGCCTAACAAATTAACCAGTCCAGGAGGACACCATAGCACATTTCTTGCATAAGAACATAAGAAATAGGAGTAGACCATACGACCTATTGTGCCTGCCCCACAATTCAGTAAGATCATGTACTTTTTCATCAACTCCACTTACCTGTCTTACACCTTTATCCTTTCATTCTCTTGGTGCACAAGCGCCTATCCATCTCAGTCTTGAATATATTCATTGACAGAACATGCACAGCATCTGGTGCAGAGAATTCCAAAGATTCACAACCCCAAAGTGAAGAAATTTCTCCTCATCTCCATGCTAAATGGCCAACCCCTTACTCTGAGGCTTCGGCCCCTAGTTCTAGACTCTCCAGCCAGGGGAAACAACCTTTCAGCATTTACCCTGTTACATCTGCTAAGAATGATGTATGTTTCAATGAAAACACCTTTCATTTCTTCTACACTCCAGAGAATGTCGGCCTAGTATAGGCCTAGTCCACTCAATTGCTCCTCATAGGACAGCCCGCTTATCCCAGAAGTCAGTCTCGTGAATCTTCATTGCACGCCCTCTAAGGCAACTATATCCTTCTTTAGGTTAAGAGACCAAAACTGTACACAAGATTCCAGGTGTGATCTCACTAAAGTCTGATACAATTGCAGAATGCAAATAAAGAATTTGCATTTATGTAGTACATCTAACAACCTCAGCAGATCCCAAAACACTTCAGAACCGTTTAATTACTTTTGAAGTATAATTGTTGTCGTATTGTAGAGAAATAGAGTAGTAAATTTTCACACAGCAAGATACCACAAGCAGTGACGAAGTAAATGAGCAGAAAATTTATTTAAGGGGCAGGATTTAACCGTCAGCGAGTGGGGGCGGGGTCCGCTCACCGACGCGTAAAATGACACGGGATGACGTCGGGCCGAACTCTCGATGTCACCGTGCCCCATTTAAATTTTCAGGTAGGTGGGGGCACAGCAAAATCAGCTGTGCGCCCGCCGACCTGTCAATGGCCAATTGAAGCCATTGACAGGATCAATTAAGCAATTAGGGCAGGCCAGGAGCTCCGGCGGCAACTAGAAAAAACATGAAACCTCATCCACCGGTGGGATGAGGTTTCATGTAGGGTATTAAAAATTTTAATGAAGTTGTTATGGAAATTATGAACATGTCCCAGCTCATGTGACATTGTCACCTGAGGGGACATGTAAGGGAATTTTTTTTTCTATTTTTAATATTGTTGAAAGTAGAGCTGATCTCCCTGAGCCAGCACTTAGCCTCAGGGAGATGAATGTGCTCTTTCGTGCGCATGCGCGAAAGAACGCACTCTCGATATAGGCATTCCCCCCCGCCCGCACAGCGAGCGCATAGCGCTTCTCTGTGGATGTCATGCTGCGTGGGCCTTAATTATCCCGCCCACATAAAATGGCGCCGTGCCTCTGATTGGGGGCGCCGATCGGAAGCGCGCCTGCACGCACCCGCCCATCAACTTCGCCCCCACCACCCGATGGGGGGAAAATTCAGCCTAAGGTGACTTTGATTGAGGGATAAATGCTGACCAGGACACCAGGAGAACTCCCTTTATATCCATGATTTCCAAGTAAGCCAAGAAAGTAGGACAAAAGATTGAAGTTGGTGAACAGTAAATTTAAAATGGATTGAATCAAGAATTTATTTTCTCAAGAGTAATTCATATTTGATTTATATTAGATTTGGTTGTCAGGATATGTGTGGTGTTGGCAAAGCTACATTTCTTTTTGACCTGAGAAGATGTAAATTATTTACACGCACATCCATCTCCTGTGATAACAACGTAGTAGAGACAAGGGCCGGAGGTTTACAGCCCCGTTGGGGCGGGGCCGGGGCTGTAAAATGTGGCGAGCCACTCTAAACTCCATTGACTTTGGTGGGAACATAAAATCCCGCTGCTGTAAAATTCCGCCCAAAAGCATTGAGAATACCCAAAATGCGGCTAAATGCAAAGATGGAAGCATTAGTGTATTAGTGGGTTGACCTTGAACAGATTGTCTTTGTGAATAGACTTTTTGCATCATTGACTGTCTGTGTTTAAAATTGACACTCTGATATTCTGATGAAAATTCTCAACCTGAAATATTAATCTACCTTTTCTCATTTCAGGCAGGCATATTTGATGTGTTTTCAGACAAATTTAAGCTTCAGACTTATATTAGTAAACACCACTCAAGAAATAAATTCAACTTATTTTGAAAACAATGTATTAATTCCTCTTACTCTGACATAGACAATTGCCCAAAGTACATCTTTCACATAATACCAGTCCCTTTCCAGATACTTCTTTCAAATTAGACACGTCATCGATTTGCATTACATTAATTTACCTACGGTACTTCATTTTATGAACAGATTAAAGCAGGAACATTTAAACTCTATAACAGTTTTATTTTAAACCATCATCAACACTTTTGTTTAATGAAAATTAACTAAACCAAAGGATTTAACTATCAGCTAATCTTTAAAAATAAAAAAAATCTATCAATCCCACCATTGAATTCAATTAAAAAAATTTGGAATTAAAAGCCTAATGATGACCATGAAACCATTGTCGATTGTTGTAAAAACCCATCTGGTTCACTTGTGTCGTTTAAGGACGAAATTTGCTGTCCTTACCTGGTTTGGCCTACATGTGACTCCAGACCCACAGCAATGTGGTTGACTCTTAAATGCCCCCTTAAATGGCCTAGCCAGCCATTCAGTTCTCAAGGGCAATTAGTGATGGGCAATAAATGCTGGACCAGCTAGCAACGCCAACATCCCATGAGTGAATAAAAAAATACATAGCAAAAGTACAGCAATCATCCATATCCAGGTTGTTAAATTACAATTTAAAAATCTGACTGCAGTAAAGAAGGTATTGTAAAACTACAGTGAATAAATTGCTAAATAAAACTGCAGGATCCCTTTACCAAAACAGTCTATTTGTTAACTCCATGATTCCCCACATAAATTCAATAACCAGAGATCTTGGTCTGTCTCAGCCTAGATTTGCACATTAAGAATTGTCACTTGGGTGATGTTTTTGAAATGGTAGGAGAGTTGAGAGAAAATTGCAAGCTTAACCTGGAGGTTGAGAACCAAGTGCTTAATTGTTTAAGTTACCACAATATATTCATTTATTGTTTAATATATTTATTGTACCCTGTGGATAGCCAAATGGCAATACTCATGCGAATCTTAAATACAATCTGCCATTGTTATATTTACTGATCTTGTTTAGCGTAAGAAAATTGAGATCACTGGTTATTGACACCGTACAAAGATAATCTGAAGTTAACAAGGAAAGACTGCATGGAAAAGGAATACTATACCTACATAAAATATATTGATGATTGCTCAAAAAGCTATGCATTAATACGTTTTAAACAATAAATGAAGATATTGTGGTAACTTAAACAATTAAGCACTTGGTTCTCAACCTCCAGGTTAAGCTTGCAATTTTCTCTCAACTCTCCTACCATTTCAAAGACATCACCCAAGTGACAATTCTTATAAAAACAAAAAACTACTGCGGATGCTGGAAATCCAAAACAAAAACAGAATTACCTGGAAAATCTCAGCAGGTCTGGCAGCATCGGCGGAGAAGAAAAGAGTTGACGTTTCGAGTCCTCATGACCCTTCAGCAGAACTGAGTATAGTTAGGAGAGGGGTGACATATAAGCTGGTTTAAGGTGGAGGGGCGGTGGGGGGGAGAGAAGTTGGGGGGGGGTGGGGGTTTGGTTATAGGGACAAGCAAGCAGTGATAGGAGCAGATAATCAAAAGATGTCACAGACAAAAGGAACAAAGGGGTGTTGAAGGTGGTGATATTATCTAAGAAAATGTGCTAATTAAGAATGGATGGCAGGACACTCAAGGTACAGCTCTAGTGGAGGTGGGGTGGAAAAGCTGACAAGGTATTACAGTTGTAGATTTAAAAATAATGGAAATAGGTGGGAAAAGAAAAATCTATATAAATTATTGAAAAAAACAAAAGGGAGGGGGAAGAAACGGGGTGGGGATGGAGGGAGGGAGTTTAAGATCTAAAGTTGTTGAATTCAATATTCAGTCCGGAAGGCTGTAAAGTGCCTAGTCGGAAGATGAGGTGCTGTTCCTCCAGTTTGCGTTGGGCTTCACTGGAACAATGCAGCAAGCCAAGAACAGACATGTGGGCAAGAGAGCAGGGTGGAGTGTTAAAATGGCAAGCGACAGGGAGGTTTGGGTCTTTCTTGCGGACAGACCGCAGGTGTTCTGCAAAGCGGTCGCCCAGTTTGCGTTTGGTCTCTCCCATGTAGAGGAGACCGCATTGGGAGCAACGAATGCAGTAGACTAAGTTAGGGGAAATGCAAGTGAAATGCTGCTTCACTTGAAAGGAGTGTTTGGGCCCTTGGACGGTGAGGAGAGAGGAAGTGAAGGGGCAGGTGTTGCATCTTCTGCGTGGGCATGGGGAGGTGCCATAGGTGGGGGTTGAGGAGTAGGGGGTGATGGAGGAGTGGACCAGGGTCTTAATTCTTAATGTGTAAATCTAAGTTGAGACAGGAGGACTTGGAGCAGCTGGAGTTGTAATTTGAGTAAAATGTGTTCCTCTCTGCAGATGCTGCCAGACCTGCTGAGTTTTTCCAAATATTTTTATTTTTGTTTTATAACTTGAGTATGCTGTCTGCACATCAGACTCCACAGATACTGCATTTACTCGTGGTTTATTCAGTTGCCCTGTTTTTATTACTTGGGCTAATTCAACTTTAGCTACAATTACAGTTCCATTCTTCCTAATCTAGATTGAACTATGCCAGATCTGATTGCTGATGTCCTGTGTGACTTTAAAGTTGGTCTAAACTCTTTCTTCCACCAGTAACTTCTGTGAAGCTAAGGATTCCTCATGCAGACCATATTTGCAGCAAATGACACTGAAAAAACAATGATGATCTGAAGAGCCACTACAGATACTGCAGAATTAATTTAACCATTTCAACCAATCTTCATGGAATCGTTTTTATAGAAACATAGAAAATAGAAGCAGGAGTAGGTCATTCGGCCCTTCGAGTCTGCTCCTCCATTCAATATGATTGTGATTGATCCTCTATTTCAACGCCGTACTCTTGCACTCTCCCCATATCCCTTGATGCCTTTAGAGTCCAGAAATCTATCTGTTACCTCCTTAAATACATTCAGTGACTTGGCCTCCACAGCCTTCTGTGGTAAAGAATTCCATAGGCTCACCACCCTCTGAGTGAAGACGTTTCTCTGCATCTTAGTCCTAAATGGTCTACCCCGTATTTGGATACTGTGAGCCCTTGTTCTAGACCCCCTAGCCAGAGGAAATATCATCCCTGCATCCAGTCTGTCCAGCCCTGTCAGAATTTTATATGTTTCAATGAGATCTCCTCTCATTCTTCTAAACTCCAGTGAATACAGGCCTAGTCGGCCCAATCTCTCCTCATACAGCAATCCTGCCATCCCAAGAATTAATCTGGTGAACCTTCCCTGCACTCCCTCTGTGGCAAGTATATCCTTTCTTAGGTAAGGAGACCAAAACTGCACACACTACTCCAGGTGTGGTCTCACCAAGGCCCTGTACAGCTGCAGTACGACATCCTTGCTCCTGTACTCAAGTCCTCTTGCAATGAAGGCCAACACACCTTTTGCCTTCTTAAGCTGCACCTGCATGCTTGCTTTCAGTGATTGGTGTACAAAGACACCCAGGTCCCTTTGTACATCAACATTTCCCAATCTATCACTATTTAAATAATACTCTGCCATTCTGTTTTTCATGCCAAACACTTATCCATGTTACACTGTGTCTGCCATGTATTTGTCCATTCACTTTACCTGTCTAAGTCGCCTTGAAGCCTCTTAACACCCTCTTCATCGCTCACATTCCCACCAATTTTCATGTCGTCAGCAAACTTGGAAATATTACATTTGGTTCCCTCATCCAAATTATTGATATATATTGTGAATAGCGAGGGCCCAAGCACTGATCCCTGCGGTACCCTACAGTAACCTACCACCTGCCACTCTGAAAAAGACCCATTTATTCCTACTGTCTGTTTCCTGTCTGCTAACCAATTCTCAATCCATGCCGATAAGACCATAAGACATAGAAGCAGAAATTAGGCCATTCGGCCCATCGAGTCTGCTCCGCCATTCAATCAAGGCTGATAAGTTTCTCAACCCCATTCTCCCGCCTTCTCCCCGTAACCTTTGATCCCCTTACCAATCGAGAACCTATCTATCTCGGTCTTAAATACACTCAATGACCTGGCCTCCACAGCCCTCTGTGGCAATGAATTCCATAGATTCACCACTCTCTGGCTAAAGAAGTTTCTTCTCATCTCTGTTCTAAAAGGTCTTCCCTTTACTCTGAGGCTGTGCCCTCGGGTCCTAGTCTCTCCTACTAATGGAAACATCTTCCCCACGTCCACTCTATCCAGGCCTTTCAGTATTCTGTAAGTTTCAATCAGATCCCCCCTCATCCTTCTAAACTCTATCAAGTATAGACCCAGAGTCCTCAAACGTTCCTCTTTTGTTAAGCCTTTCATTCCTGGGATCGTTCTTGTGAACCTCCTCTAGACCCTCTCCAGGGCCAGCACATCCTTCCTGAGATATGGGGCCCAAAATTGCTCACAATATTCTAAATGTGGTCTGACCAGAGCCTTATAAAGCCTCAGCAGCACATCCATATTCTAATCTTCTCGAAATAAATGCCAACATTGCATTTGCCTTCCTAACTACCGACTCAACCTGCAAGTTAACCTTGGGAGTCCTAGTCCAGGATTCTCTTAAGTCCCTTTGCACTCCAGATTTCTGAATTCTCTCCCCATTTAGAAAATAGTCTATGCCTCTATTTTTCCTACCAAAGTGCATGACCTCACACTTCCCCACGTTGTATTCCATCTGCCACTTCTTTGCCCATTCTCCTAACCTGTCCAAATCCTTATGCAGCCTCCCAGCCTCCTCAATAATACCTGTCCCTCCACCTATCTTTGTATCATCTGCAAACTTAGCCAGAATGCCCTTGGTTCCTTCATCTAGATCATTAATGTATAAAGTGAAAAGTTGTGGTCCCAACACTGACCCCTGCGGAACTCCACTAGTCACCGGCCGCCATCCTGAGAAGGACCCCCTTATCCCCACTCTCTGCCTCCTGCCAGACAGCCAATCTTCTATCCATGCTCGTACCTTGCCTCTAACACCATGGACTCTTAGCTTACTGAGCAGTTTCCTGTGCGGCACCTTGTCAAAAGCCTTCTGGAAGTCCAAGTAGATAACGTCCATTGGCTCTTCTTTATCTAACCTACTCGTTACCTCCTCAAAGAATTCTAACAGATTTGTCAGGCATGACCTCCTCTTGATGAAACCATGCTGACTTTGCCCTATTTTACAATGGACTTCCAAATATTCTGAAATCTCATCCTTAATAATGGACTCTAAAATCTTACCAACAACCGAGGTCAGGCTAATCGGCCTGTAATTTCCTGTCTTTTGCCTCACTCCCTTCTTAAACAGGGGGGTTACATTAGCGATTTTCCAGTCCTCTGGGACCTTCCCTGACTCCAGTGATTCCTGAAAGATCACCACTAACGCCTCCACTATCTCTTCAGTTATCTCCTTCAGAACTCTGGGGTGTAATCCATCTGGTCCAGGTGATTTATCCACCTTCAGACCTTTCAGTTTTCCTAGCACCTTCTCCTTGGTAATGGCCACCATACTCACTTCTACGCCCCGATTCTCTTGAACTTTGGGGATGTTACTCGTGTCTTCCACCGTGAAGACTGACGCAAAGTACCTATTCAGTTCCTCCGCCATTTCTTTGTTCCCCACTACTACTTCTCCAGTGTCATTTTCCAGCGGCCCAATGTCCACTTTGCCTCTCTCTTACCCTTTATATATCTAAAAAAAACTCTTGCAATCTTCTTTTATATTACTGGCTAGTTTACCCTCATATTTAACCTTCTCCCTTCTTATTTCTTTTTTAGTTGTCCTTTGTTGGTCTTTGTAGGCTTCCCAATCCCCTGGTTTCCCACTGCTCTTCGCCACATTGTATGCTTTCTCTTTAGCTTTTATGCTGTCCCTGACTTCTCTTGTCAGCCATGGTTGCCTCGTCCTCCCTTTAGTATGCTTCTTCTCTCTAGGGATGAACTTTTGCTGTGTCTCCCAAATTACTCCCAGAAACTCCTGGCATTGTTGTTCCACTGTCTTTCCTGCTAGGGTCATCTCCCAGTCAATTCTGACCAGCTCCTCCCTCATGCCTCTGTAGTTGCCTTTATTCAACTGTAATACTGTTACATCTGATTCCAGCTTTTTCCTCTCAAATTGCAGGGTAAATTCTATCATATTATGGTCACTTCCACCTAAGGGTTCCTTCACCTTAAGCTCCCTTATCAAATCTGCCTCATTACATATCACTAAATCTAGAATTGCCTGTTCCCTAGTGGGTTCCACCACAAGCTGCTCCAAAAAGCCATCTCGTAGACATTCCACAAATTCCTTTTCTTGTGATCCACTACCAACCTTATTTTCCCAGTCTACCTGCATATTGAAATCCCCCATGATCACTGTAACCTTGCCTTTCTTACATGCCTTTTCTATCTCCTGGTGTATCTTATGCCCCACATCCTGACTACTGTTCGGAGGTCTGAACATAACTCTCATTATGGTTTTTTTAACCTTTGCGATTCCTCAACTCTACCCACGCAAATTCTACATCATCTGACCCTACATCATTTCTTGCTATCGATTTAATTTCATTTCTTACTAACAAAGCAACCCCACCCCCTCTGCCAACCTGCCTATCTTTTCGATAGGATGTATATCCTTGGATATTTAGCTCCCAGTCCTGATCCCCTTGCAGCCATGTCTCCGTGATGCCCACCACATCATACCTGCTAATTTCAATCTGCGCCACAAGCTCATTTACCTTATTTTGTATACTGCGTGCATTCAGATACAACACCTTCAGTCCTGTATTTCCCGTCTCCTTTCTCATTGTCGTCCCTTTATCTGATGTGCTTGAAGTTAGATTCCGAGCCCTTTCCAAACACTCTGTCCTATTTTGTGTTCTGGAGACTTTAATAGCCTCTCCTGGGCTCTCCTTTATTTTCAGTTTTTTCATAATTTTCCATGAAGTTGAATCCACCCCCCCACACGCTAACCTGCTGCTTTGTTTCCCATTAGTCATACTTCTTGGAGATTTACCCTTCCCTTCCCCCCCACTTTCTAGTTTAAAGTCCTGTTGACCACCCTATTTACCCTTTTCGCTAGAACATTGGTCCCAGATCGGTTCAGGTGGAGACCATCCCAACGGTACAGATCCCTCCTGTTCCAATACTGATGCCAGTGCCCCACGAAATGGAACCCCTCTTTCCCGCACCACTCCTTTAGCCATGTGTTTACTTCCCTTATTCTCACTTCCCTTATTCTCGCGTCCCTATGCTAATTTGCACGTGGCTCAGGTAGTAATCCGGAGATTATAACCCTTGAGGACCTGTTCTTTAATTTAGTTCCTAGTTCCTGATAATCCCCAAACAGGTCCTCTTTCCTAGTATTACCTATGTTATTTGTCCCGACATGGACCACAAGAACTGGATCCTCCCCTTCCCTCTCCAATATCCTTTCAAGCCGGTCAGAGATGTCCCTCACCCTAGCATCGGGCAGGCAGCATACCATGCGGGACTCTCGATCCTGCTTACAAAGGATGCTATCAATTCCCCTAATTATAGAATCCCCTACAACTACCACTTGTCTTTTTGCTCCCCCCTCTTGAATGGCCTCCTGTGCCACGGTGCCGTGGTCAGCTGGCTCATCCTCCCTACAGCCCTGTTCCTCATCCGCAAAGGGAGCAAGTACCTCGTACCTGTTGGACAAGGTCAAGAGCTGAGGCTCCTCTGTTCCTGAACACAGGATCCCTCTACCTGCCTCACTTGCAGTCATACCCTGTTGACCCTGACCACTGACCGAATTTGAGGTACTTAATCCACCAGGTGTGACCGCCTCCTGAAACAAAGCGTCCAGGTAACTCTCCCCCTCCCGGATGTGCCGCAGCGTCCGGAGCTCGGATTCCAGTTCATCAATTCTGAGCTGGAGTTCCTCCAGCAACCTACACTTGCTGCAGATGTGGTCACTGCGGCTTGCAATGGGATCTGCCAGCTCCCACATCATACAGCTACAGCACATTGCCTGCCCAGCCATCTCTACTTAGTTAGTTAATTTATTAATTAGCTTGCAGTGTTTTTTTTTTCAAATTTGGTGCAGGTTTCCTACCAACCAGTCAGGTCACAGCTTTCCTGTGATATCACTTTTTCGGTTTTGGCTTCAGTTACTCTGCGCCCCTAGGTCACCACTCCGGTGCTCCTCTCTCCGAGTCTGCTCCATGGAGACAAGGCCGCAAATCCCCGAAGTAAGCTAGATTTATACTCACCGCTCCGGTGCTCCTCCCTCCGAGTCTGCTCCCAGGATTTACTCACCAATCAGCTGCTTTTTCTTTAAAATCCACTTTCAGAAGAGTACCCCTCACAGGTCTGGTGCACTCCTGAAAGCATTGCCTCTTCCTCTCTTTTAGGTTTGAGGAGGAGGAATGGAAGGAAACACTACAGCAATGTAATGTTTGGGGCTATTCCGTTCTTTGACAGTGGGTCCTCCTCGATTCCCTCCTGAGTCGCGGTGTCTGCGGCGACTTCTCCCCAATATATTACCCCCAATCCCATGTGCTTTAATTTTACACACTAATCTCTTATGTGGGACTTTATCAAAAACTTTCTGAAAATCCAAATACACCACATCCATGGTTCTCCCTTATCTATTCCGCTAGTTACGTCCTCAAAGAATGCTTGTAGGTTTGTCAAACATGATTTCCCTTTCATAAATCCATGTTGACTTTGAATTCCATTGATATTTTCTAAATGTCATGTTATCACATCCTTTATAATACTCTAACATTTTCCCTACTACTGAGGTTAGGCTAACGGGTCTGTAATTCGCTGTTTTCTCCCTCCCTCCTTTTTTAAATAGTGGAGTTACATTTGCCTCCCTCCAATGTGCCAGGACTGTTCCAGAGTCTACCAAATTTTGGAAGATGACAACCAACATATCCATTATTTCCACAGCCACCTCCTTTAGTACCCTGGGATGTAGAGAGACATCTGCAGGGAATAATATTCAGAGGGTAATATGGAAAAAATCGTCAGCAGAGGGTGACATGCATAGAGAGTAGTGTTTAAAGGACAACTGACCCAAAGCTTGTGTGAAGTGAATGGTTTTCTATTTTTTTAATGCTCTGATTTTGTGGATCTACAAAAATCTATAGTATAAATGTCGAGCTATAATTTTATGAGTTTTAAGTTTAATTGTCTTTCCTTGCATTACATGAGAAAGCTGAACAGTGCAATAATCTTGGCTAAATTATAACAGTTGCCTTTGTAAGAATAATTGCATCTGCCCCACACAATGCTATTTTTCGAACCTCCAGGGTGGCGACTGTATTTTCGTGATACACTGGGACAGATGACTGTGATTTGTTTTACAGGTCTTTGATTTTTCACTCAGCAAAGAAGACATGATATTTCTGAACTCACTGAAGAATACCAAAAAGCTGATTACGCTGAATTACCCTTTATGGAAGGAACAGGAATTCCAATCAGAACCAACTATTGTCCACTAAATGTGTTGAGACGGTTTTTGTCTATGCCTACAATGTGTTGTATAACAAAATTGACACATTTATTGAGGATTTTTATTTTCTTTGTTGCAGTTCAATGCCCCAGTTGTTTAATTTTATCTTTTCCATTAAAGGAGCACTCCAGGAAAGCCTTATGTGAGTCAAGTTTGTGCCCTCAAATTGTAGAATAGTTGCATCCTAATGTCAAGCAAATTCTAATTTAACCTTGAATCTTAATTAATCCACATCTTTTATTTTACTTTTTAGCATTGAGAATTGAAAATTATTCTATTTCAGGCACTCAGTGCAATATCAGTGGCTGATTTGTTTATATTTTCCATTTCTTTTCATCTTATTTTTAGCTACTAATGCAAAACCCATGCTGCCATTTACAGATACAAGCAAAGAATAATTGCTGCATTTATCCCAATGTGTAGATTGGCCATCGAGGAATTAAAAGTGAAATAAGAGACGCATGATCATTTTAAACTTATGGTTAACCTGGCGTTCTGAGCTGAATTATGCAACAGGGCACAGAATGTTTAAGTGTAACAAACCCAAATTTGTTATTATTTGTAATTTTTTCATAGGAATTTCTGGGGCATGGTTCTGAGATAAGCCTGAGATTAACTCCTGATTAGTATTTAATGTAACCAGCAAATCATGTAAAAAAAAACCTGTGTGCCTGTAACAATATCCTGGACTGATTACTTGAATTGCAAGTGTCTATATTTAATTAAAATGTTTGTGTATTTAATCAAATTGTAGAATAGTTGCATCTATTAAAAATGGTTTATACCAAATTTTTAATGAACACCTTGGCATGATGACAAAGCCATTGAGCAATTCAGATAGTCACCTTTCCCAAAGTCCAAAACATACTGAGGAATAGAATAGGGCTGGGAGTTTAGCTTGCATTTTGATGACTTCTCTTGCTATTGAAATTCATTAGAAATCTTACTAGTGCATCCACACCATGAGATCACATCACTAAATAAATGGGGAAAAAAATAGACTTCTGTTTTAAAAACCAGACTTTCGTTAGGTTTGAATTTTAGAAATTTGACAGCCTTAATTTCATGTGATACTAAAATACAACAGCAAAGCATAGGTCTAAATGACATCTGTATCCTGCAATGACAAATAGCCTCGACACCTGGATTCAAAGAATGCTATTCTTACAGTAAATAACGTGAGATTCTTTTTATTTCTTTGCTAGCTGCCTCTCCTATGACAGAATCAACACACAGTGCCAGATCATGATAGATTGTGGGGCCGATGCCCACACGACCTTTATGCTGGAATCCTGCTCTCAGTTGACGCATCCAGGGAAGGTGACAAGTCAGTGCCAAGCACCTACCCATCGAAATAGCAGCAGTCAAATAATGCTAATCAGCAAAGCTGTTTAACAGAGTTACAGGCTCATGACCCTGAAAATGGTGTCCTGCTGATTACTGAATGCTCAAACATTGCTTCCCACACTTTCTTTGCAGAGTTAATCACCATTTTTACATAGCACTAGAATGAGTTACATAAAGATTCGAGAATTAGGGATAAAAACTAAAAAACACTGCAACTGCGTAGCTGGTCAGTCAGCACCTGAAATTGCTGCTGCTTGTAGTTACTCCTACCAGGAGGTCTGCTGTTATGGTATGTCACGTTCATCTATCTTGCGCCATCCTCATACATCCACTGTAGCTCGTCTGTAATCTCAAATTGATGGTCTCACATTTTGTGTAGAATCACTAATCAAACTCCCTATAAGTGATTATTTTTCCCTGATCTTTGGACTGTAGATGAATGGACTGCATTTGTAACTGTGGTAAATATAAATGTGTTAGAAAGTAAAGCGGTGCTGAATGTGTAACATGCAGTTTCAATACCTGAAACTGAAGAATCCACAGCTAGCGGTCTGAAAATCAGCTCTACTCTTCCAGGTGTGTTTGAATATTGCTCACTGCAAACGCTGTGTTTATCTGCGCTCACCTAAACTTGAATTCCATACACACAACTGTGTATTTCAGGGATCACTATGATAATTGTAAGTGGGTGGGTATTAGAAAATTTACCCCTTCTAATGCCAGGATCCAGCGTTTGATACAGGAAGTGAAAATTTGTTGGTACAACACAATTTTTTGGCAGAGGTGCACTTCCGAATTTCAGGTTAAATTGCATTGTTGGGTATAGAATAAGGAGCTTTACTGTGCTTCGAACTCTTGCTATTCTTGATTTGAGGTGCTTGATAAAGGTACTGCGACTGACATGAAAATATTTAATGGGAATAAAATTAATGCTTCTATCTCATCTTGTAACTGCAGACCTTTATTAAAGTTACATTGTGTCTTTCTTCCAATACATCACCAAATTGCTATTTTTAACACTTGATAGGACACATGCAGGAATGGCACCTTTGCCATTATCTCAAAAAAAACAAACTGCGCAAGTTCAAGAGACAGAAACGAGAATTTTTTAAGAAATGAATCCAAATCCAAATCCAAATTTCAATGAATTCTCACTTGTTTTCTTCAGAATAACAATGCACCCTCCAGCGCCTTTTACTTGGACCTATTACTTACATCATTACAAAGGAAATAACCCACAGAAGAATGTTGTGGGATTGCCCATAAAACGGAATCCAGCAGGACTGCCACAGTATCCCATACACTATCCACTGGTTTCCCTGTCCAATTTGAGAACTTTCATCCATCTAGGATTGACTTTTCAATCTTTTGGCTGGCTTCCTAAATTTTATTTTACACAAACTACAACTTGTCCAAAATTCGCATCCTCCTCCTCCTCACTAAGTTTCATTTCCCTATCACCTCATCCTTACTAACACCCACTGGCTCCCCATCCCACAATTGATTGAATTCAAAATCCTTGTTCTTGTTCATAAGTCTCTCCAATTTGAATTCGCCCCCTTTGCAACCACCTCTAGTTCTTTGTGCCTGTGAGCATCCTCTGCAATTCTGACTGTAGCCTCCCTTGAATTCCCTTCAACTGTAGTTCATCACATGGTCATTTAAATGCATTGATTCAATTATAAAACAAAATTTGAAGGAAAGGATTTTAAAGGGGGAGACCCTTCAATGAATGGTGATACACCATTGTAGAAAGTCAGGCTTCACTAATAGCAACATATGCAGAAATATAAGGCATGACTTCTGTCTTCCTCTCACAGAATGTATTGAAGCATTTTGTGAGGCACTAATTTAAGCATGAAACATTTTTGCATTCTGTAATTGATATGGAAACTGAGAAACTTCAGTTATTGGTCCCTCCAGAACTTCCTCTTTCAGGTACTAATAGGTGACGTGTTGTTCAATAACATGTTCACAGGAAGCTGGCACAGCAGGTGCAATTGGCAAAATTGGCAAGTGGCTTCTCATCATTACAGTTCAGTAAGTCTGAGAATTATTAGAAGGAAATCTCTGACACCAGACAACAAATTTGATGCTTTGGTGCTGACTGAAGACCTCCCTAAAGGGTACATTTAACTCGGTTTATATATGTGATGTTGCTAGCCGAGAGCTGGGTTTAAGAAGAACGGTGGGAATTACTTAATAAACTTACTGTGGTGAAATGAGCACTAGTTATCTATTTGTTAATTTGTGTTGATATGCAGCATAAGAATTATCGCAAAAAGTATTAGAGCTGAATCAAATCAGTTGTTTTACTAGATTCCCCAATATTTGGAGCTGTATGGATCAGGATAGTTTGAGGTTCAATCACCTATCAGTGTTGAGTTAACTGATCTCAGCTAGAGGTAGTAAAGCTCCTGTAATTGGCCTCAAGACCCCCAAATTAGGGAGAGGAAAGTTGACCAGGGTTTCCGTTTCTGATTAGAATCCAACATATCCTGCTGGAAAGGCTCATGTTTAGATGGCAAGTAAGAACAAGGTTGGTTTCAGCTGTGGTGCTTGCCAGCACTCACTCTGTGGACTCATTGAACAAGGTACTGCAAGGTGCCTAACGAGATAATGAATCCAAGGGGAGGACAGAAAAAGAGCAAATTGGCAGTGAAAAAATAAGTAAATAGGCATGAAGCAAGGGGAAGGCCCAGTTTTGAATCTCCCTCCCTAATTCCAGTATTAAGTATTAGCTGATTTAAGGTATATTTTTAAAACATATGAGACCAATTCAGTTCCAAAGTTTAAGCTTCTGTTTCATTGGATGAATTAATTTGCCACGATTATATAATTGTCCAACAAGGGGCTGATGTGTTAGTGCCTGCGCGATATTAGCTGATATTAGTGCTTCACAGTATTATCTAATATTTTTGTATTATTAGCTGGTACAGTACTATATTACTGCTTGTGTGGTATTAGCTGATGCCATATAAGTGTTTATGTGGTATTAGCTGATACTTATTAAGGCTTAATTTGTGTAGCCATACTATTATTTGAAACTTAGGACACTGGGGCTTTGGAACTATGTTAATAGTCAGCTGATCAGACACTTGCAAAACTTTGAAATGACTGGCATTACCAGCCCTGAAAATTTGCTCTCGTGATGCACTTAGCTTAGTTGGTTCTACATTGTAGCTGGCCTTTGCAATGTTGCATGCTTAGTCTACTGAACTTGGTGCCTGTTCTATATAATATAATTGCAAGGGCTGCATTTTTATCCCAATAGAGCCAAAGCATTCAGTTATGTTGTTGCTACATTGTTGCTGGCACAGATGAAATAGCATATTTAGTCCATCGTTATGGAAGAATCGGAACTTTCTCCAATTGTAGATTGTGTAAACTGAAGCCATCTTATTTAGCTCCTAGTCAAAATTCTGTACCCGAGTCTCTGACTTCATCACACCCCAGCTGCTTGCTCGTCAAGCCCATGACCTCAATATTCTGTTCAATCCTGAGCTGAGTTTTAAATCCCATATCCTATCTGTCATATGTCTTTATAACATCATTAAGCCTCTTCCATTACCTTATAAGATTATTACGGAAAGTAAAAGTGCATGGTGTAGGGGGTAGCATGGATAGAAGATTGGCTGGCTGGCAGAAAACAGAGAGTACGTATAAATGGGTCTTTTTCTGATTGACAGGATGTGACAAGTGGAGTCCCACAGGGGTCTGTACTGGGGCCTCAACTTTTTACGATTTACGTCAATGATTTTGATGAGCGGAGTGAAGACATGGTAGCTAAATTTGCAGATGACACAAAGGTAGGAAAGTATGTTCTGAGGAGGTTGCAGATGAACATAGGTTGAGTGGGCAAAGATCTGGCAAATGGAGTTTAATGTGGGAAAATGTGAAGTTGTTCACTTTGGCAGGAAGAACAAAAAGCAGGGTATTACTTAAATGGAGAACAGCTGAATAATTCTGAGGTGCAGAGGGATCCAGGTGTTCTAGTGCATGAGTCACAAAAAGTTACAGGAAGTAATGGAATGCTATCCTTTATTACGAGAGGGTTTGAACATAAAAGTAAGGATGTTACGCTTCAGTTATACAGGGCATTGGTGAGGCCGCACCTCAAATACTGTGAGCAGCTTTGGTCTCCTTATTTAAGGAAGGATGTAAATGCATTGGAGGCGGTTCAAAGGAGGTTTATTAGATTGATACTTGGAATGAGTGGGTTGTCTTATGAGGAAAGGTTGCACAGACTGGGCTTGTTTCCACTGGAGTTTAGAAGAGTGAGGGGTGATTTGATTGAAGTATACAAGATCCTGAATGGCCTTGACAAGGTGGACGTGGAAAGGATGTTTCCTCTTGTGGGTGAGTCCAGAACTAGGGGGCACTGTTTTAAAATTAGGGGTCGCCCTTTTAGGACAGACGTGGAGAAATTTTTTCTCTGAGGGTTGTGTGACTTTGGAATTCTCTGCCTCAGAAGGTGGTGGAGGTGGGGTCATAGAATATTTTTAAGGCAGAGGTGGATAGATTCTTGTTAGGCAAGGGAATCGAAGGTTATTAGGGTTAGATGGGAATGTGGAAATTGAAGCACATGATCATCCATGATCTCGTTGAATGGCGGAGCAGGCTCGAGGGGCCAAATGGTCTATCCCTGTTCCTATTTCTTATGTTCTTATTTACCACTCCTGAAACTCATCCAGGCTTTTGTCACTCCCAAATTTGATATCCCCAATGCCCTCCTCAGCAGCCACCTAAACTTTCCTCTACTCAAACACCAATGTGTTCAAAACTCCACCGTTGCACCAAATCCTGCTGGCCCATTTCTTGCATGGGTGGACCCCATCCTATCTCTCCAATCCTACATCTTTACTTATGGCTTTTAGCCTCTGGCCTCCAGTGCTTCTTATTCCACTAATGGTGACAGAGGTTAATTGACCCACCTAAACCTCTCTGCCTTTGGAAACCTATTATTTAAACTATGCTTTCATTCACCTTCTACTCGTTAAATCATTATCTGTTTCTCCACTGTGAAAAGCGTGAGGATGTTTATTAAAAATGCAATAAAAAATTGTTATTGCAGTAAAACAATTGGCATAGTTGGTCCTATACACATCATACAGTGCATTTGACAGTCAGCACCACGTGATTGGCTTAGTGCAGTTGGCAGCCTTCTAATGAGTGCTCAGTGGTGCTACTGAGCTCCTCATTTGCAACTCCTCTGGGGTTTTCTACATTGAACTGAAAAGGTTATCTTTAGGTTATTTCTGGACTGCCTCATTTTTTATATTACTTTATATATAAGAAAAGGGAAGAACAATGCATCCCATGAGGCTGGGCTGGCCCTGTGGTACTTGGCAGGATCTCTCCCACTCTCTTTTCCTCATCAAATTTGTAAATCATTGCCCACATTCAAAGCTTTTTTTAATTTAATGGTTAGTCATTATTCTTAGTTGCAACCATGTGTTGCAGTTAACTTTAATATTTAGCCTTCTATAAAGGCAGAGAAGGTACCTTTTATCACTGCTGGTCTCCCATATTCTACCCTTGATAAACTTGAAGTCATCCTAAACTCCGCTGCCCCTGTCTTAAATTGCATCAGGTCAAATTCTCCTGTCACCCCTGTGCTCACATCTACCTACATCTGCTTCCAGTCAAGCAACACCTCAATTTTAAAATTCTCAACCTTATTCTTAAATCCATCTGAAACTTTTCCCCCTCCCTGTCTCTGTAATATCCTTCAGCCCGCAACCCTCCAAGATATCTATGCTGCTCTAATTCTGGCCTCCTGCGAACATCCTCAATTTTAACAGTTCCACCATCAGTGGCCACACATTCAGTTGCCTAAACCCTAAACTCTTGGAATACACTCCCTTAAGACTCTCCACCACTTTACTTCATCTGACCTAATATTTCCTTTTATGGCTCAGGATCACATTTTATTTTATAATGCTCCTTGGAACATTTCATTATATTAAAGGTACTATATAAATATAAATTGATGTTGATGCTGAGAAGCCTGTAGCCTCACCCTGTGCAGAACAACCAAGGGCTGAAACTTACTTAGCATTAAATGGAGGAGACCTCTTTTTATGCTTAAGTACAAAATACTAATGAATACACAATGGAATAGTGGAATGCATGTATAATTGTTTTGGAAATGCACATATATGCTGGCAGTATTGTCTGAACAATCAGGACCCACCTACAGTAATGACCCATTGACATTTTACAGGCAACCAGTGAGTCACTTAACTAGCATAAATCTCTCCACATTCACTAATGCAGCTGTGGAGTGAATCTACAATCAGAGGAGATAATGGCTGTATAGTTCTCGTCATTGCTGTAATGGAGTATCAGAAGATAGCTTTTATATTCATAAAAGCTCCAAATAACCAGAGAATGAGGCATATGTAAGACTATGCGAGGCAGAGAATGAGGCGTGTATAGAAACATAAAAGTATAGAAGTCAGAATGAAATGTACTACAGGAAGCAGTTTACAAGGGGTCACCCTTCTGCAAGGATGATTACAATTCCAAGAATGCAAAGGATTTGGCAGGAAATGAAGGGAATGACTGTACACGCTGCAAAGACCAACCACAACTTGTATTTATATAGCACTTTTAATATAAAATGTCCCAAGGCACTTCACAGGAGCACTATAAAGCAAAATTTGACAGCAAGCCACATAAGGAGATATTAAGGAAGTTTGGTCAAAGAGGTAGATTTTAAGGAGCACCTTATAGGAAGAGAGATGGAGTTGGAGAGGTTTAGGGAGGGAAGAGCTTAGGGCCTAGGTAGCTGAAGGCATCGCCACCAATGGTGCAGCAATTAAAATCGGGAATGCTCAGGAGGCCAGGATTAGAGGATTGCAGATATCTTGGAAGGCTGTGGGGCTGGCATAGATTACAGAGATAGGGAGGGGCAAGGCCATGGAGGGATTCGAAACCAAGGGTGAGAATTTTAAAATCGAAGCATTGCTTAACCGGGAGCCAGTGTAGGACAGTGAGCATGAGGGTAATGGGTGAACAGGACTTGATACAAATAAGGACACAGCAGCAGAGTTTTGGATGACCTCAAGTTTACCGAGAGTAGAATGTGGGAAGCCAGCCAAGAACGTATTGGGATAATCAAGTGTAGAGGTAACAAAGGCATGGATGAGGGTTTCAGCAGCAGACCAGAGTCGAGTAATGTTGCAGAAGTTGGAAATAAGCATTCTTAGAGATTGCGCCAGTATGTGGTCAGAAGCTCACCTTGGGGTCAAATATGTCACCAGGATTGTGAACATTCTGGTTCAACTTCAGCCAGTTTCCAGGGTGAAGGATGAAGCCAGTAGCTAGAGAATGGAATTTGTAGCAGAGACCAAAGAGAGTGGTTTTGGTCTTCCCAATATTTAGCTGGAGGAAATGTCTGCTCACACAGTACTGGATATCAGGTAAACATGCTGATAATTTAGAGACGGTGAAGGAGTTGAGAGAGGCGGTGGTGACATAGAGCTGAGTATCATCAGTGTTCAAAAAAGATGAGGAGGAATAGTTTACCTTTGTCAAAGTTACATAGGAAGTCATTCATGACTTTGATAAAAGCCGTTTCAGTCTTGGGCAAGAACCTGACTCGAGCGAATCAAGTAAGGGGTTCCTGGGAAAAACCATCAAGGCAATGCATGAATATTCCTGTAATTTAGAACAGGATAAATGTTACATTGTTAATAAAAACGCAAAAGTGCATTGTTAATGGATAGATGTTCATCAGAATGTGGCAAACATGGTGTAATTTAAAACATCAAACACATCAGAGTATAAGAGTTATGACAGGAGGGAGAAATATTTTGTAGGAATTTCTCAAGATGAGGTCAATCGCCTGCCCACTTCAATTTCCCCTTTTCTTACATTTGAAAAGTTTAATGTACAAGGAGCAACAACTGGTGAATCTCAAACCCCAAAAGTTCTGCTAATATACACGGAGGAAATCACTGAATCTTTGCAGGGATTTTGGAAGGTATGTGCAGCAAAAAATTGTGTTGCCCTGATTTTTGGACGCAGGACTCATGATTTGCGACCTGCCTACATCAGATCAATTTTCATCTACCCACCTCATTTGACTGATAGTAGCGTTGGGCCGAGTGGCTCCCATGCTGCTTTGTTGCTCTCCATGCTGCCTGCAGCCTCTGCACTGAGTAGGGGGGGGCCCAGCAGCAATGTTTGGCAACCATGTGCTCCAGACTGCCTGCTCCTTTTAAAGGCTCATTGCCAATTAAAGGAGACTACACACCTGAAATCACAAGTGATGAAAAATCATTTCACAAGATTATAAGGATGCCTCAGTTGGCAAAGGAGAGGGCTCCCCACTTTAGCGACACCATACTAAAATCTCTGGTCACCGAAGTGTACTCCAGGAAAAGAAGTCATCAAAAAAACAAGAAGCCTGTCGCTCGGGGGACGAATTCCCAGGAGTCTTGCACCATGAATGTGGAAGCAATGCAGCAAAAAGGACAATGACTTCACATGGGTGGCATAGATGAGTGAATGCATCCTCACAGTACATCTCATGCCCACCACATCAACAACCTCTCACTTTGCATCACACCCCATTACTCACCCAGCTGCATTCCCTGGCACTCAGGACTCGTGCCTAACATTCACAAACTCCAACTCACCCACACACATCTACAAACACTGCTAACATCACACCCACCTCTCCCTGCCCCCGCACACCTCTAACTAGTCAGCTACGGCAGGCGCATCACCTAAGTACAGTACCACACAATCACTGACACTCTACACTCTTTCAGGCAAAGGTTGCCCATAACACCAGGAAGCAGTAGAGGCTGGGTGGGGGTAGGGGGGTACTCCGCAGCTCCATCTCCTGAGCTCCCTAGAGGAAATGTTGTTTTGTATCATGGGGATGGAGGCAAGACAGCCCATGACATCTGATGCAGGAGAGACTGCCCAGGTAAACGGTAAACAACAACCTTATCATCTTTCAACTCCCTCCTCATTCTCATCCTCAGATGTGGCATCAAATGGAAACTTCAGCTTGTGTGACCAAAGAAATCTGCTTTCCTTCCCATCCCCTTCCCTCGCCCCAACTTTCCCCTTCTGCTTTCAGATAGAGAAGAACTGCTATCTGGTCAGCCTCAGCAGATGTAGGAGGGGGAGAGAGAGAGAGAGGTGAAGAGAGCGCTACCCTACGAAAGTGATGAGGAGGCAACATCACTTGATCTTAGCAGTCATCAGCTCAGATACTGGCACTTTGATACTGGTATTTCGAGGGTAGTATAGAGTCACAAATAGCATTTGGTGAGTCACCAAGCATGAGTGGGCTGTAGCAAGGCCAGGGGGAGAGTCGTTCATTCGTCAGCATCCTGGAGCACAAGATTATAGACAAATTCTGCCACTGCAAACTCAGATGAGGACTTTGATCGGGGAACGGTGATGAGAGAGCACACCGAGGCACTTGGTGCATTGGCAGGCCTCCCAGGTAACCTCCAATTATGTTCTAGGACCATGGAGGAGACTGACTCCAACATGGCAGAACTTACTGCACAGCCTACGCAATCCATTCCTTCCATTGCAAAAGTGCTGGCCAGCCCCATGAGGTATTGCTGGACCGACCCATGATGGAGCACCTGATGGCTGCTGTCTCAACTTCCACTGCAACACAGGCAGATGCCGTCCAACCTCTCAAATGCTGTCGTGAAAACTCAGACAGATGTCATGAGATCCTTGGCTACTGCCATGGAGGTTCAGACTGTTGCTATCATGGGTGCGGATATCAGTGCTTGACAGGTCATGTAGGCTCTCATAGCAGTCCAGGAATCTGTCCTTCTGCAGATTACTAGGATTGCAGAGGTGTCATCCCGAGGAATGCCGGCGGCTCCATGGAGCACAAATCTGCTGTCCTTTCTCCCACTACTGCCAGTGTCCTTGCTGGTGCCTCTCAGCCAGCCAGCCCAGACTGCTACTACCCATACCAAAGTGACGCAGATCAAAGTAGGGCCTTTTTGGCTCAGAGCTGCTCAAGGTCGTCCTGCAAGGCCATTTGATGTCGCCTGCGGTGAAAGTCAGCAGTCTTCTGCCAGCCTTGCTGCAGCCTCTGAGGTGGCACTGCATGGGAGCACGAGGCCAGACAAAGGCATCCCGAAACAGACACGAAGGGAAGTTTATTGTTTGTATTGTTATCTGTGTTTTTGCTTAAAAACGTTTTGTGAAGGTATTTATTGGTGGCTTTTATTGCTGACTGTTGGGCAAGGGAATGTTGTGCTGTGGAGTGTGAAATGGATGTGAGAGTGGTGATTGGTGGGATGGGAGCTGGTTGAAGTGGAAATAGAACCCCACAATCCATCCATCCATTTTCACACCGCTTCTCCTGGTGAGGGTTACAGTGGCAGTAAGGTGAGCTGGGCCGACCAGGCTTCCCTTTCCTCAGCCACAGATTCCAGCTCCTCCTGGGGGATTCCCAGGAGTTCCCAGGCCAGCCGAGAGATGTAATCCCTCCAGTGTGTTCTGGGTCAGCCTCGAAGTCTCCACCCAATGGGCCATGCCTGGTACAGCTCCAGTAGGAGCCTACCAGGGGGCATCCTTATCAGAATTCCAAACCGCCTCAGCTGGCACCTCTCGGTCCAGAGGAGCAGTGACTCTACTCCAAGACTCTTCCGGATTTCTGAACTCTGCCCCCTGTCCCAGAGAGTATGCCCAGCAACCCTGTGCAGAAACCTCATTTCCACCACTTGTACCCGCAATCTTTTCCTTTACCCACAGTTCATAACCATAGGTGAGGATGGGGACATAGATCGACCGGTAAACAGAGAGATTCATCCTAAATCTCAGCTCCCGCTTCACCACCACGGACCGGTAGAAGAGTGCTCGCAGAACTGCGATCAATCTCACGTTTCCCCCGCCATCATTCGCGAACAAGATCCCGAGATACTTGAACTCCTCCAGCAAGGGAAGCTGTTCCCCCCTCACCTGAAGAGAGCAACCCACTCTTTTCCGGGAGAGAACCATGACCTCAGGTTTGGAGATGCTGGTCCGCATCACAGCCATGTCACATTGGACGGCGAAACGTTTGAATGCGTGCTGGAGATCACAGCCAGATGTGGCAAGAAACACAACATTATCTGCAAACAGCAGAGATGCCACCCTCAAGCCCCCAAACTGGATACTCATAGAAAATAGGAGCAGGAGTAGGCCATTCGGCCCTTTGAGCCTGCTCTGCCATTCATTATGATCATGGCTGATCATCCAACTCAATAGCCTGCTCCTGCTTTCTCCCCATATCCTTTGATCCCTTTCACCCCAAGAGCTATCTAACTCCTTCTTGAAAACATACAATGTTTTGGCCTCAACTACTTTCTGTGGTAGTGAATTCCACAGGCTCACCACTCTCTGGGTGAAGAAATTTCTCCTCATCTCAGTCCTAAATGGTCTACCCCATATCCTCAGACTGTGACCCCTGGTTCTGGACTCCCCCACCATCGGGAACATCCTTCCTGTATCTACCCTGTCTAGTCCTGTTAGAATTTTATAGGTTTCTATGAGATGCCCCCTCATTCTTCTGAACTCCAGCGAATATAATCCTAACCGACTCAATCTCTCCTCATATGTCAGTCTCGCCATCCCAGGAATCAGTCTGGTAAACCTTCGCTGCACTCCCTCTATAGCAAGAACATCCTTCCTCAGATTAGGAGACAAAAGCTGCACACGATATTCCAGGTGTGGTCTCACCAAGGCCCTGTATAATTGCAGCAAGACATCCTTACTCCCCATACCTTGGCTATGCCTTGATATCCTGTCCATGAAAATCATGAACAGAAGTGGAAACAAGTCACATCCTTGGCGCAGTGCAAAGCCCACTTCGAACGAATGTGACTTAATGCCGAGAATGCGGACACAACTCTCTGTCCGCGAAAAAGTTTTGAAAGCATGCAGAAGTGGCACCGGCACCTCATATTCCTGCAGCACCTCCCACAAGATATCCCGAAGAATGCAGTCGTATGTCTTCTCCAGGTCTACAAAACAGAGGTAGGCCGAATTAACAAACTCCCATGAACCCTCAAATATCCGTGAGAGGGCAAAGAGCTGGTCCACTGTTCTGTGGCCAGGGTGGAGTCCGCATTGTTCTCCCTGAGTCTGAGGTTCGACTACCCAGGACAAAGCAGTTTGCTTGATCAGCAGCCCAACCACCAAGCACCTCCCACATCTGTGACCTCCACCACTTAGAAGAATGAGACCAGAGGGTGCATGGGAAACACCATCACCTTCAGATTCTCCTCCAGTCACACATCATCCTGACTTGAATGTACAGTATATTGCCATCCCTTCATCATCATGGGTGAAACTTCCTGGAACTCCCTCCCTAACAGAACTGTCAGAATATCTTCACCACATGAGCTACAACTCATCACCATCTTCTCAAAGAGACCTGGGGAGTGGACAATAAATGCTGGCCTTACCAATGATGCCCATAACCCAAAAACTCTTTCTTTTAAATGGTTTGGAGTGATTTAATAAAAAATTGCTCTTTTCTTAAATCACACAACAGAAAGATGTGCAGAATGCTCCACTGTATCTCAATTGTTACCTACTGAGCAGAAATGTAATACACCAACAGACCAAGTAGCAGGCTAAACTACAAATTATATTTATTCCAAGGTATAGATCTATGCAGAAGCAAAATCAATCATTAGATTCTACATAGCTTTCAGCGATACTTGAACATTTTCTGGAACCAAAATAACAAAGATATTTGATATGTTTTCAAAGAGTCCTTTTCAAAATCTTTAAATGCTGGCTTAGTAATTCTAATTGGAGGTCATATTTTCGCTTGAAAAAGACTGTCTCATTGCAGTGATGTGGAAATATATTCAAATATGGACTACGGATACGGCAAAAATATACCTGATCCAGGCAATTTCTTACATCTCAGGTCAAAAAGTAATATTGAGAAATGTTCATGTTCCACGTTAATGAGCACAGACATCCCGAGTTGCTAACACTATTGACAATTAACCCAGCCAGTTTCTGTCAAACTTAAATAAAAACAAAAATAGCTGGAGAAACTCAGCAGGTCTGAAAGCATCTGCGGAGAGGAACACAGTTGACGTTTCGAGTCCGTATGACTCTTCATCAGAAGTAAGGAATTGGAGAAATGAGGTGAAATATAACCAGGTTGAGTGAGGGGGGGGGGGGAACAGGTAGAGCTGGATAGAGGGCCAATGATAGGTGGAGGCAAAGAAGAGATTGCCAAAGATATCATAGACAAAAGGACAAAGGGGTGCAGACGGTGGTGATATTATCTAAGGAATGTGCTAATGGTGACATTAAGAGTAGCAAGCAGGACAAGCAAGTGGCAGATGGCCCTAGTGGGGGTGGGGTGGGGGGGAAGGGATCGAAATGGGCTAAAAGGTGGAGATAAAACAATAGATGGAAATAAATTTAAAAATAGGAGGAAAAAGAAAAATATATTTTTTTAAAATTATAAATTATTGGAAAAAGGGGGTGGGGATGGAGGAGAGAGTTCATGATCTGAAGTTGTTGAACTCAATATTCAGTCCGGAAGGCTGTAAAGTGCCTAGTCAGAAGATGAGGTGCTGTTCCTCCAGTTTGCGTTGAGCTTCACTGGAACATTGCAGCAGGCCAAGGACGGACATGTGGGCATGAGATCAGGGTGGTGTGTTGAAATGGCAAGCGACAGGGAGGTCTGGGTCATGCTTGTGGACAGACCGAAGGTGTTCCACAAATCGGTCACCCAGTCTGTGTTTGGTGTCTCCAGTGTAGAGGAGACCGCATTGGGAGCAGCGAATGCAGTAACTAAATTGAGGGAAGTGCAAGTGAAGTGCTGCTTCACTTGAAAGGAGTGTTTGGGCCCATGGACAGTGAGGAGGGGGGAAGTAAAGGGGCAGGTGTAACACCTTCTGTGGCTGCATGGGAAGGTGCCATGGTGGGGGGGTTGAGGTGTAGAGGGTGATGGAGGAGTGGACCAGGGTGTCCCGGAGGGAACGATCCCTGTGGAAAGCTGCCAGGGGGATTGAAGGGAAGATGTGTTTCGTGGTGGCATCGTGCTGGAGTTGGCGGAAAATGATCCTTTGAATGCGGAGGCTGGTGGGGTGATAAGTGAGAACAAGGGGGACCCTATCATGGTTCTGGGAGGGAGAGGAAAGAGTGAGGGTGGATGCGCGGGAGATGGGCCGGACACGGTTGAGGGCCCTGTCAAGCACCGTGGGTGGAAAACCTCGGTTAAGGAAGAAGGAGGACATGTCAAAGGAACTGTTTTTGAAGGTAGCATCATCAGAACAGATGCGACGGAGGCGAAGGAACTGAGAGAATGGGATGGAGTCCTTACAGGAAGCGGGGTGTGAGGAGCTGTAGTCGAGGTAGCTGTGGGGAGTCAGTAGGCTTGTAATGAATATTGGTGGACAGTCTATCACCAGAGAAGTCAAGGAAGGGAAGGGAAGTGTCAGTGATAGACCAAGTGAAAATGATGGAAGGGTGGAAATTGGAAGCAAAATTAATAAATTTTTCCAGATCCAGATGAGAGCATGAAGCAGCACCAAAGTAATCAACGATGTACCGAAGAAAGAGTTGTGGGAGGGGGCCGGTGTAGGACTGGAACAAGGAATGTTCCACATACCCCATAAAGAGACAGACATAACTGGGGCCCATGCGGGTACCCATAGCCACACCTTTTATTTGGAGGAAGTGAGACGAATTTAAGGAGAAATTGTTCAGTGAGAGAACAAGTTCAGCCAGACGGAGGAGAGTAGTGGTGGATGGGGATTGTTCAAGCCTCTGTTTGAGGAAGAAGCGGAAAGCCCTTAGACCATCCTGGTGTAGATGGAGGTGTAGAGGGATTGGACGTCCATGGTGAAGAGGAGACGGTTGGGGCCAGGGAACTGGAAATTGTTGATATGATGTAGGGCATGAGAGGAATCACGGATGGAGGTGGGAAGAAACTGGACAAGGGGAGAGCGAATGGAGTCAAGATAGCGAGAAATGAGTTCCGTGGGGCAGGAACAGGCTGACACGATCAGTCTGCTGGGATAGTCCTGTTTGTGGATTTTGGGAGGGAGGTAGAAGCGGGCCGTCCGAGGCTGGGAGACTATGAGGTTGGAAGCCAGAGGAGATGAGGTCAGTGACAGTCCTGGAATCAATGGCTTGATGTTCAGTGGTGGGGTCATGGTCAAGGGGGAGGTAGGAGGAAGTGTCTGCGAGTTGACGCTCAGCCTCTGCGAGGTAGAGATCAGTGTGCCAGGCAACAACAGCACCACCCCTGTCAGCAGGTTTGATGACAAAGTCAGGGTTGGACCTGAGAGAACGGAGTGCAGCAAGTTCAGAAAGAGACAGGTTAGAGTGGGTGAGAGGAGCAGAGAAATTGAGATGACTGATGTCACGCCAACAGTTCTCAATGAAAAGATCAAGCCATTGTTTCCAGGACTGTCACTGACCTCATCTCCTCTGGAGATCTTCCCTCCATAGCTTCCAACCTCATAGTCTCCCAACTTCGGACGGCCCGCTTCTACCTCCTACCCAAAATCAACAAACAGGACTGTCCCGGTAGACCGATCATGTCAGCCTGTTCCTGCCCCACGGAACTCATTTCTTGCTATCTTAACTCCATTCTTTCTCCCCTTGTCCAGTCTCTTCCCACCTACGTTCGCGATACCTCTCACGCCCTACATCATATCAACAATTTCCAGTTCCCTGGCCCCAACTGCCTCCTCTTCACCATGGACATCCAATACCTCTACACCTCCATCCCCCACCGGGATGGTCTGAGGGCTCTCCGCTTCTTCCTTGAACAGAGGCCCCAACAATCCCCATCCACCACTACTCTCCTCCGTCTGGCTGAACCTGTTCTCTCACTGAACAATTTCTCCTTAAACTCGTCTCACTTCTTCCAAATAAAAGGTGTGGCTATGGGTACCTGCATGGGCCCCAGCTATGCCTGTCTCTTTATGGGGTATGTGGAACATTCCTTGTTCCAGTCCTACTCAGGCCCCCTCCCACAACTCTTTCTCCGGTACATCGATGATTGCTTTGGTGCCACTTCATGCTCTCATCTGGATCTGGAAAAATTTCTTAATTTTGCTTCCAATTTCCACCCCTCCATCATTTTCACGTGGTCCATCACTCACACTTCCCTTCCTTTCCTTGACCTTTCTGTCTCAATTTCTGGTGATAGACTGTCCACCAATATTCATTACAAGCCTATCGACTCCCACAGCTACCTTGACTACAGCTCCTCACACCCTGCTTCCTGTAAGGACTCCATCCCACTCTCTCAGTTCCTTTGGCTCCGTCACATCTGTTCTGATGATGCAACTTTCCAAAACAGTTCTTCTGACATGTCTTCCTTCTTCCTTAACCGAGGTTTTCTACCCACGATGGTTGACAGGGCCCTCAACCGTGTCCGGCCCATCTCCCGCGCATCCGCCCTCACATCTTCCTCTCCCTCCCAGAACCATGATAGAGTCCCCCTTGTCCTCACTTATCACCCCACCAGCCTCCGCATTCAAAGGATCATCCTCCGCCATTTCCGCCAACTCCAGCATGATGCCACCACCAAACACATCTTCCCATCATCCCCCCCCGGCAGCTTTCCACAGGGATGGTTCCCTCCGTGACACCCTGGTCCATTCCTCCTTCACCCCCTACACCTCAACCCCCTCCCACGGCACCTTCCCATGCAACCGCAGAAGGTGCAACACCTGCCCCTTTACTTCCCCCCTCCTCACCGTCCAAGGGCCCAAACACTCCTTCCAAGTAAAGCAGCGCTTCACTTGCACTTCCCTCAATTTAGTCTACTGCATTCGCTGCTCCCAATGCGGTTTCTTCTACATTGGAGAGACCAAACGCAGACTGGGTGACCGCTTTGCGGAACACCTTCGGTCTGTCCGTAAGCATGACCCAGACTTCCCTGTCGCTTGCCATTTCAACACTCCACCCTGCTCTCATGCCCACATGTCTGTCCTTGGTGTGCTGCAACGTTCCAGTGAAGCTCAATGCAAACTGGAGGAACAGCACCTCATCTTCCGACTAGGCACTTTACAGCCTTCTGGACTGAATATTGAGTTCAACAACTTCAGATCATGAACTCTCTCCCCCATCCCCACCCCCTTTCCGATCCCCCTTTTTCCAATAATTTATAATTTAAAAAATATATATTTTTCTTTTCCCACCTATTTTTAAATTTATTTCCATCTATTGTTTTATCTCCACCTTTTAGCCCATTTTGATCCCTTCCTCCCACCCCACCCCACTAGGGCCATCTGCCACTTGCTTTCCTGCTTGCTACCCTTAATGTCACCATTAGCACATTCCTTAGATAAAATCACCACCGTCAACACCCCTTTGTCCTTTTGTCTTTGACATCTTTGGCAATCTCTTCTTTGCCTCCACCTATCATTGGCCCTCTATCCAGCTCTACCTGTCCCACCCCCTCAACCAGCTTATATTTCACCTCATTTCTCTATTTCCTTAGTTCTGATGAAGAGTCGTACGGACTTGAAACGTCAGCTGTGTTCCTCCCCGCAGATGCTGTCAGACCTGCTGAGTTTTTCCAGCTATTTTAGTTTTTGTTTCAGATTTCCAGCATCCGCAGTATTTTGCTTTGGTCAAACTTCGTTCATTTGCGATGACTACATATGTAAACTCACATTTGTCTGACAGAATCTACAAAGGAAGTCACCATTGTTATTCATGGCAAAGGTGTGCAAGATTTTTCTTTGTAAACCGTATATCTCAAGTTGCTAATTGCAGCTGATCTTGAAGTTCTGATAACAAGAGGTTAAAGGCAGCCTTCTGCCACTCAAAACTCTAATTGGGCAGATGAGTAAATAAACATAAAATCAAATCGGGCTGAGTTCTCTGAGTGTTGAGGGCCAGGTGCCAGAGATCAGTGGCCCTGTGTGGTCCTGGAGCAACAGGCTGGCTTTTTCAGCTTCAAGTGATACAATATGTTGATATCTATCGTTCAAAACCTACTGGGGCAAAAAGTAGAATTTTCTTTACTCCTCCCACATCAATTTAAAGAAAAAAGAAACACCTCCAGAGTGCGATTAACAAAACCACATTAAAAACTGACATACTTGATCTAGTCAGAATTTAAGATAGAGGAAGCTAACAATATAGATATACTTTATAACAGGACACATTATAGAGCCCAAATCTGGCACAATCACCTCAATGACTCTGGCTTGAAGATTAAGCTGGTACGACAGATTGTATTAAGCAGTGAAGTAGGACAATTGACGCTAAGTCATTGCAAATCCAGCAGCTGGATCAAGGGTGTTATCTCCCACACAAGTGATGTAATGGATGACTATTTGTTTGCAATGCCAGTCTGTCATGGGGATCACAGTTATACAAACCGTAGATATGGCTTGCAGATGCTGGAAATCTGAAATAAAAACAGAAAATGGCGGGGAAAACTCAGCCAGTCTGGCAGCATCTGTGGAGAGGGAAACAGAGTTAACGTTTCGAGTCCATCTGACTCTTTTTCAGACCTTGATACGACTTGAACATTGCATGTTAATTCTTTCACTGTTGCAATGGAGGCTTTATAACATCTAAGAAGTGATAACAGTTCCAGTCCATTACGCAGGCAATCATTAAGGAGGAATTTAGGAACTTCTTTTAAGCCCACCTGCTTGCACATAAATCTGTCTTTTGGAAGCAACGCTAGACAGAGGCTTTTTTCTCTTTTCAGCTCAACATATAAGATCTTTTAAAAGATTAGCAGGAAAGTTAATTGTCCCAGTGTCCTGGGCATATTTATCCTTCAATCAAGACCATTCCAAATTATAGATTGACTGCCCATTTCTTTGCTGTTTGTGGGATCTTGCTGTGTATAAATTGACTGCCATATTATCTCCACTCACAGTGACTGCACATCAAAAGTAGTTAATTGGCAGTGAAGCACTTTGGGGTATCCTGAGGATGTGAAAGATGCTATGTAAATACAAATTCTTATTCTTCCTGGTGTTCATTGGGTGATCCAGAAGTGACGCAATCCAACATTAGCTGGAGAGCCCTAATGTCAGCAAGAGCAGCTCTATGCCCTCAGCTGCACAAGCAAATATTCTATAAACACAGAAGCACAGGCCTGATATAAATGTTGATGCACCAAGGCCCGTCACAGGAAGTAGTATTAGAAAAACATTTATATAGTGCCTTTCATGGCCACAGGTTATCCCAAAATATTTTGCAGTCAATTAAGTAGAGGTGTAGTCACTGTTATAATAGGAAATATGGTAGCCAATTTGCACACAGATAGATCCCAAGTACAACAATTAACGACCAGAAAACCTGATTGTGATGTTGGCTGGAAAATAAATATTGGTCAATATGCCAGGAGAACTTCCAGCTCTTGTTCAAATAGTGACATGGGATCTTTTACATCCATTTTCGAGGGCATCTGAAAATGGCACCTCATGGCTTAAATGCTCAAGTTTTTGGTGTGGGACTTGAGCACACAAACTTCTGACAATGTTACCCACTGAGCCATAGATGATGCCTAGGTCCTTGGGTCAGCTATGCTTGACAGGATGGCGGTAATGTTAGTGGACTAGTGATCCAGAGGTCTGAGCCAATGGCCTGGAGACATGAGTTCAAATCAAACCATGGCAAGTGGGAAATTTAAATTCAATTAATTAATTAAAAATCTAGAACAGAAAGCTAGTATCAGTTACAATGATCATGAAACTACCAGATTGTTGTAAAAACTTATCTAGCTCACAAAACTAATGTCCTTACCCAGTCTGGCCTACATGTGACTCCAGACCCACAGCAATGTGGTTGTCTTTTAACTGCCCTCCAAAATGGCCTAGCAAACCACTCAGTAGAATCATACTGCTACAGAAAAATGTAATAAGAATAAAGCTGAATTAACCACCCCGCATTGGCCTAAACACAGGAAACAACAAAGACACACCCTTCCCTTTTGACAAGCTCTTCTCACTAACTGGGGACTCATGTCAAAACTGAGACAGCTACCCACAGATGAGTCAAGACACAGTCTGGCATAGTCATACTCACCCAATCATACCTTATAGCTAATGTTCCAAACTCCTCCCCATCACCATCCTTGGGTATGTCTGCCTCACAGGCAGGAAAGACCCAGCAGAGATGGTGGCATTGTGGTATACAATCAGAGGCAAGTGGCACCGGGAGTCCTCAACATTGACTCCAGGCCCTATGAAGTCTCATAACATCAGATCAAACATGGGCAAGGAAACCTTCTGGTGATTACACCTACTGTCCTCCCTCAGTTGATCAATCAGTGCTCCTCCATATTGAACACCACTTGTAAGAAGCACTGAGGGTAGCAAGGGTGCAGAATGTACTCTGGGTGGGAGACTTCAATATCCATCACCAAGAGTGGCTGGGAAGCACCACTCCTGACTGAGCTGGTTGAGTTCTGAAGGATGCATCTATCAGACTGGGCCTGTGGCAAATGGTGAGGGAATCATTTGCTCCTAATTCATATGTATGTTCGTATGAAAAATCTTTTGGACCTCACCCTCACCAATATAGCTGTCACAGATACACTGTCGATGACAGTATTGGTAGGAGTGACCAATACAGTCCTTGTGTAGATGACGTCACATTTTTACACTGAGGACAGTGCTGTGTGGCATTACCACCATACTAAATAGGATAGATTCAGAACAGATCTAGCAGCTCAAAACTGGGCATCCATGTGATGCTGTGGGCCATCAACAACAGCAGAATTTATTTAACTACAATCTGTAACCTTGTAATTAGCCATAGCCCACAAAGGACTATATGTATCTCTCCCCATTAGAAGAGACAATTGGTTATGTATAGCTTGAGAGGCACCATTCCGCGAGCAGGGGGCAAGGTGAGGAGGCAGGCCTCCGTGAGCTACCACAGCTGGCGTGGGGATTGAATCCATGCTGTTGGCTTCATTCTGCATCACACTAGCCAACTGAGCTAACTGACCACCACCACCCCACCACCCGCCTGCAAATCTGTAACCACATTGTCCAGGATATCTTTCATTCTACCATTACCACGAAGCCAGGGGACCAACCCTGATTTAATGAAGAGTGCAGAAGAGCATGCCAGGAGCAGCACCTGGCTTACCTAAAACTGAGGCTCCAACCAGGTGAAGCTACAAGCTCTGTGCATGCTAAACAGCAGAAGCAGCACTCTGTCATGCCTCTAAGACAATGAAGAGATCATAAACAGTTTAAATCAAACCTTAGATAAAAACAGAGATGTTCTGTTCTGTTGAAGGGTCATGAGGACTCGAAACGTCAACTCTTTTCTTCTTCTTCTCCACCGATGCTGCCAGACCTGCTGAGTTTTTCCAGGTAATTATGTTTTTGTTTTAAATCAAACCTTACCTTTTTGCTTATTTAAGAAGTGGACTTCGCTGAACCAAAAGATGGCTACTACACATCACATGATTCGCAAGTTGGCTACAGTTTCTGGAAATTTTCAATAACAAGAACAGGACAAAAGCTCAACCCGCATCCTTGTGGAATGTCACACCTCTCACTGTGAGAACACGTTACAAACAATGAAACCAGGGACCAACAGACAATCCATCTCCACAGCCCGGTCCTAAAACAAAGGGGAAGCCATTGGAACTTGTTATACCTGCAGAGGTGCTAAAAGCCACCATTTATAGATAGATTTTTTTTTATCAGTAATGGAATCAAGGGTTATGGGGAAAAGTCAGGAAAGTGGAGTTGAGGACTATCAGATCAACCATGATCTCACTGAGTGGCAGAGCAGACTCAATGGGCTGAATGACCTACTTCTGCTCCTATATCCTATGGTTTTATGGCTTATTATGGTATTATCTTCTAAGGTGAACGATGGATTTTGACCAGAGGCATAGAAATTGCTTGTTAGCGTACAACTAACTCATTAATGGGCAACATCACATGACCTAAGCATCTGGCCTTTGTAAAGTTTTAACATTACCTTTCCAGACTCACAGCTCAGTCTGCTGTTTAAACTCCAGCCTGCAAACATCAAAGCAGAACTCTAGGCTGACCACAAGCCTGAGATGGTGTGAGATGTGTGTCAAGTCTGAGCCTCTTTGGAGCCTGTTTCTCTGGAGGATTCCTGCTGTCACCTGCCAAGCAGATCAAGTCTCTCTATACCAACCTCGTCTCACTACGCCACCATCAACTTTAAAAGAATTCTGCAAAAACCCTACTTCAGCCAGCTGAACTGTAGTTCCTCCATGAAGGAACCCTCACTGGATTCTGACTTTCCACACTCGGGCAATCGCATGAACTGATATCCATATCTGTGGTGCTTTTTCTTTTAAGTTATTCATAGTTGCAAAAACTCCTCTTTCCTATTTTCTTATTATGTGCTTGTATGTGTGTATGAGGTTTTGACCATTCTCTGGATGTGATTGTGTATAAACTATATTTCTAATTTAACGCTAAAGAGAGTTTGCTGCGAGTCACTTGAAAAGTTGTGCTCCACCCTTAGCCAAGCTGCTCCAGTACAACTTTAACACAGGCATCTACTCAGAAATGTGAAAAATTGCCCAGGTATGTCTTGTAGACAAAAAGCAGGACAAATCCATCCTAGCCAATTACTGCCCCATCAGTCTGCTCTCCATCATCAGTAAAGTAATGGAAGGGGTCATCAACAGTGCTATCAAGTGACACTTACTTAGCAATAACCTGTTTACTGGCACGGTCTTTGGGTTCCACCAGGGCCACTCAGCTCCTGACCTCATTACAGTCTTGGTTAAACGTGGACAAAAGAGCTGAGCTCCTGAAGTGAGGTGAGAGTGACTGCCCATGACAGCAAGGCAGCATTTGACCGAGTGTGGCAACAAGGAGCCCTAGCAAAACTGGAGTCAGTGGGAATTAGGGGAATAGCTCTCTGCTGGTTGGAGTCATACATAGCACAAAGGAAGATGGTTGTGATTGTTGGAGGTCAGTCATCTCAGCTCCAGGACATCACTGCAGGAGTTCCTCAGGGTAGTGTCCTAGACCCAACCATCTTCAGCTGCTTCATCAATGACCTTCCTTCCATCATAAGGTCAGAAGTGGGGATGTTCGCTGATGATTGCACAGTGTTCAACTCCATTCGTGACTCCTCAGATACTGAAGCAGTCCATGTCCAAATGCAGCAAGACCTGGACAATATCCAGGCTTGGACTGACAATTGGCAAGTAACAGTCGCGCCACACAAGTGCCAGGCAATGACCATCTCCAACAAGAGAGAATCTAACATCGCTGCTTGACATTCAATGGCATCACCATTGCTAAATCCCCCACTATCAATATCCTGGATGTTATTATTGTCCAGAAACTGAACTAAACTAGCCATATAAATACACTGGCTACAAGAGCAGGTCAGAGGCTAGGAATCCTGTGGTAACTCACCTGCTGACTCCCCAAAGCCTGACCACAAGGCACAAATCAGGAGTGTGTTGGAATACTCTCCACTTGCCTGGATGAGTGCAGCTCTAACAACATTCAAAGCTTGACACCATCCAGGACAAAGCAGGCCGCTTGATTGGCACCACATCCACAAACATTCACTCCCTCCACCACTGATGCACAGTGGCAGCAGTGTGTACCATCTACAAGATGCACTGCAGGAATTCACCAAGGCTTCCTAGACAGAACCTTCCAAACCCATGATCGCTACCATCAAGAAAGACATGGGCAGCAGACACATGGAAACAACATCACCTGGAAGTTTCCCTTCAAGTCACTCACCATCCTGACTTGGAAATATATCACCGTTCCTTCACTGTCGCTGGGTAAAAATCCCGGAACTGGCTCCCTAACAGCACTGTGGTTGTATCTACACCACATGGGCTGCAGCGTTTCAAAAAGGCAGCTCACCACCACCTTCTCAAGGGCAATTAGGGATTGCCAGCGACACCCACATTCCATAAATGAATTTGTAAAAATCTGGTCGCGAATATTAGTGGACAATTAAACAACTAATGGAGGACGAAACTCCACAATATCTCCGTCTTCACCGATGGCAGAGCCCAGCACGTCAGCGCAAAAGACAAGGCTGAAGCATCTGTAACCGTCTTCAGCCCAAAGTGGTCAGTGGATGATCCATTTTGACCTTCGCCTGAGGTCCCCAGCTTCACGTCTGCTAGCCTTCAACCAATTCTATTCAATCCACCTGATATCAAGAATTGACTTAAGGCACGAGATCCTGACAACATTTGGCTATGGTGATGAAGACTTGTGTTCCAGAACTTACTGTATCTCTAGCCAAGCTGCTCCAGTACAGCAATATCACTGGCATGTACCCAACAAAATGTAAAATTGCCCATAATGTCCAGTCCACAAAAAGCAGGATAAATCTAATCTGGCCAATAACTGGCCCATCCGTCTACTATCAAACATCCAAAAAGTGATGGAAAGTGTCAAAAAGTGTATCAACTGACACTTAGTCACCAATAACCAGCTCATTGGTGTTCAGTTTGGGTTCCACCAGGACCACTTGGCTCCAGACCTCATTGCAGCCTTTGTCCAAACATGAACAAATGAGCTAATTGACTCTTCCACTGTTGCTAAATATCAAACTGTTTATCTGACTTGGATGAGCAAAAATTTCCTCCAATTAAACACTGGGAGTTCTGAAACCATTGCTTTTGCTCTCTGCGCCGAACTCCATTCCCTAACAACTGACTCCATCCTTCTCCCTGGCAACTGTCTGAGGTTAAGCCAGTCTGTTCCCAGCCTTGATGTCACATTTGATCCCGAGGCCAGCTTCTGACCTCAATTATGCCATCTTTAGGATGCACTATTTCCACCTTCATAACAACACTCAACTTCACCCCTCTCTTAGCTCTGAAACCTTCACTCGTGCCTTCATTACCTCTAGAATCAAATTCCAATAAACTCCAGGCTGGTCTCCCACATTCTACCCTTTGCAAACTTGAGGTCATCCAAAGCTCTGCTGCCCATGTCTTAACTTACAGCATGTCCTGTTCCCCTATCACCCCTATCCTTGGTGAACTGCACTGGCTCCAGGTCAAGCAACATCTTATTTTTCAAATTCTCATTCTTGTTTTCAAATCTCTTCCTGGCCTTTCTCCTATCTCTGTAATCTTCCCCAACCCCATACCCTCCAAGATATCTGCCCTCATCTAATTCTTGCCTCTCATGCATTCCCAATTATAATTGCTCCACCATGGGTGGCTGTACCTTAAGTTGCTTAGGCCTCAACCTCTGGAATTTGCTCCCTCTACCTCATTTAGAACACTTCTTAAAACTTATTGCTTTAACCAAGCTTTTGGCCATCAGACCTAAAATCTCCTTATGCGGCTCAGTGTCATACTTTGTTTTATAATACTCCTATGAACGGACGTTTCATTACGTTAAAAGTGCTCTAGAAGTATAAGTAGTTGTTGAATTCCAGTAGTGAGGTGAGAGTGATTGCCATTAATAACAAGGCAGAATTTGACCAAGTGTGGCATCAAGGAGCCTTATCAAAATTGAGAATCAATCTCTTCAGTGATTGGAGTCATACCTAGCACAAAGGAAGATGATTGTGGTTTTTGGAGGTCAATCAACAGGATATTGCTGCAGCAATTCCTCAGGCTAGTGCCTTTGGCCATACCATCTTCAGCTGCTTCATCAATGACCTTCCCTCCATCAGAAGGTCAGAAGGATGTTCACTGATGATTGCACAATGTTCAGTACCATTTGCAACTCCTCAAATAATGAAGCAGTCTGTACTCACAAGAAGCAAGACCTTGGTAATTCAGGCTTAGGTTGATAAGGAGCAAGTAACATCCATGCCACACAAGTACCAGATATTGATCATCTGCAATGAGAGAATCTAACCATCTCTCCTTGACATTCAATGACATTACTATTATTGACCAGAAACTTAACTGGACCAGCCATACAAATACCGTGGCTACAAGAACTGGTCAGAGGCTGGGAATTCTGTGGTAGTACCTCACCCCCTGACTTTCCAAAGCCTGTCCACCAGCTACAAGGCACAAGTCAGGAGTGTGATGAAATACTTTCCACTTGCCTGGATGAATGCAGCTCCAGCAACACTCAAGAAGCTCAACACCATCCAGAACAAAGCTTGATTGGCACCCCATCCATCACCTTAAACATTCACTCTCCACTACTGGGGCACACTGGCAGCAGTGTATACCTTCCACAAGATGTACTGCAGGAACTTGCCAAGCCTCCTTCGACAGCACCTTCCAAACCCATGACCTCTACCACCTAGAAAAACAAGGACAGCACAGGCTTGGGAACGCTACTACCTCCAAGTTTTCCAAGTCATAGACCATCCCGACTTGGAACCATATACTGTTCTTTCACTGTTGCTGTATCAAAATCCTGAAACTCCTTCCCTATTAGCAAAATAGGTGTAGCTGGACCACATGGACTGTGGCAGTTCAAGAAGGCAGCTTACCATCGCTTTCTCAAGAGCAGTTACTGTCATTTTTGGGCTCAGCCATCCTTTATTGTTATTTTCCCTATCCAGGGAGTGTGTAGAGGTGGAGACCTTTGGAACGGCAGCATACTAAGATTCATAGGTCAGGGAGGGGTAAGTCCACTAACTCACAATAAAAACACATTTATTTAATAAAGTGCACACTTTTATGATAGTTCCATTGTTTTATTGTGCAGAACAGAAGTGACAAAAGTAGCAAAGATATCAAAAACTGTTGTACGTCAAAAATGCAAAAGTAAAGCAAGAGCCAAGTCCGATTATAAGTCTGCCCGAAGAACAGCATTAGTCCTCAACTGCTGAAGAACTGAGCGATGATTTCCTCACGCATCTGTCTTGCTCCCTGTAGTGGCTGATCCAGTGCTGGTGGCTGTTGTGGACCATGATCCTCCTCATCTTCAATGGGTTGGAGCTCATCTAAATCCAGGGAAAGGCCACTGTCCATGGCAATATTGTGTAGCATGCAGCATACCGTTACAATCTTGCTGACTTTTTCTGGGGCGTATCGCAGGGCTCCCCCTGATCGATCCAAACACCTGAAGCGTTTCTTCAGCAGTCCAAATGTCTGTTTTATGATTACTCTGGTTTGTGCGTGTACAACATTGTATCTGTTCTCTGCTGCAGTGAAAGGGTTACGCAGTGGTGTCATCAGCCATGGTTGCAGCACATAGCCTAGATCTCCAAGGAGCCATCCACTTAGCTTTCCCTCCCCTTCAAAGATCAAGGGAACCTCAGATTGCTTCAGAATGTAGAAATCATGCATGCCCCCTGGGAAGCATGCATTGACATTCATTATTTTCTGGCGATGATCACATATAATTTGGACATTGAGGGAATAATAGCCTTCTGCATTTAGGTAGGCCATAGGATTGTTATTAGGTGCACAAATGGCTACTTGCATACAATCAATGATGCCCTGCACCTTGGGGAAGCCAGCAATGGCGAAAAAGTACTGTTGTCGCTGCTGTTCTTCATCACTCCTGAAGTTTAGGTAGGTGGGTGCATGTCGAACCAGTGCATCAGTGACCTCCTTTATGGAACGGTACACAGCAAACTGGCTGATCCCGGTGATGTTTGCTGTGGGTGCTTGGAAAGTCCCCGTGGCATAGAAGTTAAGGGCAGCAGTGACCTTCACCGCCACAGGTAGCGCAGTACGAATGATCGATTCTCCATGCAGGTCACCTTGGACCAAGCGGCAGACCTCAGTCACAGCCTCCCTGCTGAGCCGGAGCCTCTTTAGGCACTGCTCTTCTGTCAAGCCTAAGTAACTGACCCTGTTCCGAAACACCCTGTGCCTGGGGTAGTTTGTTCGGCGTGTGGTTATCCGTCTGTGCCCTCTGCGTTCCTGGGCTGCCCGCCTCTGCTGCTGTTGCTGCTCCTCTTCCTCCTCCTCCTCCTCCTCTGCAAGGAGGAACCCAGCAATGGCTGCTGCACCCATGCTGTGGGCCTGCAAAGTTCTCTTTACAATGCACTCCACTGGCTGCTTTACTGATCCTTGAGAGTATTCTCCTCCTGAGCCTGCTGGGCGCCAGCTCTGACCTTGGGTTAAATATTCTGCTCTCCAGGTGTCTCCAATGGCAGGCGAGTGTGCACCAGTTTCCCATGGTTGGCCTTTAAAACAAGCACCAAACGGCTTTAATTAGCTCTTCCCCTAATAACGTGAGTTAGTCCGTTTTTTAGGTGGAGAGAGGCCGGGAATGAGCTGAGAAGCGCCAGGGAAGCTGAAACAGCCAGCTGGTGCTCCCTGCGAGATCCCAGCGCTATTAACCACCGCCTTTAACATGCTGCAAGTCGGAATCTGCCCCCCTCCCCAACTCTCCCCCTCCCCCACCATCTCTCCTCACACCCCCTCCCCCTCCCCCCTCCCCCCCTCTCTCGCACCCCTCCCGCTTGGCCTTACATTCACCACAAATGATTCCGGCAGCCACTTCCTGCACCACAGCGGACTGTCCAGACCATAGTGAAGGGGCAAAGCCGCAGTTCCCTCACACACCAAGTTCCACTGAGAACAAAGCTGCTCTGGGCAGTGAGTGAGTGAGGATCAGGCTCTCACCAGACAGTTGGAGGTCATTCGTCGCCGTTCCACCCCCCCAAGAGCATTCCACTGAAAGACACTTGTAACTGCAAATCGACTGGTCGGAATTGCAGCCAGCAGCTAAATACACAGGGGGAGACTGATTCACTGCCTTTCAATAGCGCCCCTGACTGTGGCATTCAGTGCTGTAAATCAGGAGGATGTTTTTATTTCTCTCTCTCTTGCTGGTTCTCCCGTGTCTTTATATCAGTTGCAAATACACGAGACAGTCCTTGAGGTTTTAGATATAGACTTGCCGTGTTGTTATACCCATGCAACGATATAAGCAATGCTACATGCAAAACATTTGCACCGCACTCAAAAGCTATGCAGTTTGGTTTGTAAAGGGAGTGGCAGGCAATTTGCATAAAGTTTTTTTTTAACATAAATAACATACAACTAGCAGTACAGAAAACAGCCCCGTGTCTAAGATTATTAACTCCTGAAAACTCAAAGAGTACAGGGCTTGAAAAGACCTGTCTGTGGCATGTCTGTGTTTATAAAGTGCCTGCAATGTCTAGATGCCCTGGAAATTTATGGCATGTTTTAAATCCCGTGTTTCAATTCACTTTATGTCCATTCGCTTTATTGAAAAAAGCGGAATGAATTGAATGCGTTTCAAGTATGCACTAGAAATAACTTTGTGTGTCCCGCTGTTCTCGGTGACTTGCAGTAACAAAACACTGTCGCTGCCAAGTGAATCCACCTCTCTCTGGCTTAGTGCAGACCGCTGAAGCAAATAGGAAAAAGGGGGCCGCCTCTGTCAACTAGCGGTGAAAAAGCCCGTTCGATTCTTCAGTGTTTCAGTGACAACTTAGAGCTTAGCCTGGCAACACGCTTAAAACTGCACAGCAAACATCCGATAGCCTGCACTGGGTAAGGACTGCAAATACATTTCAGCTCACTGTCTTATTCAAACTGTTGGAAACGAGGAAAATCAATGCCTTCTATGGACAAATATTGTATATCTAATACTTAAAAATGACAACTTTTTGTTTTTTTTTAAATCAATCTTTTATAGATGTCACTTATTCATTCCTGAATTATATAATGTCCTGAGTCTGAGCTGCTGTCGGGTGTTTTATTTATTAGAACCTTAAATGCAAAACCTGAAACTCAGGACAGCAATTTGACAGTCCCTTTTTTTGCAAGAAAAAAAGGAAATCAGAAATTGCAGACACTCTTTGTGTTAAGTATGTGGTGGGGCGGTTCTAACTGTTCAGTGTGAACTTCTGTTGTCTGGCTACTCCTGGCCTGGATCCTTTGCGTCAACCTTTTTCCTGTTTTGCACTTTTATCAGCTGTGTGCATCTTCTATTTATTGCCACCCAGTCTCACGATTCAGTTTATTTTGATGTTGCTGGGTTGGCGACAGACATCAGTCTGGGACAGAAGTGCGTCCCTTTCCCCATATTGTACAGTATTGTGCAGAGACCGCCGCTTCCCATTGTTTCTAACCGAGGAGAGTATCCTGGTTCTCACGGTTTAGCTGTTTGGTTGCGTTTTCAACAAATAAAGGTAATATTCCACCGACAAAAACGTTTAAAACTATTAACAAAATAAGTTGCAATGTGTTAGTTTTATTCTCGACTTTCATTCAGTCTCAGTTTAATTTCTAGAAGTTTGAAACGTCTTTAAGCAAAATCGGATTTCACATTCCGTTTTGGGAATCTCTTAATTTTGCCCGTGTTGTTTTGAACGTTAAATTAATTTAGTCAAAAGTAGAAGGACGTACATTTATATAGCGTCCTTCTCGACCACAGCCAATTAAGTCATTTTTTTCAGATAACCAAAAATAAATCATTTATTTCCAAAAGGAGAAGAAAATGCGTCAGTTTATTCTTTTAAAAATCTTAAATGGGCAGTTCAGTTGATAAGGCAGCTTTTTGAAGGGCAGGGGTATTGGTTTGTGTGTTTGCTGAAGTTGTTGTTGGCTTGTCTTTGCAGGATGACCCTGTCTGGCTGTGTCCTCGCGGCTGCTCATTGACTCGACACCGCCCCCGGGATCGCTGCGCCCTCTGCCGGGGAAAGGAGGAAGAGGAGGAGGAGAGAGGAAAAAATAACAGAGAAAAGGCGCGGGAAAAGTGTAGCGAGCGATGGAGGCGGGAGGACGGCCGCACGTGCCCGACAGCGGCTCGGAGATCATCTGGCAGCATTACAACTACACCGGGAAGCTGAAGGTCAGCGCCGGCGGCCCGGGCACCGACCTGACCGTGGCCTCCATCATCTTCATCGTGGTCTGCTGCTGCATCATCCTGGAGAACCTGATGGTGCTGCTGGCCATCTGGCAGACCAAGAAGTTCCACCGCGCCATGTACTACTTCATTGGCAACCTGGCGCTGTCCGACCTGCTGGCCGGCGCCGCCTACACCGCCAACATCCTGCTGTCGGGCTCCAACACCTACAGCCTGACCCCGGCGCAGTGGTTCCTGCGGGAGGGCAGCATGTTCGTGGCGCTCGCCGCCTCGGTGCTCAGCCTGCTGGCCATCGCCATCGAGCGCTACCTGACCATGCTGAAGATGAAACCCCACAGCTCGGGCGGCAGCTCCCGCGTCTTCCTGCTCATCAGCGGCTGCTGGCTGCTGTCCGTGCTGCTGGGCGGCCTGCCCATCATGGGCTGGAACTGCCTGCGGCGCTTCCCACACTGCTCCACCGTGCTGCCCCTCTACCACAAGCACTACATCCTCTTCTGCACCACCGCCTTCAGCTTCATCCTGCTGGCCATCGTGCTGCTCTACGCCCGCATCTACGTGCTGGTCCGCTCCCGCAGCCGCCGCCTCACCTTCCGCAAGTACTCGGTCCGCTCCAGCAAGAGCTGCGAGAAGTCGCTGGCGCTGCTCAAGACGGTGATGATCGTGCTGAGCGCCTTCATCGCCTGCTGGTCGCCGCTCTTCATCCTGCTGCTGCTCGACGTGGCCTGCCAGGTGCGGGGCTGCCCCGTCCTCTACAAGGCCCAGTGGTTCCTGGCCTTGGCCGTCCTCAACTCGGCCATGAACCCCGTCATCTACACGCTGACCAGCCGGGAGATGAGGCGGGCCTTCTTCCGCCTGCTCTGCTGCCTATGCCGCCGGGGGCCGGCCCACAGGCTCCGGCAGCACAAGCCGCCGCTCATGGCCACCCACGAGTTCAGCCGCAGCAAGTCAGACAACTCATCCCATCAGCACAAGGACGAGTGCGGCACCCCCGAGACCCTGATGTCCTCAGGAAACATTAACTCATCGGCGTGAGGCTCGTTTGGACTGAACTTTGGGAGGTTGGGAGGGGAAGGGAGGAGGTGGGTGTGCAAGAGACAGAGAGTGGGAATCATTCAGCATTGGATCACCCCGGGCTTGAATGCCCTCGTCCTCCCAACAGAAGTTTCACCTTTTATTCATATAAGTAGACACTCCCGGATATATTGGGACCAGGCACTGGAGTTTGTAAATCTCGTCTTAATTCTCCGACATTTCCAAGGGTAGCAGGACTAAACTGATGTTTGAAGATTCTCTTAAAGTGCAAGGACAAACTTATCTCAGACTTTTGAAAGGAGACAAATGCAATTTTAAAAGAGGATCTGCTTCAGGGTTTTTTTTAATTTCAGAAGGCTGTATCATCCGTTGGAAATCCTGGGGTCAAAGCAGCTCATGTCGAGCAATGCAGTTCTCTGGGCGAGTGGCCGAGATTCCAGGGGTGTAGAGCATCTCATGAAAGGACGGGCAAGTCCCTAACCACTTGGCCACTATGTGACTTTGGTGAAGTTACTTTTCCTAAGAGGCCGAATATTTTAGAGATGCATTATCAGGCACTAGATTCTAGTGTATGTGCCTTCAAGTGTATTATGTAATGTAAGATAAGAAGAATATAGTATCAAATTGTTGAAAATTAAAGATGTTACTAACTAGTTTCAACTGTGTCATTTTGAATGTATCAGGTTGTCACTCCACTCTCCAACCATATGTTGTTAATATCGTCAACTATTAATTTATTAACATTGGTAAAATGTAATTACCAGTTGCCCAGATTTGTTGCATAGCATTACTATGAAAAATTACACTTTAGGCACAAAATGATTTGTCTAAATTATTCAACTTTTGTAATTAGGAGCTGACACAAAGTATGTTAAATGGCATGTCTTGTTCCAAACTACAAATAGTAAATTCAAAAAATGATGTGAAAATGGCATTCATGTGGAATTTACACAAGACATATGTAAATACATATTCCTTTTAATTCAACAACTGTTTCAAGATCTCGTTTATTTTGAGGCATCGTTTATACCAGTACAATACATCTGTTAATCAATTGTTCATTCTGAAAGATTTGTTTATTAAAATTGGGACATGATAGCAAATGATTTGTTTAGCCTAGTGGGATGAGTTGGGAAACAAGGCCAGGAATGTTCATATTCATGAGCCTGATATAGAAGCCACTCCTGATAATCCATTCAATTTTTCCACTTAAAGAAAATTATCCAAATTATTGGAATTAAGGTATGCAAGTATTCTAGAAATTTAGTGCTTTATTATTTTAAAATTCTGATCCCTGTGTTCAGATTCCCCCATAACCTCATCCCTTGCTATTTCTGTAATCTCAAGTCCTACAATCCTGGTATGTTAGCTTCGGTTACAAAGGGGTCGGAGTATAAGAGTAAAGGCTTACTAAAATTATACATGGATATTAGTGAGGTCACACTGTGCACAGTTTTGATCTCCTTACCCGAGGAAGGATATACTTGCCTAAAGGGAGTGCAATGAAGGCTCAATGGTTGGTTCCTAAATTGAGGGGATTGTCCTCTGAGGAGAGGTTGAGTAGACTAGGCATTTATTCCTGGAGTTTAGAAAAAATGATAGATGATCCAGTTGAAACATATAAAATTCTAAAGAGACTTGCAGGGTAGATACTGAAAAAATGTCCCCGGCTGGGAAATCTAGACCATGGGGTCACACTCTCAAAATAAGGGTTTGACACAACATATGTTAAATGGCTTCTTCGCTCAAATGGTTGTGAATCTTTGGGATTCTCCTTCCCAGGGAACTGTGGATGATCAGTTGTTGAGTATATTCATGACAGATCAATAGATGTTTTGAATATTAAGGGATTTAGGAATTGGTGCGAAGGTGGAGCTGGGATAGAAGATCTGCCGATATCTTGTTGAATAGTGGAGAAAGCGCTAGGGCCATATGGCCCTCTAACTCCTAATTCTTATGTTTTTATGTAAACCTCCAGAATCTGTCATTTCTTAAGCTTTAGCTTCTTAGAATCATAGAATGTTATAGCACAAAAGGACACCGTTTGGCACAGTGTTGGCTCTTCGGCAGAGCTATCCAATTAATCCCACTCCCCTACTTTTGTGCACCCTGCGTACATTTTGTCCAGTTGGCAACTGTTCCTTCAGCTGTCTAGGCCCTAAAAGCTTTGGAATACCTTACCTGAACTTCCTTTTTCAAGACACTCTTTTAAAACCTATACATTTGCCCAAGCTTTTAGTTACCCATTCTAATGTCTCCTCCTTTGACTCAATGTGGATATTTGTCTAATTACACTCCTATAAAACACATTGGGACATTTTATGGAGATGCTATATAAGTGTTAGATATTATTGTAACACATAGTGACTAGATCAAGGGAAGTAGATTACACAGCCCAAATAAGGGTCTCTACACACTGATAATGGTTAAGACACTGCAATTCCAATAATCACTGGTCATGGTCTGACGGAGATTAATATGCAGCATAACGTGCGAGAACACAGCAATTTCACATGTAAAGGAGACAAGTTATACCACATATTTTCATCAATGTGAAGTGTTTTGGCTTTGGATCAAGAGAGAAGAGGTAATTTTCTGAGTGCATGCTGATGGTAAGGAGGACTTGCAACTGAGCGGCTGCCCATCGAATTATCCCTTGAAAATGAATTTCTACATCAGTGGAAAAGTTAACTTTGCAACAATGCAGTTATGTTTTCTGTTCATTGATTTACATGAGCGCAAAATGCTTCCTGCCAGCAACACAAACTCAAGATTATCCCAGAATGTATGGTATAACGTGTTTAAGATAATCAAAATTGATTCTTGTCAAGCAGTGCAAGATCATCTGGGAGAGATAACCTCACATGCGTTTGGCTCCACATCAGCTGTAGCTTATAATAGCAAGTAGATCTTGGGGAATTTTTAAAATGCAATCATTCATTTTTACAAGTTACGCCACTTCTGACATTAAAAAATGTAGCAAGAATTTGGATGCTGTGGAGCAAAACTCTGTGCATGTATGAATCTACTTTATTTTTGTGGCCAGGCAGTGAAGCAGAGCAGGCAGGAGAACCCTGGGGTGCATCTAAAACTGCGGGAGCAGGGGTGGGGGCAGAAAATGAAAGAATAATTAAAGTGCAAAGGAAAGTGGATAAAGCAATACCTATCTGCAGTCTGAGTTGAGTCAATTGGTCTGCAGATGCAGTAAGCCCCCAGCTCCCAAGTCTTGTCGAAGATGAAATGAGAGAACAGATTCCCTAAGTAGCAGGGAGAAGCAGGATTCAACTAGTGATGTACTTAAATTCCTTTATGAGTTAAACATGGGTTGCAAATCTATCTTCTGAAAATGATTTTAGTGCAAGATAGATATAGATGTGCAAGACCAGCTACCTTAAATACCAGAGAGAGAGAAAAAACAATTTTTTCTCAAATTATTCCAAGTTGTTGTCCTAATAACCTAACCACAAATCTATTGTATATTTTGATCACACTTTATGTGAAGGAATCCTAAATTAGCCTTAAATTTGCCTTTCACTAGTTTGGATCTGTGAACCATTGTCCAGCTACCATGCTCTTAATTTGAATTATGTTCTGCATTTATCTTTTTGTTACATTTACTACTCCATATCCCTCTATGAAGCCCATCTCAAGTTCCTACTTTCAAGGCTAAAATGCTCATTTATTCAATTGCTGACAAGTTTGCCATCAGGCATTATCGATTTATAGATCTTGATTATCTCCTTTGAGTCTTAGTGTCAGGAGCTCTCTAAAGCTACATGCAGGATTGCGGAAATGTATTTCCCTGAATAAATCATACTGTGGATAATATAAAGGCCTCCTGTTTGTTTTTTCTTTGGATGCGGGTAACTTCAGCAGGTGTCCATCCTTTGTCCAGTCCTGGTTACCCTATTGTTTATCCTTCAAGGTGAAAATGGTCATCATCTGTGTGTTTAGTAGGGTTCCGGTGGGTACATAGGTGACTGCTAAGGTCGATCAGTGCCCAGAAAGACCTAGTTACCCTAAGAAGGTGGTGGGAACCCTTCTTCTGGAACCACTTTATTTCTAGTGTTAGGTAGGGAATTCCATGATCTTGACCCAGTAATAATGAAGAAATTACCTATGTTGAGGTCAGGTTGGTGTGTGAATTGGGGAGAAAGTTGTGTTGCCACAATATTGCTGCTTTTTTCTTTGTCAGTGATAGAGTCCTCAGGGCTGGGAAGTTCTTTCACGGTAAGTTTGTTGAGTTGCTGTAGTGTGCCCTGCATATAGGACATACTGCAGTCACGAGGGATAATATAGGAAGTGATATTGAATTTAGTTTCTGAATATAACATATATATGAAAAGAGAACTTTTGCTTTAAAAAAAAGTACTAACAACAAATTGTATTGGATACAGATTTTTTTGTCTGTAGGATTTCTTCAGTACAGTGATGAATGAGGGTAATGTGTTCATGACTTTCAAACAGTGGCATGCCCAGGATTTTAGACAGATCTGTGAACGTTTTTGAGATATTTGAGATTTGATTTTTATATAGTCTACTTTCAATTCAAAGTCTTTTAATTTGAATTTTGGCATTAACTTTTCATTTTGCTGCATTGTTTATGTTGTTTAATTCAAGTTATTGGATAATGCAATCTTTTGAGCACATGGAATGATTTCAGGTTACCAAGGTAAGCTGTAAACACCTATTACTGGAATAGACATTGATTATTTGGATCACTCTCCAGGAATCTATGAAGAGAAACATCCAGAAATCTGAGCTAATGTGTCTTCAACCTTTAAATGCTGCCATAGACTTGTTGGCAATGTCTTCACTGCAATGGCTACATTCTCAAGTACTAGAGTTGAAGATTCAAATGTTTACAGCCTAAATGAACAGCCACTACTGGTCTCAGATTTTATAGCATGACACAGAATAGACCATAAAGTATTACATCACATATAGGCCACACTTTTAAAAGCATGTAAAGATGGAACTGTGTGCTATATACAAGTTAATTTATATATAGTAGTTATCGTTAAGTTACTGTTGAAAAATGTCTGCAGTGTAGTATGACACAATGTATTAGGGGTCATTTTATTAATGCAACACATTATACCTGAACCTTCTCCTTACTACTGTCACCCTCTGAGTGAGTATCCAAACCCACTCCCACAATGACTCAAATCAATGATAGGAAGCATTTACGTGAGGAAAGGAAGATTTCTTACCAGAGGGACTCAGGTACATTATCATCCAATTTAAAAGCGCTGATCCTTTGCTGTGTAACTGGAATCATTGTGTGTGTGTGTACCCGCGACAGGTCTGGTCCTGTATTTCTCAAGGCAACTTGACATTTACTACATGAATGTTTCACATTAAAATATGCCAACGAGATTGTACTGACCAGGGGAAAAGTACAGTGACATTTGACTGTGATGCTGGCAGAGAGACAGAAATGGTATTTTTCATCATGTCTGTCAGCTGACTTCTAACAAGTCTACGGAAATAGGCTGACAATGAATTCAAGATAAACAATGTGTGTAAACCCATGATGGCCAGCTGTCTCCCTCACTGTGCTTCTACTTATAATTTTCCTAGCATTGAACAGTAATAGATTATTGTGTCAACAGATCCTGCCAACTGGGTTGTCAAACTGTCATCTATCCACAAGGTCTCTATGATCAAAGAGGCAATTATTAGCTTCACATCTTAACTTCTCAATTTATTAACTTCTTAATACCATGACAGAAACAGTTCATTAGGAACAGACTGCCCCAGTAATATATGTCACTGTGTGCAGTACATGTAAGATTGACAAGATAACTTGGAGGCACAAGTCATGAGTGATCTATAGATATTTATCAAACACATTTGCAGAGGCTACACGGCCCATTTATTAATTTTATGTTTAGGATTGAAAAAAGGTAAATGTTTGCATTCATTGAATTAAGGGGGTGTGAGTGGTTTTATTCTGGGTCCACATTGAACACTCTAAAACCAGGGATAGAATTTAGAGTAAAACTCACCCTACCCATCAACATCTTGGCGGTTACCATTAACCAGAACCTGAATTGAGCCAGCCATATAAATACTGGGCTACAAGAGCAGATCAGAGGCTGGTAAATCTGTGATGAGTAACTTCCCAAAGTTGTTCCACTATCTACAAGGCACAAGTCATAAGTGTGAAGCAATACTCTCCACATGCCTGGATGAGCGCAGTTCCAACAAAACTCAAGGAGCTCGACACCATCCAAGTCAAAGCAGCCCAATTGATCGGCACCCTACCCACCACCTTAAACATTCACTCTCTCCACCACCATAAGAACATAAGAAATAGGAGGGGGAGTAGGCCATTCGGCTCCTCAAGCCTGCCCTGCCATTCAATAAGATCATGGCTGATCTGCCCCAGGCCTCAACTCCTCTTTCGTGTCAGCTCCTCATAGCCTTCAACTTCCCAATATTTCAAAAATCTATATACCTCCTCTTTAAACATTTTCAGTGAATCTAGCCTCCAAAACGCTCTGGGGTAGAGAATTCCAAACATTCACTACCCTCTGAGAGAAGAAATTCCTTCGCATCTCAGTTTTAAATAAGTGTCCCCTTATTCTGTAACTATGTCTCTAGTTCGAAATTCCCCACTAGTGGAAACACCTTCTCAACATCTACCCTGTCAAGCCCCCCTCAGAATCTTGTACGTTTCAATAAGATCATCCCTCATTCTTCTAAACTCTAATGAATAAAGGCCTAAGCTGTTTAGCTGTTCTTGATAAACCAACCCCTTCATCTCAGGAATCAGCCTAGTGAATCTCTTTTGAACTGCCTCCAATGCCAGTATACCCTTTCTTAAATACGGGGGCCAAAACTGTACACAGTACTCCAGGTGCAGCCTCATCAACACCCTGTACAGGTGTAACAAGACTTCCCTATTTTTAAACTCCAACCCCCTAGCAATACAGGCCAAAATTCCATTTGCCTTCTTAAGTACTTGCTGCACCTGCATGCTAACGTTTTTGTGTTTCATGCACAAGAACACCCAGATCCCTCTGGGCTACACTTTTTTGGAATCTCTCTCCATTTAAATAATAGTCTGCCTTTTGATTCTTCCCACCAAAGTGCATGACCTCACACTTTCCTACATTAAACTCCATCTGCCAAGTTTTTGTCCACTCACTCAACCTGTATATATATCCCCTTGCAGATTCCTTATGTCCTCATCACAACATGCCCTCCCACCTATTTTTATATCATCAGCAAATTTGGATACATTACATAAGAACATAAGAACTAGGAGCAGGAGGAGGCAATTCAGCCCCTCGAGCCTGCCCCGCCATTCAATACGATCATGACTGATCTCATTTTGGCCTCAACTCCAATTTCCCGCCCTCTCCCCATAACCTTTCAACCCGCTACTAATTAAAAATCTGTCTATCACATCTATTACACTCTGCCCCTTCCTCCAAGTCATTAATATAGATAGTAAATAATTGAGGCCCTAGGACTGATCCTTGTGGCACTCCACCAGTTACATCTTTCCAACCTGAAAAAGACCCATTAACCCCAACTCTCTGTCTTCTGTGTGTTAACCAATCTTCAATCCATGCCAATACCATGAGCTCCTATCTTGTACAATAACACTGGCAGGATGAGGTTTCATGTCCGTTTTTAAAAAGTTTCATAAAGTTAATGTGTTTCTTATTAACATGTCCCATCTCATGTGACATTGTCCGGACTCGGACAATTGTATTCCTCTCCGCAGATGCTGTCAGACCTGATGAGTTTTTCCAGCTATTTTTGTTTTTGTATCAGGTCCTGGCGACTTGTCTGCCTTTAGTCCCATTAGTTTGTCAAATACTTTGTCCCTCGTGATACTGTTACAAGATCTTTCCTGCCGTTAGCTCTTTGCTTATCTGATATCTTTGGGATGCTTATAGTGTCCTCCACAGTGAAGACTGATGCAAAATATTGGTTTAAAGTATCTGCTTGTTCCCTGTTATCAATTCTCCAGGACACTGGTTTGAGACCCGAGTTGCTCGCCCTCAAACTGAATTTGAAATTCTACCATATTTTGATTGCTACCCCCTACAGGATCCTTAACTATGACACCTCTTATTAATCCCACCTCTTTACACATTACCAGATCTAAAATAGTCTGTTCCCGGGTAGGTTCTGAACGTATTGCTCCAAGAAATAGTCCCTGATACACTCTACAAATTTGTCTTCCATGTTACCCCTGCCAATCTGATTTGTCCAGTCATTATGCAGATTAAAATCACCCATGACTATTGTAGCACCCTCCTTACACGCCTCCATTATTTCCCGATTTATACTTTGACCTACAGTGAGGCAACTCTTCGGGGCCTATAGACGACTCCCACCCATAACTTCTTCCCCTTGCTATTCCTTATTTCCACCCAAACTGATTCCACATCACGATCTAATGCACTACTCACCTCTGCATTGATACCTTCCTTTATTAACAAAGCTACCCCACCTCCTTTTCCTTTTTGCCTATTTTTCCAGAATGTCGAATACCCTTGAATATTGAGTTCCCAGTCTTGGTCACCCTGCAACCATGTCTCTGTATTAGCTATCAAGTCATATTCATCTATTTCTATTTGTGCCATCAACTCATCTATCTTGTTGCAAATGCTGTGTGCATTCAGATAAAGAGCCTTAAACTTTGACCTTTCTACCATTATTGCTCATTCTGGTTCTGATTTCTGCTGCACTCTTCTGCTTATATTGTCTGCCCCTTCCCGTCACACTTTGATTATCGTTTGCCTCTTCACTACCCTGCACCTCTACTCTCTTGTTTCTTTTTGATTTTTTAAACTTCCCTTCATTGAACCCTCCCTCCCACTGATTAGTTTCAAGTCCTATCTACAAACCTAGTTATACGATTCACCAGGACACTGGCCCCAGCATAGTTCCAATGAAGCCCGTCCCAATGGAACAGCTTCTTCTTTCCCCAATATTGGTGCCAGTGCCCCATGAATTGGAACCCATTTCTCCCACACCAATCTTTGAGCCACGCGTTTACCTCCCTAATCCTATTTACCCTACACCAATTTGCATGTGGTTCAGGTAGTAATCTGGAGATTATTACCTTTGTGGTTCTGCTTTTTAATTTAGCCCCGAGCTGCTCATAGTCCCTCAGCAGGACCTCTTTCCTAGTCCTACCTATGTCGTTGGTATCTACGTGGACCACAGCAACTGAATCCTTCCCCTCCCACTCCAGGTTCCTCTCCAGCCCAGAAGAGATGTCATTGACTTTGGCACCAGGTAGGCAACACAGCCTTCGGGACTCTCTATCTCTGCTGCAGAGAACAGTATCTATTCACCTAACAATGCTATCCCCTATTTTTACTACATTTCTCTTTTCTCCCTTCACTTGAATGGCGCTCTTTTCCAAAGATGCTGTGGTCAGTTTGCTCATCCTCCCTGCAGTCTCTGCCCTCATCCACACCGGGAGCATGAGCCTCGTACCTATTGGACACGGGTACTGGCTGAGGCTCCTCCAAAATTAAGTTCTGGATCCCCATACCTGCCTCACTCACAGTCACACCCTCCTGTCCCTGACCATGGTCCAAATTTGATGTAATTAATCTAAGGGGTTTGACTGTCTCCTGAAACGCAGTGTCCAGGTAACTCTCCATGATGTGTCGCAGTGTCCACAGCTCGGACTCCAGCTCATCAACTCTGAGTCGAAGTTCCTCGGGCAGCCAACACTTGGTGGAGATGTGGTCACTGTGGATCGCACCGGTTTCCACCAGTTCCCACATACTACAGCTGCTACACATCGCCTGGCCCACCATCTCCATTCTATTTAATTAATTAATCTGGATGTTAAATATTTTAAAAGTGAATTTCTTAACTGTACTCTTCAACTATAACATGTCCTGATTTAAACCACTTGGCCAATCAAAAGAGACACAGAAGAGATACCCACCAATCACCGAGCTGTTTTCCTTTGACTTCTGCTCCAACAGATAGAAACATGTCCTCCTCTCGCACCCTCCTCTCACCAGTGCAACATGGTGCAGTGTTTACCAAACTGCAACTCGCAAAGCCTCCTTCAACAGCAACTTCCAAACCCCTGACCTGTACCACCTAGAGGGACAAGGGCAGCAGATGTATGGGAGCACCACCATCTGCAAGTTCTCCTCCAAGCCACACACAATCCTGCCTTGGAAATATATCACCGTTCCTTCACTGTCGCTGGATCAAAATCCTGGAACTTTCTAACAGCACTATGAGTGCATCTAACAATGCGCCTCCCAGCTCCCTGCATGCCCCAAGATATTCAGTTTATAAAGCTGAAAGTGTGGGTGATATAATTGCAAAATGGTATCATTTCTATTGTGATAAAATCCATTAAAATCCAAGGCTCCTTAGACAGCACCTTCCAAACCCACGACCACTACCATCTAGAAGGACAAAGGCAGCAGAGATTTGGGAACACCAGTTCCCCTCCAAGTCATTCACCATCCTGACTTGGAAATATATCGCTGTTCCTTCACTGTCGCTGGGTCAAACTTCTGGAACTCCCTCCCTAACAGCACTGTTGGTGCACCTACACCAATGGGCAATAAATGCTGGCCCAGCCAGTGAAACCCACATCGCCTGAATGAGTAAAAAAAAACTTAATTGCTGTGATGTGTGATTTCACTTTCACTGACACCACACTTTATCCCAATCTTTGTAATGACAGTTGTGGGCTTATGTTCTTTAAATGATCAGCAGGGGGAGCTGTGGGTACAAAATTTGCTGCAGCATGCTGCTTTTTGACTAATGAATTCACAGATCCTCCTTTTCTATTACACATTTAATTTAATATCCCAGTGATTTTAATAGTTCGCTTTGTGACTGTTTAACTCCTTATTCTGTTGATGGAAATCCCTGAGGCCTGCAGCAGCGTTTGTGGACCAGAAGAGAATTGAACAGGAGCAGATTTCAGAGTCATTGAGAAAATACTGAGGTAAATGAGACTGTTGGTCTGATGGTGGAGTGCAAGACAGAGAATTAGTCATTGGTGTATGTGAAATACAAATGTTTCAATCTGCATCAGGTGTCATATTCCATCCAGAACATGCTGAATCATTCAATGCAGTTGTTCATTCTTAGTGTAAAGCAATAGACTAAACAAAACCAGTCACTTCACCAGTAAAACTATGCACATTACTGTGGGGTGTAAGCAGGAAATTTAAATTGTACATACTTCTTCCAAATGCTGTTGCCTACATCCACTGGTGCACAAACTTCTAGGAATCCAGGGAAAATGGTAACATTTTAATCTAATTTAAACACAGTCACTTAATAATTAAGAGATTTTTAATCTCTAAATGATATTGAAAAGAAGAAGTGACATTTGGTTTTATTCACATCCAGCGCCACAAACAGACCGTCACTTTCCCAAAAACAACTTCAAGTGTCATGCTTCCCCCACAAAAAGGAAGTCCCCAGCTGCTTCTATCTCCTCAGTTCCTAGTCAATCTTTCTCTCTGCAAATCTCCCCAGCTCACAGAGACATTCTACCTCCTGAACGTATTCCACACTGCCCTGTCATGGCTGCAGATTTTAGCTGGTGTTGCTGCTTCATTGTTGGATTGTACTCTGCTGCAGGTGCAATTCTAATTTATCATGAGACCAGGAATTCCTACTTGGAGTGCGAAATGAGGTCTAAGGACAAAGTATGGGTAGCAGTCAGGACTAGCAAACCAACCAAGGAAAGTAGCAAAAGTTGACTAATAGATTAAAGAAGGTTGACAGCCTGAACAATTGGACAACTAAAAAAACACCCTGAATATAGGATTACGACAGCGTTGTTACATTGAAAGTGCAGTAGGATGTTACTCGCCATAGTTTAAACTGCATTTATACCTCCCATTCCACCACTTGTACAGAAGATTGTAGCAGATATTTTCTCACATTTCTTGTAGAAACCTTCCAGGTCATTGTGAATAGTCTCTGTTGCTAAGCCTGACCGTAAAATCATTAAAAAATTATTTGCAGCATTATCAGAGAGAGCACAGATAAACTTCTCACCATTCAGTTCAAAAGTCATGTTTCCCTCACTCACTGACCAATCGGATTACGAGTTGAGTTGCAGCTTGAGTAGCTTGGAGACAAAGGAAGAAAACTCACCCACTACTGGAGGCTGAAAAAGGTTGACAAAGAAAGAAGCACCACCTTTCCCTCTTCACCGAACTTCCTCACTCACCAAACTCCTAACTTCACAATCTGTGCTCAAACCACGCTCCATGACCTTGATTTTAGTGTGAAAGGAATAGAGGGAACAGAATTCTTAAGGTGCATTCAGTAGGACCTTTTTGGCCAGTATGTAGCAAGTCCAACAAGAGAGGGCACGTTCCTGGACTTAGTTTTAGGTAATGAAGTTGGGCAGGTGGAAGGAGTGGCAGTGGAGGAGAATTTTGATAGTGGTCATAATTTAGTTAGTTTTAACATAATTATGGAAAAGCGCAAAGATAGTACAGGAGTTAAAGTTCTAAATTGGGGTACGGCTGACTTTACTAAGCTGAGAACTGATTTAGCAAAAGTGGGCTAGTAACAGCTACTTGAAGGTAAATCAGCATCAGAGCACTGGGAGACATTCAAAGGGGAGATTCAAAGGATTCAGAGGTAAACGTATTCCCGCAAACAAAAGGATGGGATGGCCAAATCTAGAGCCTCCTGGATGTCAAGGAATTTACAGGGTAAGATTATGCATAAAAGGAAGGCTTATGTCAGGCACTGAGAATGCAATACTACAGAAAGCCAGGAGGAGTATAGAAAGTGGAGGGGTGAAATCAAAAGGGAAATTAGGAAGGCAGAGGGTATGAAAGAATATTGGCGAGCAAAATCAAGGTGAACACAATGATGTTTTATAAATACATTAAAAGTAAGAGGATAACTAAAGAAAAGTAGGGCCCATAAAAGACCAAAAAGGTAACCTATGTGTAGAGGCCGAAGACATTGGTATGGTTCTTAATGAATACATTGTGTCTGCCTTCACAAAAGAGGGGGACGATGCAGATACTGTAGTTAAGGAGGAGGACTGTGAAGTATTGGATGTGATAAACATAGGGAGAGGGGAAATATTAATGGGATTAGCATCCTTAAAAATGGATAAATCACCAGGGCCAGATGAAATGTACCCCAGTCTGTTAAAAGAAGCCAGGGAGGAAATAGCAGACCATCATTTTCCAATCCTCACTGGATACAGGGGTGGTGCCAGAGGATTGGAAGTCTGCCAACATTACACCTTTGTTTGAAATGGGAGAGAGGGATAGACTGAATAATTACAGGCCAGTCAGTCTAACCTCGGTAGTGGGCAAATTACTGGAATCAATTCTGAGAGACAGAATAAACTGCCATTTAGAAAAGCATGGATTAATCAAGGACAGTCAGCATGGATTTGTTAAGGGAAGGTCGTGTCTGACTAACTTGATTGAATTTTTTGATGATGTAACAAGGAGGATTGATGAGGGTAGTGCAGTTCATGTGGTTTACATGGATTTTAGCAAGGCTTGTTGATGGGTATTTTTGTGACTGGAAGGCTGTTTCCAGTGGAGTTCTGCAAGACTCAATACTAGGTCCCCTGCTTTTTGTGGTATATATTAACGATTTGGACATAAGTGCAGGGGGAATGATCAAGAGTTTGCAAACAACACAAAAATTGGCCGCCTGGTTGATAGTCAGGAGGATAACTGCAGGAAGACATCAATGGACTGGTCAGGTGGGCAGAAAAGTGACAATTGGAATTCAACCCAAAGAAATGTGTTGAGGTGATAATCAGGTGGATTTTAATGTACATATAGACTGAAAAAATCAAATGGGCAAAAGTAGCCTAGATGGGGAGTTCATAGAATATTTTTAGGATGGTTTCTTAGAACAGCAAATTTTGCCAGAAAGCAGGCTGTACTAGACCTGGTATTGTGCAATGAGATAGGATTAATTGATAACCTCATAGTGAAGGCACCCCTCAGTAGCACTGATCTTAATATGATTGAATTTTACATTTAATTTGAGGTAGAGAGGAGTGGGTCCAAAACTAGTATTTTAAATTTAAATAAAGGCAATTATGTGGGAATGAAAGCAGAGCCAGCTGAAGTGAACTGGCAAATGAGGTTAAGGGATAGGTCAATAGAGACGTAGTGGCAGACATTTAAAGTGATATTTCAGAATACACAGAATAGGTACATTCCATTGAAAAAGAAAAATTTCAAGGGCAGGATCCATCATCAGTGGTTAACTAAAAAGTTAAAGATAGTATCAAACTTTAAAAAAAGCACATAATAAGCATATAAAGATGGGTGACAAGTCAGAAGATTGGACAGAATATAAAGAACAGCAAAGAATAACAAAAAGATTAATAAGAAGGGTAAAATTAGAGTACAAGAGAAAGCTAGCTAGAAATATAAAGACAAACAGTAAGAGTTTCTATAGATACATAAACAAGAAAAGAGTTAACAAAGTGAGCATCGGTCCTATAGAAAGTGAATCTGGGGAATTAATAATGGAAAATAAGGAGTTGGCAGATGAATTGTGCAGGTATTTTGCATTGGTCTTCATGCAAGTAACATCCCAGAAATAGCTGTAAATCAAGAACTGGAAGGGAGGGAGGAACTCAGGAAAATTACAATCACCAGGGAAATGGTACTTAGCAAATTGCTGGAGCTGTGGGCCAACAAATCTGTGAGTCCTGATGGAATTCATTCTAGGGTCTTAAAGGAAGTGGCAAGTGAGAAAGTTGATGCATTGGTTTTAATTTTCCAAAATTCCCTGGATTTGGGAAGGTGCCATTAGATTGGAAAATAGCAAATGTAACTCTTTTATTTGAAAAGGGAGGGAGACAAAAAGCAGGAAACTACAGGCCAGTTAGCTTAACATCTGTAATAGGGAAAATGTTGGAAGCTATTATTAAATATGATGTGGCAGGGCACTTAGATAAATTCAAGTCAATCAGGCAGAGTCAACATGGTTTTGTGAAAGGGAAATAGTGTTTAACTAATGTATTGGAGTTCTTTGAAGGAGTCACATATGCTGTGGATAAAGGGGAACTGGTGGATGTACTGTACTTAGATTTCCAGAAGGCATTTGATAAGGTGCCATATCAAAGGATATTGCAGAAAATAAAAGCTCATGGTGTAGGGGGTAACATATTGGCATGGAGCAAAGATTGGCTAGCTAACAGGAAACAGAGGATAGCCATAAATGGGTCTTTATCTGGTTGGTGGGATGTAATGAGTGGTTTGCCACAGGGATCAGTGCTGTGGCCTCAACTTTTTACAATTTATATAAATGCCTTGGATGGACCAAAGGTATGGTTGTTCAATTTGCTGATGATACAAAGATGGGTAGGAAAATAGGTTGTGAAAAGGACATAAGGAGGCTACAAGGGAACATAGATAGGTTAAGTGAGTGGGTAAAGATCTGGCAAATAGAATATAATGTACGAAAATGTGAAATTGTCCATTTTGGCAGGAAGAATAAAAAAGAAGTATATTATCTAAATGGTGAGAGATTGCAGAGCTCTGATATTCAGAGGGATCTGGGTGTCATAGTGCATGAATCACAAAAGGCTCGTCTGCAGGTACAGTAATTAGGAAACCTAATAAAATGTTATCGTTTATTGCAAGGGGAATTGAATATAAAAGTAGGGAGGGTTATGCTTCAGTTGTGCAGGACACTGGTGAAACCACATCTGGAATACTAGGCTAGGCTTATATCCACTGGAGTTTAGAAGACTAAGGGATGACTTGATTAAAATCTTTAAGATCCTGAGGGGTCTCGACAGGTGGAGAGGATGTTTCCTCTTGTGGGAGAATCTAGAACTAAGGGTCACTGTTTAAAAATAAGGAGTCGCCCATTTAATGCAGAGATGAGAAGAAATGTTTGCTCTCAGAGGGTAGTGAGTCTTTGAATCTCTCTTCCTCAAAAGGTAGTGGAAGCAGAGTCTTTGAATATTTTCAAGGCAGAGGTAGATAGATTCTTGATAAAAACAGGAATGAAAGGTTATCGGGGGTGGGCAGGAGGTTACAGTCAGATCAACCATGATCTTATTGAATGGCGGAGCAGGTTTGAAGGGCCAAATGGCCTACTCCTGCTCCTAATTCGTATGTTTGTATGTTCATATGAGTGTATGTCCACAGCTCCCTGAAGGTAGCAGAATGGGTCAATAAGGTCATTAAGAAGGCATATGGAATCTCTTCCTTCGTTAGCCGAGCCACAGAATGTAAGAGCAGGGAGGTTATGCTGGAGCTATATAAAACATTAGCTAGGCTACAACTTGAGTACTGTGTGCAGTTCTGGTCATCTTATTACAGAAAGGATGTAATTGCACTAGAGAGGGTACAGACGAGATGTACAAAGATAATGCCAGGACTGGAAAATTGAAGCTATGAGGGAAGATTGGATAGGCTGGGGTTGTTTTCCTTGGAACAGAGGAGGCTGAGGGGAGATTTTATTGAGGATGTACAAAATTGTGAGAGGCCTGGACAGAGTGGATGAAAGGGCCTATTTCCCTTAGCAGAGAGGTCAGTGACTAGGGGGCATAGATTTAAAGTGATTGGTAGGAGGATTAGAGGGGAGAGGAGGGAATTGTTTTTCGCCCAGAGGGTGGGAGTGGTCTGGAACTCACTGCCTGAAAGGGTGGTAGAGGCAGAAGACCTCATCTCATTTAGAAGGCGCCTGGACATGCACCTGAAGTACTGTAACCTGCAGGGCTACAGATTTACACTAACCATCTTCTCCCCTCACTGCCAGTTCACACTATCACTCTTCCCTCTCTACTCCCACACTTTATGCTGTCACTTTAGTATAGGGTAATGAAATCAATACTGACTTTGCACCTTCTCACTTCTAAATTTGAGCCTGGTTCTGAAGCTGAGAGCAAACTGAAAACATTTGATCAGAATTCAGTTTATCTATTCTCTTATGAAACTTGAACACTCAAACAAGATCACTTCTTAGTCTTCTTCAGAGTAATCTGTTGCTGGCCCCTGAACCTCTCCTCACAGCTCAGATGCTTTAATCTGGGCATTATTTTGGGTATCCGCTTCTGCACTGTAACCTTACTGTAGTACCAGACCAGGACCGTGCACTTTACTCCGTGTGTGGCTGTACCGCTGTGCAGACTCATTACCACTTCCTGGCCTTTATGCTTTAAGTCCATTGAACATCCCAATATCACACTGGATTTTGATATTTACTCCTCAACCACCATCAAAAAGAATTATCTCATCATTTATCTAATTGCTGCTTTGGGGAACTAGCTGAGTGTAAATTGGCTGCTGTTATCCTACATTACAACAGCGGCTACATTTTAAAAGAACTTGATTGACAGCGAAAGCTTTTGGACATCCTGAGGCATTGAAATAGTTTGTAGAGAAATGTGAAGTGATACATTTTAAAAGAAAGAATGAAGAGAGGTAATATAAACGAAATGGTACAATTTAAAATGGGTGTAGCAACAGAGACATACACAAATCTTTGAAGGTGACAGGACAAGTTGATAAGGCTCTTAAAACAATTTATGGGAATCTAAACTGTATGGAAACATAAAATACAAAAGCAAGGAAATTATAAATTTCCTTTATAAATCACTGGTTAGGCCCCAGCTGGAGTATTGTGGCCAATTCTGGGCACCACACTTTAGGAAGGATGCCAAGACATTAGAAAGGTCACAGAGGAGATTTACTGGAACGGTCCCAGAGCTGAAGGACTTCAGTTATGTGGTGACGCTAGAGAAGCTGGGATTGTTTTTCTTAAGAGCAGAGAAGATTAAGAGGGAATTTAATAGACGTGTTCAAAATTATGAAGGGCTTTGATAAATAGGGAGAAGCTGTTTCCAGTGGTAGGAGGATCCATAACTAAAGGACACAGATGGGGATTTCCACCCCAGCTCTCCACTTCAGTGGCTTGAGCACATTCAAGATTGAGACTGATATATTTTTGAACACTAAGGGAATCAGGGGATGGGGATGGAAAGCTGAGTAATGGTAGACGATCAGCCGCAATCTTACTGAAAGGCAGAGCATTCTGAAAGAGCTGTATGGTCTACCGGGGGGGATGAGGAGACGTTTCCTACACAGTGAACTGTTAGGAAACAGAATGCGCTGCCAGAAATGTGGTGGAAACAGATTCAGTAGCAACTTTTGACATACATTTGAGAAATATAAGTTTACAGGAGAAAGAACGGGAGGTTGGTATGAATTCGACATTTCTTTTGAAGAGCTGGCACAGACACCAAGGGCCGAAGGGCCTCCTGCACTGTATGGTTTCCTGCAATTCGGGCATCTGACACTGGCTGCTTTCAACTGCAACCTGCCCTTTCGGACACCGAGTGGAAAAGTGGCACCAGCGACTCGAACTTTCTGTTTATGGGTCATTTAATATTTCACCACAAATAGTTTCTAAATTTACTTTACTTTGCGTCTGTGCTTTTTAAAAAAAAAGGAAGCACTTCTGTTCAGATTCTGTTCTATAATTCCAGAGTCTGCCGTTGGAAATGATTTATTTGTAATTATAAAAGTGGTTTCTGTTGCTTGTCCCCAGGGCTGAATCTCCCCCCTGGGGGAAGCAGGGACTGGGCGGGATCCGCGCCGCTGGTCCGCAGGGCGGAATTTGTCTGACCTCCTCCGCACTTTGTAAAAGCCTCCTCTCTGCGGGCTGGCAGCAGAAGCCGCGATGCTGCAGCCGGCACCAGACCAGGAGATCCTTTATAAAAATGGGAGGGAAGGCGCCTCCGTCCGCCGGCGCTGGAAGCTATTGGCCGGCCTCTTCTTTGCCCCTCTGGTCGCCTCTTACCTGGGGCTGGTGGGATACTTCGCTGTTTATAGGAATTTCTTTCCAGGTAAGAAAGAGTCTGTCGTCCCCAGAAACCCACCCCACCTCAAAACCCCCTTTCCAGCCAAGCCTCAGAGCCGCGGGAGAGGCAGAGTTGACAGAATGAGGTGCTGTGACAGTGTGGTCTGAAAGTGACTCAGACCTTTCCTGGGATGCTATGAATGAAAGTGACACATGATAAAGGCGGCGAGAGCCCTTTTAACAGAAGCTTCACTCCCGTCAGAATTCACTCTCCCACATCTGCACTGACAGGTCTAAAGACTGTCTCACACACGCACAGACCCGCTCACAAATACAAACAGACATACTCGCAATTGTTAAAGAGTCACACGGACTCGAAACGTTAACTGTGCTCCTCTCCGCAAATGCTGAGTTTTTCCAGGTATTTTTTGTTTTTGTTTCAGATATGCTTACAGTCTGGTTCACACATACGGATTGGCTTATACACACACTCACTCCGTCACATGCTGTGTGTGTCCCTTTCTCTCACAGCTACAAACAGTCCACAATCTGACTCACATATATATCACTTCATACATACAAGGTGTACAGACATATAGCCACAGGTGTATATATATATATACATACACGCACTAGTAAAGAACATGACATGCAAAAGTGATTAAGTTGCAATCTTTGTGATTGTTGGATGCCCTGTTAAATATATTTTATAAACTAAATATTTTTAACATACAAAACAAAAACAGAATTACTTGGAAAAACTCAGCAGGTCTGGCAGCATCGGCGGAGAAGAAAAGAGTTGACGTTTCGAGTCCTCATTTATAACACACTTTGTTTTCACAAACATAATGTATAACTGGTGAGTTTTATTAGCGTGTTTATTTGATAAATGTGTCACGCATTTAAGTGTCACTCAGTGGGCAGCAATCTTGACTCTGAGTCAGAAGGTTGTAGGACAGGTCCCACTCCAGGACTTTAGCACAAAAATCAAGGTTGACACTCCAGTGCATTATTGAGGGGATGCTGAGGGAACATTGTCAGAGGTGCCATCTTTCGGATGTGATGTTAAGCCAAGGCCCTGTCTGCCCTCTCAGGTGGCATGAAAGATCCCAAGGTACTATTCTGAAGACCCTCCCTCCTAGTAGCCTGGCCAATATTTATCCCTCAATCAACATCTCAAAAACAGATTATCTAATTATTATCACATTACAGTTTGTAGGAGTTTGCTGTGTGCAAATTAGCTGCTGCGCTCCCTCCATTACAACAGTGGCTTTGAAACCACTTCATTGGCTGTAAAGCACTTTGAGACATCCTGTGGTTGTGAAAGTTGCTGCATGAATGCAAGTCTTTTTCTTTACCTAAATAAGTGGATGCTGGAGGAGACTCGTGGTTCTGTGGGTTTGCCTCTAATTTCAATTTGCAGACATCAGTATTCATTCCAGAGATGAGCTGGACTGATTACAAAATAATTAACAAACAAACTGAAGCTCTCAGCCCTCTCCTCCCGCCTCTGTTGAAGTTATGTTCTACAAGCCAAGTGGTCATTTTTTTGTGTTTAAGCCTGGATTGTAAGTGTTAACATGCTACTTAACTATGGAAGCCATCATATTGATCATGTCCTCACCAGATATTTACACTTTCCAGCAGTGTATCACTGGATTGTGATTAGGACTGGGAGGCCTGCTGATTTTTATTGGTTTTCTCTAGCCAATGGCAAATATAGCATCATTTCACTGTGATTGACATCAGTCAACTCAGCACAAACTGGGACCTTCTGGCATATATTATTCAGTATTCTTTTTGCAACAACGTACTTTATTCATAAAATATCTGAAAGAACATTACAAAACATTTCAAAATGGCCATCACAAAACATGCAATAATGTTCAAGTTTTCCACAAAGACCATGTTGCACCCTGAGGTGTTTCAATACAATCAAGGAACATTACAGACATTTCAAAATGGCCATAACAGACAATCAGACAGTGCAATGGTATTTACGTTGTCTACATAGATTATGTTGCACTCTAAGATGCTTCAACACAATTGTGATACATGTAATATTCACTGCATACGTTCAGCGTGAGCTGTAGAGCCCGAGGGCTTCTATACAATTTCCAGCCACTTGGTGCACTATGGCTGAAAGGTCTTAGACAGCGACCTTTCCCCATTGTGCCTCTGCAGTGACTGCACCAAGCTTTAGTGCGTCCCTCAGTACATAGTCCTGGACCTTGGAATGTGCCAGTCTGCAACACTCGGTCGGGGGCAACTCTTTGCACTGGAAGACCAACAAGTTTCGGGCAGACCAAAGAGTGTCTTTCACTGAGTTGATGATCTCCAGCTTCTGTTGATGTTTGTCTTGGTGTGTGTCCCTGGGGACAGCCCGTGGAGCACAGAGTCCTATGTCTCAGAACTGCTCGGGATGAACCTCGACAGAAACCACTGCATCTCTCGCCAGACATTATTCAGTATTACACTGCCTTTGGAAGGATTTCTGATTAACTTCCAACTTGTGCACTGCCCAGTGAACGCTCACTGTGTCTCTTTGGTACCACACCAGTGCAGCTGCAGCCTGCTGCAGCATTACTAACAAGTCAGTGCTAACTCCAGTAAAACAGCAGGAACTCATCTGGAGTCTCTGAATATAGTTCATGGGAAGGTGTAGTGTTAGGAATTGAAATTGGCCAATGCAGCCCAAGTGGCTTGGGGCCAGTAGAATTGTACCAGTGAGACTGCGAGCCTATGTGACTAGACAAGATTACAAAAGAAGTTCAGATATAACCATGTGTCCACTAGTGAAATGGGAGGCTTTAAGTTGAAGCAGAAAATATCAGATGAGCCTATTATTGTGGTTTCAGTAACAACAGAAAAAGCTGGAAACAATCAATGAGTCAGGCACAACATCTGTGAAGTGACAAGTTAAAATTTTATGTATAAGCATTAACGGGACTAATACAGGATTCATGTCTGGAACATTATCCTGCCACTTCTCTCCACAGAAGTTTTGTCTGTTTTGCTGAGTGTTTCCAAAATTGTGATCCCTCTGACCTCTTCTTCTGCTTTTTAATAAGACCTTTATTCCTTTAACGGTCCCCATGTTCTAGAAAAGCAGTTCAGACCAGAACAATGGGATTGGCCAGCTATCCTAGAATAATCTGAGAGGAGAACAATGCGTATTCAAAATGAATAGCACTAAATCTGGGACTACAAAGGACTGGAAACTATTCTTCAGTTGTACAGGGCTTTGGTCAGGCTCCATTTGGTGTACTTCTTTCTGTTTAGGTACCGCGCTTCAGGAAGGGTATTAGGAACTTGGAGGGGAGATTCACTAAAATAATACGAGGACATACAAGGTTAATTTGTGCAGACAAATTGTATAAATGAGCCTTGTATTCCTTGGAATTTAGAAGATTGTGGGGAAAGTTAATTGAGGTGTTGGAATGATAAAGCGATTTGATGAAGTGAAAAAGACTTGCATTTATATAGCACTTGTCATGCCACAAGATGTCTCAAGGCATTTTTACAGCCAATGACGTCATTTTGAAGTGTATCCACTGTTGTAAACACAGCAGCCAATTTGTGGTCAGCAAGCTCCCACCAACAGCAATGTGGTAATGAACAGGTAACCTGTTTTTGTGATGTTGATTGAAGGGTAAATATCGGCCAGGACACCAGGAATAACTCCCCTACTCTTCTTCGAAATAGTGCCGGGATTTTTTTTACAGCCTCTGTATCCTCTGATAGGGGAAACCATCTTATAATTAGAGGAATTAAATCAGAAGCCACATTTTCATAAATAGGGTAGTGGAAGTCTGGAACAACCTTCCCCCAAAAGGGTGTGGATGCCAGGATATTGGAGCTTTCAAGACTGAGTTGGACAGGTTTGCATTAGATAAGGGTATCGAGGGTTAGGGAGCAAAGATGGGTAAATGGAATTGAGGTACAGATCAATCATGATCTAACAGAATGGTGGACCAGGCTTGCCGGTCTGATTGGCTACTCCAGTTCCTGTGTTCTCGCTGCTTTTTATGAGGTAGATTCCAACAACAGTGTGCTGCCATCACTCTGCACTTCAATGGAAGACTCGAACAGAAACTATCTCAAAAGCTTGGTGCAAAAAATGGTAACCTTTTTGGCCCGTGGACTGAATGTATGGTCAAATTCTAGTAAAAGCATCCAGGTCAAATCCCACTGCTTGAAGCTTTTTGCATGTATGGATTCCTGGTCGGCTTGGGCTTGGTTGCGATGTTGTCTGTGTTTGGATAGTGTGCTGACATTAACTTTCCAAATTCACTTATGAAGAGTGCACTCTTGTTTTTGGGATACCAGAATGCTGCAGGCTCTTATGGAATCGTAGCCTTGCAAGAGAAGACACATTCACTGGGAAGATGGGAGGGTGGAAGTTAAGCACCATGAATATTGAGTAGGTAATGTCATTCCTCACATTGACTCAGCAGCATTGCTGACAACTGTGAAGGTAGTAGAGTTCAAAGCTGTGATAGTAATATGATGTGGATACGCTAGTGGAGTTGCTAGTCTCAGTTATACAGCACAGAAACAGGCCCTTTGGCCCATCGTGTCTGTGCCAGCCATCAAGCACATAGGTATTTTAATCCCATTTTCTACCACTTCAAGGGCCCATAGCCCTGTATGCTATGGCGTTTCAAGTGCTCATCTAAATACTATTTAAATGTTGTGAGGGTTCCTGCCTCTACCGCCCCCTCAGGTAGTGTGTTCCAGATTCCAACCACCCTCTGGATGAAAAATTTTTTCTTCAAATCCCCCTCTAAACATCCTGCCCCTTACCTTAAATCTATGCCCCCCCCCCCACCCATCCTAGTTATTGACATCTCCGCTAAGGGGAAAGGTTTATTCTTATCTATGCCCCTCATAATTTTGTATGCCTCTATCAGGTCCCCCCTCAGCTTTCTCTGCTCTAAGCAAGACAACCTTAACCTTTCCAGTCTCTCTTCATAGCTGAAACGCTCCAGCCCAGGCAACATCCTGGTGAATCTCTTCTGCACTCTCTCCAGTGCAATCACATCCTTCTTATAAGGTGGCCACCAGAGCTGCACACAGACTCCAGCTGTGTCCTAACTAGCATTTTATACAGTTCCAACATAACTCTACTGTTCTTATATTCTATGCCTCGGCTAATAAAGGCAAGTATCCCATATGCCTTCTTAACCACCTTATCTACCTGTGCTGCTGCCTCCAGGGATCTATGGACATGTACACCAAGGTCCCTCTGATCCTCTGTACTTCCTAGGGTCCTACCATTCATTGTGTATTCCCTTGCTGTGTTAGTCCTCCCAAAATGCATCACCTCACACTTCTCTCAGGATTAAATTCCATTTGCCACAGCTCTGTCCATCTTACCAGCCCATCTATATTGTCCTGTAATCTAAGGCTTTCCTCCTCACTTTACGACACCACCAATTTCGTGTTATCTGCGAACTTACTGATCATACCTCCTATGTTCACGTCTAAATCATTAATGTACACTACAAACAGCAAGGGTCCCAGCACTAATCCCTGTGGTACGCCACTCGTCACAGGCTTCCAATTGCAAAAACAACCTTCAGCCATCACCCTCTGCCTCCTGCCACTAAGCCAATTTTGGATCCAATTTGCCCTAGATCCCATGGGCTCTTACTTTCTTGACCGTTCTCCCATGCGGGACCTTGTCAAAAGCCTTACTGAAGTCCATGTAGACTACGTCAACTACACTACCCTCATCTACACAACTAGTCACCTTCTCAAAAAATTAAATCAAATTTGTTAGACATCTCCCCTTGACAAAGCCATGCTGGCTATTTCTGATCCCAGATTGCCACTTTGGTCCCTAATGGGCCTTACTCTTTCCCTGCTTATCCTCTTGCTCTTAACATATTTATAAAATGTCTTGGGATTTTCCTTTATCTCACCTGCCAGTGTTTTCTCAGGCCCCCTCTTCGCTCTCCTAATTACTTTTTTAATTAACCCCCATACACTTTCTATACTCTTCTAGGGCTTCTGCTGTTTTCAGCCCTCTGCGTCTGCCATGAGCTTCCCTTTTTCCCTTATCCAATCCTCTATATCCCTTGACATCCAGGGTTCCCTGGACTTGTTGGTCCTACCCTTCACCTTTATGGGAACATGTTGGCCCTGAACTCTCACTGTTTCCTTTTTGAATGACTCCCACTGGTCTGATGTAGACTTTCCTACAAGTAGCTGCTTCCAGTCCACTCTGGCTAAATCCTGTCTTATCATATTGAAATTGGCCTTCCCCAAATTCAGGGCCTTTGTTTCCAGTCCATCATTGCCCTTTTCTATAACTACCTTAAATCTTAGAGTTATTGTCACTATCCCCGAAATGCTCCCCCACTGACACTTCTACCACTTGCTCGGCTTCATTCCCTAAGATTAGGCCAGGACCGCCCCTTCTCTTGTAGGTCTTTCTATGTGCTGGCTCATAAAGCTCTCCTGGATGCCCCCTCTAAGCCTTTCACACTAAGACTATCCCAGTTAATATTGGGGAAGTTGAAATCCCCTACTATTATTACCCTATTATTTTTACTCATCTCTGAGATTTTCCAATATATCTGCTCCTCTATCTCCTTCTGACTGTTTGGAAGCCTATAGTACACTCCCATCAAAGTGATTGTCCCCTTTTTGTTTTTAAGTTTTACCCATATGGCCTCATTTGAGGAACCTTCTAAGATACCATCCCTCCTTACTGCAGTAATTGACTCCTTGATCAAGAGTGCAATGTCACCTCCTCTTTTACACCCTTCACCGCCCCCCGTCACGCCTGAAGATTCTATACCCTGGAATATTGAGCTGCCAATCCTGCCCTTCCCTCAACCATGTCTCTGTGATAGCAACAATATCATATTCCCATGTATTAATCAACGCCCTCAATTCATCTGCCTGAGTTGTAAGACTCCTTGCATTAAAATAGATGCAATCCAGCCTTGTATTATTCCCTTGTGCCTTAACAGGTCTATATTCACTCTGCCTTCCAGACAGACTTAGTTTCTCTTCTATATTTGGCTGTGCATCACTGCCTACTGTACCTCCACTCTGTATCCTATCCCTCTGCCAAATTAGTTTAAGCCTCCCCACAAGGTTGTTGGTCCTGTTCCGGTTCAGGTGCAACCCGTCCGACTTGTACAGGTCCCACCTTCGCAGGAAACAGACCCAGTGATCCAGGAAACTAAAGCTGTCCCTCCTGCACCATCTCTTCAGCCACGCATTCATCCTCTCTATCCTCTTATTCCTATACTCACTAGCACATGGCACAGGGAATAATTCTGAGATTACAAACTTTGAGGTCCTGCTTTTTAATCTGCTACCTAGATCCCTAATTCTTGTTGCACGACTTCATCCCTCTTTCTACCTATGTTGTTGGTACTAATGTGAACCACGACCTCTTAACTGTTCGCCCTCCCCCTTCAGAATGCCCTGTGACATCCTTGACCCTGGCACCAGGGAGGCAACACACCATCCCAAAGTCATGTCTATGTTTGCAGGAGCACGTGTCTGCACCCCTCACTATTGAGTCTTCTACCATTAATGCTCTTGCACTCTTACTCCTCCCTTGTGTAGCTGAGCCACCCACAGCGCCGTGAACTTGGCTCTGGCTGCAATCTCCAGAAGAACCTTCATCCTCACCATTTTTAAAACAGAGAAAAACTGTTCTTGAATGAGATGCACTCTGGGACTTTCCTAACTACCTACCTGCCACCCTTCTTCTGACTGGTGGTCACCCATTCCCTCTCTGACTGCATTTCCTTGAGCTGCGGAGTGACCACACCTAAAAAACGTGCTATCCACATAACCCTCAGCCTCGTGGATGCACCACTGTGTCTTGACACTTAAGCTCCAAAACCTGTTGCTCAAGCTGGTCAAGCCAGTGGCACTTCCTGCACATGTGGTCATCCAAACTGCAAGGAGTGTCTAAGAATTCCCACATGCTGCAGGCCATACAACACATGGGATTGAGCTCCTGTGCCACACTTTTTGTTTGTTTTTAAGTAAAAGACTATTTCCTTAAATTTAAGACCTGCTCTGCCCACTGAGGTCTCACTCTTTACAGCTCCGCTCTGCTCACTGAAGTCTCGCTCTTTACAGTTCTGCTCTGCCCACTGAAGTCTTGCTCTTTACAGTCCCGCTCTGCCCACTGAGGTCTCACTCTTTACAGCCCCGCTCTGCTCACTGAGGTCTCACTCTTTACAGTCCCGCTCTGCCCACTGAGGTCTCACTCTTTACAGTCCCGCTCTGCCCACTGAGGTCTCACTCTTTACAGTCCCGCTCTGCCCACTGAGGTCTCTCTCTTTACAGCCCCGCTCTGCCCACTGAGGTCTCACTCTTTACAGCCCCGCTCTGCCCACTGAGGTCTCTCTCTTTACAGCCCTGCTCTGCTCACTGAGGTCTCACTCTTTACAGCCCCGCTCTGCCCACTGAGGTCTCACTCTTTACAGCTTCACTCTGCTCATTGAGGTCTCACTCTTTACAGTCCCGCTCTACTCACTGAGGTCTCACTCTTTACAGCCCCGCTCTGCCCACTGAGGTCTCGCTCTTTACAGCTCCGCTCTACTCACTGAGGTCTCACTCTTTACAGCCCCGCTCTGCCCACTGAGGTCTCGCTCTTTACAGCTCCGCTCTACTCACTGAGGTCTCACTCTTTACAGCCCCGCTCTGCTCACTGAGGTCTCACTCTTTACAGTCCCGCTCTGCCCACTGAGGTCTCGCTCTTTACAGCTCCGCTCTGCTCCAGATCTGTAATTGTTGAGGTAATCTGTAAAATTGCCAAATATTAAATAATTGACAATATTCCAGTGTATCCGATATATCATATTATTTAGGATCATGCAGTACAGAAGGAGGCCAGTTAACATGGCCCTTTGAGAGAGCTATCCGATTAATCGCACTTCCCTGCTCTTACCCCAGAGCTCAAAATCATATTGATAAATTCCAATAGGTGGCCTATTAATAGCAGGTTACGTATGACGACCCTCCCCTCCACCATTATGCCCACATCCAAACTTTAAATTAGAATCTATTGTTCCCTGCTTAATATTTTGTACATGTGAATACATACCTAAGTTGTCTCTCTCCAGTCTAAAGATATTAATTATAGATTCAACCAAACTAATTGACAGCAGAATTAAAACTCAATATTGAATGAAGTGCAATTCCTGCAAACATCAACAACAACAACAACTTGCATTTATATAGGGCCTTCAATATAGTAAAAGATGACAAGGCTTCTCAGGAGCATAATCAAACAAAATTTGATGCCAAACCATATAAGGAGATATTAGGACAGGTGAACAAATGCTTGGTAGGTTATAAGGCGTAGCTTAAAAAAGGAGACAGTGGGAGAGGATTAGTGATGTAATTCCAGACCTTAAGGCCGGGTAATCTATAGACCCAGCCGCCAATGATAGGGTGAAGAAAATTGGGGATGTGCAAGTGGCAGAATTGAGGGAGCACAGAAATCTTGGAGGTTTGTAGAGTTAGGTGCAGAGATAGGAAAAGGTGAGGCCACGGAGGGATTTGAAAACAAGGATGAGAATTTCAAACAGTAAGCAGATACAAAGCTGCATTACTACCATTACTTAGTTTAACTACAATTGCAGAATATGGTCAATGTCATTATAGGCTTGAATGTTAGTGATTACAGTAGAGGTAAATTGAGTCTTAATAATAATTTACAGGCTTTAGTCCATCATAAATATCACCTAAATGTAGGTTTCATGATATATCATCATCTTATGTCCATATTCTGGTAGGGATTATGTGAGTTTAAGTTCAAAGTCTATATTTAGTGAATCCTTAGTAAGCCTTCATTATCAAAGCTATCTCTTGGCTTGTAAACATAAAAAACATTCACCCTCTCCTTTGATAACAAACTGATTGCACTGTCAGACAGAATCAGAATTGTTACAGCACAGAAAGAGGCCATTCAGCCCATCACGTCTGCACTGTCTATCTGAAAGAACAATTCACTTAATGCCATTCTCCTGCCTTCTCCCAGTAACCCTGCACATTCTTCATTTTCAGATAACAGTCTAATTCTCTTTTGAATGCTTCGATTGAAGCTGCCACCACCACACTCAGTGCTGTTCTTCTCACTGATGCTCAGGGGATCACTTCTGAAAAGTTCAGTGACAAACTGTCATCATATCAGCTTTCTTCAGTATTCATTCTTTTTAGTGTAGCTAAACTGACACATACTGTAAACCTTTTGAATGACCGTTATACAGTAAGTTCTTCAGTACTTAACACTCTCAACATTTATATATTTGGCAAGTGCTGTGCAGTGCACACTCAGGTGAATGAAATCTAACACAAAACCTTAGGCCACCATAAAATAAAATTCCCATTTCAGTTAAGTAATCAATCAAAGGTCAGTCTGGTTACGTACATCCTTTCTAATGTGTCGTTCAAGTACATAGGCAGGGCTTTAAAAAATGTTACTGACCGCCTGTGAGATAATGTGCTCTGCTGATAATGGGTATCACAACTACTGAAGAATGCCTTCAGTCACAGGACTGTCTGGTTCATCATCCTTAAAGGTCCAAGACTACATGAACCAAAGGAGAACCTCCTTCCCAAGATCCCTAATCAGGACTTCCCTGATAGACCCATTGTTTCAGCTTGTTCCTACCCCACTGAACTGATTTCTTCCTACCTTGACTCAATTTTTTTCTGCCCTTCTCCAGTCTCTCCCACCTACATCCATGACTCTTCTGATGTCTTCCGTCACTTTAAAAGTTTCCAATTTCCTGGCCCTACCCGCCTCCTCTTCGCTATGACAGTCAATCTCTCTACACCTGCAACCTCCACCACGACAGTCTGAGAGCGCTTCACTTCTCCCTTGAACGGACGCCCAACCAAACAACTCAAAGGCTCCTTCAACAGCACAATCCAAACCAGCGATCTCTACCACCTAGAAGGACAAGGGCAGTAGATGCATGGGAACACCAGCATCTGCAAGTTCCCCTCCAAGTCACTCACCATCCTGACTTGGAACTATATTGCAGTTCCTTCACTGTCACTGGGCCAAAATCCATGAACTCCTAACAGCACTGTGGGTGTAGCTACACCAGATGGACTGCAGTGGTTCAAGAGGTGGCTCACCATCACTTTCTCAAGGGCAGTTAGGGATGGGCAATAAATGCTGGCCTAGCCAGCGATGCCCATATCCTGTGAGCAAATAAAAAAAAAAGTTTCCATCGACCACTATGTTCCTCCACCTGCTTGAACTTCTTGTCTCATTGAACAATTTTTTCTTTAATTCATCTCGCCGCCTCCAAATAAAAGGTGTTGCTGTGGGTACCTGTATGGCTCCTAGTTATGCCTGTCATTTTGAGATATGTTAAACATTTCTTGTTCCAGTCCTATTTGGTTGGGGGGAGGGCCTCTCCCTCAACTCTTTTTCTGATACGTTGATGACTGTATCGGCGCTGTGTCCTGCTCTTGCCCCAAATTGGAAATCTTCATCAACATTGCTTCCAGTTTCCACCCTTCTCTTGGTTTCTATCTTTGGCTCTTCCCTTCTCTTCCTTGATTTCTCTGACTCCATTTCTGACTATAGGCTATCAACTTATATTCATTAAAAGCCCACTGACTCCCACAGCTACCTTAACTATACTTCCTCACACCGTACATCCTGTCTGGACTCCATTCCATTCTCCCAGTTTCTCCATCTCTCTTGCATCTGTTCCAATGATGCAAACCGCTGCATTGGCTTTTCTGAGATCTCTTTTTCCTCAACCAAGGATTCTGCCACCACTGCCCCCCAACAACATGTCCACCACATTTCCCGCAATTCTGCTTTTACCCCTTCCCCTCTCTCCCAGAACCATGATAGGGATTCCCTCATCCTCATCTACGATCCCACCAGCCTCCATGTTTTAGGGGGCATTTTCCGGTATTTCCGCCACCTCCAGCATGATGCCGCCACCAAACACATTTTCTCCTCCCCTCCCCTTTCGGCATTCTGAAGTGGGTCCACATCTCAATCACCCCATCCCTTTCCCATGGCACCTTCCATGCAAACACAAGAGATGCACAGCTGCCCTTTTACCTCCTCTCTCCTCACCGTCCCCAAACACTCCTTACAGACGAAGCAGTGATTTACATGTGCTCCTTTCAATTCAGCACACTATATTCACTGCTCACAACGTGGTCTCCTTTATACTGGGGAGACCTAATGCTGATTGGGTGACTGCTTTAAGGAACAGCTTTGATTAGTCCTCAAGCGTGACTCTGAGCTTCTGGTGGCCTGTCATTTTAATTTTCCACCTTGCTCTCACATTGACATCTATGTCCTTGACCTGCTTGCACTGTTCTAGTGAAGCCCAACATAAGCTTGAGGAACAACATTTCACCTTTCGATTAGGCAACTTACAGCCTTCTGGACTCAACATTGAGTTCAACAATTTCAGACTGTAACCCCATTTTTGTTTTATTTCCTTCGCATGTTTTTGTTCGTCTCTTATTTTTGCTTTCATGCAGCAGAATACCCACTCTAGGTACATCTTTTGTTTCTTTGTTTCTTTCCTTGCCCCATTACCATTCCTTTAGCCCTGTCAGACTAACTGTTCTGTTATTCAATCTCTCCTGTCTTACACCCTATCTCAGACCTTCCTTTTGTATCTGTCCCACCCACCCCTTGCTCAAACCTATTACATTTCTAACTTCTCCCAGTTCTGATTAAAGGTCATTGACCTGAAAACGTTAACTCTGTTTCTCTCTCCACAGATGCTGTCTGACCTGCTGAGTATTTCCAGCTTTTTTTTTTCTGTTTTTATTAAAGAAGAACCCTCTGTTTTATTTCATCTAACTATATATAGTAAATCACCATATTTTCTGAGTATTAAAACCACTTAAGGGAATTAATTATCTTTTTGTGTACAATTATTTTACTATATACTTTAGAGTTTGGAATGTGAAACCTACATTAGCCAGAGAAGCAACTACTGGACAGTAACAATTACTACCTTAAGTGAATGCTTACCCCATTGGTGTGTGAATGTATAGTTCTCATATGTCTGCTTAGCTCAAGCTCTTGCTGTGCAATTGAATGGATTGATACCTAAACTGTTTAGTGCCATAAGCAGTCATCTTTCACAATAGCCCAAAACCACCAATATAGTGATCCAGGCTCCTTGCCAGGAGAAAATGGAGAAAAATGCATTGCAAAAATATTATGAGCTTAAAAAGAAACGAACTAGGGCAACAAAATGCAAATTGCCACAGGCAATCTGCTGAAAAAGTTATTCATTGTTTAATTTTCACTTCTGAATGGTGGTGGTTTGCTAGGGTCTAAGTTCATGTTTGTGATTTCTTAGCCCAGTGAGTTCTCATTTCAACCAGCTGCTGGTCCATGTGCCGCTGATAACACCTCAACTTTACAAATCCAAAAATTTGGCAACAGAATAAATGTGTGAAGAGTTAAGACTATATGATGCTTAGTTAATGCATGGGGGAAAAAAATCCAGAAATTGTCACGTGTTATTGTTATGTTTGCACCTTTCCTGCTTTCGTGACTCTTTCCAGAAGTAACTTCCTTCAGTTGTTACAGGATCTTCACAAATTGCTGGCCTTGCATTGTCTGGGCGTTACATCAGAAATTGATGAGAGGAAGATTTAAAAATGAACCTTATCTACAAGTCAAACCAATAGAAGATGCTGTCAGCACGTAGAAATTGTTTATGGAATAGCAGTGAAAAATGATCCTGTAGAATGTGAGGCTGCCTGCCCTTTAATCAGATAGCAATGATCAAACATTGCAATTCTGGACCTCTCCCTGCATCGTCCTATTTTTTGTTACACTCAGAGTCACGCAGCTCTATAATTACCTCGTAATTATCTTCATTACAGACACCAAAGAGCTCAGAGAACTGACAATGCCTTTTACTGATGAATTCTCTAAAGCACTAGAAATGTTAATGATACGTTTAATGGTTTACAGATTTGGGCAGGGTGTTGTTGGTTGAGACACTCCCTGTTTGAATTTCACTGCAATTACTCACTGCAGACATTATTCTACAATCATCAAAATCCTCAGTCTGATCCTTGCCCCTCTCCCCCCCACCCACCCCGCCAACCCTCAATCACCACTTAATTTATCCCACTCCCAAAATATTCTCCCCTTGTCTTCTGAATGTGGTGGTTAATCCTGGGGAATGGGGGTGGTTGGGGGGCAGGTGTGTGGGGGTGGGGGCCGTGTAAGTGGTGATTCCACAGTTACTGGTTGACCTCCATCTAATGGTCATTCTATTTCTTGGACCCGAACAGTGAGTGTAGGTGGGCTCTTCAACAATGGAGGGCATCACAGCTGAGCCTCATAATTTTCCCACCCAGTGTGTGAACACATGTACTTTTTAGCAAAGGTTGCAGGATCCTGACCTTGGCTGGTTTTATTTTCCTCTCTCTACTACCTAGGGTTGCCAACTGTGATTAAATGTATCCCTGGAGCTTTCATCACATGACTTGCCCCACAATCCAGCCGTTAGTCAGCCGACATATCCATCCTTGTGATGCACTGCCTCCGTACACTAATTGGAAAGCAAAAAAACTCATTACCCAATTGGATGATGCTTGACTATCAGCCAAACAGCCTTCTTTTCCCCAATTTCCAATACTTTTATATCTGGTAAAGAGAAATGTTCAAAGAAAATTGGGGGAAAAAAAACTTTAATGTCCCGATGATTTTACATACAGCAGTGCACTGGAGATTGATCTACAATTCCTGGAGACTCCAGGACAATCCTGGATGTCAGATAACCCAGCACAAACTATGGAATTACACCTGAGATTTTACTGGTCTATGTAGTTTAGAACCATGTTTATCTGCTGAGCCCAGGGTATTGCTTTTAAGTTTGCAGTTATAATTGTTGTTGACATTGAATTGTGTGGTTGCTACTGTGCTTATTTTCTCCAACTAATTGCATAGCAGAAGAACCAGTGGGGAGGAGTCCCCGGTCCCTTCTTGAATCTTGGGTTACAGTGTTCCTGATTCATATGTCTAGCTTTCAATCAGATCAGGCAGCTGAGAAGATTAAAACAGAACTTTCCAAGCTTTATGCCTTTGTGGGTTACATTAACTTTAAATCCATGTTCCTATCAGTTTGCAAATATTTCATAACGTTATTACCCTGATACAGCATTTATTCACCAATGACAGGACGGCACTAAGAACAGCCCTTTCCATGTGTACAGAATCCTAGCAGGACAAACCAACAAAAATAAAGACACAAATAGGATTTGTTTGTTAAGTTTCAGGGCTTGGGGTTTGCATGTGGCTCAGAGAGTGCAGTTCAGACTCCACTGACGTAAAGGTTTACCCAAGAAGGGAATGGAAAAGAAAGATTTGCGTTTATATAATGCCTTTCACAATGTCAGGATGTCCCAAAGCCCTTTATAGCCAATGAAATACTTTTTGCAGTGTAGCCACTGCTGTAATGTAGGAAATGCAGGAGCCAATTTGTACACAGCAAGCTCCCACAAACAGCAATGAGATGATGACCAGATAATCATTTTTAGTGATGTTAGTTAAAGAATAAATATTGGGCAGAACCTGGGGCAATCTCCTTTTCAATATAGTACCGTGGAATCTTCAATAATCACTTGACATAAGGATAAGCAGAGAGACGGTGGTGAATGTCTACTGGAACGTTTTACTTTTGGTCATGGGCGTCTTAAGATGTGCAGAAATCCATGTCCATGTATGAGTTGCTAAACCAAGCTGTTGAGAAATCCATATGGTTAAAGCTTTCATTTGCCTGATATGGAATGCAAACTCTTCTCTATAGTGGCATTCATGCCTAAATCCAATGGGCTTAGTAGAGGATACCAAGAGAAAAGCATCAGGGACCTCCCAAGTCTGGTAAACATCCTGCTGCTTGTCCAGATAGGACTACATTAACAAAAAGGCCTTAGATTTCAAAATTAGATGGAGTGAAGAGGAAAGAAAGCCAATTGACAGGGACTGTTCTAGTCTTCCAGCTCCCATTGATAAGCCAGGCTGGTTTGTCAATCATCAACGCATGCAGTGGGACAGATGGGGTTAGAATCAGAGGATAACATGGGTAAACCATCAGGAGGGACACAAAGCAAAGTGTTAAATGGGCATCACTGCAATCTTAGAATGTTCAGGCACAGGCGTGTTTCTCAATCCTGTATCATATGAACCTTACCAATGAACCAGATTTCATTGTTACTGATATGGAAGAAATAAACCCAGTGGCTTGCGTAAGCATTTTTATGTCACAAAACAATAACATACCAGTCATTGGTCTGAGCCAAAAAGAAGGGGAGGGGTCACCTAATCAAAGCGAGTGGCAGGTAAAAACAAAAATAACATTCTCCTTTGCATCTGCAGACAGGAGCTTTGATGTAGATGGACCTTTCAGCTCAGGTGGGGACCTACTGGACTATTTGCTTCAACATGGAATGATCGACAGGAAGGATGGGCTGCTGGTTACATGGCACCATGCTGCAAATAGCAAGAGCCAAATGGAGCAAGCCCTGAAAGGTAAGCATACAGAACTCTTGTAGGAGTTTAGATCAAAGAAAATGATTGATAACTTCTTCTGTGGTAAATTGTTCCTATTTATCAGGGAACGGTATTTAAGCAGACGGTATAAATGTACTCATGAGGTGGCGAGACATCTTTCTGGACAGAAAGGATTGAGAGATTTGTGAAAAGGTGAGGTTGAGATCAGGGGAAAACATGCAACAAGTGAAGGCATTTGGCTCATCAAAAGTTCATTCATTCCACAGAACAACTACAATCTACTTTACGTTGGACACAACCTCACATATCTGATCTCCTGAAGGAAAATCCTCCACATTGGGTCTCAGAAATATTCATCCATCTTCACATTTTGGCTTTTCAATCCTGGCCTGCTAATCTCCACCAACAACTTTCCTCACCCCACTCTTCCATTGTACTGGTCCCAGTGTAGAGAAATATCAAGTATTCCTGGAGAATTTGATAAAGATGATCTATATCTATTCTCCAATGTTATTACCAATCAATAAGGGAGAGATTATTGAGCTAAATCATCTTTACTCTTATCAGGTTACGTTCAGTTGATAGGACTGCTGCCTCTGCATCAGAAAATTGTACACCCAAGCCCCACTCCATAGAACCATAGAACACTACAGCACAGAAAACAGGCCATTCGGCCCTTCTAGTCTGTGCCGAAATATTATTCCGCTAGTCCCATTGACCTGCACCTAGTCCATAACCCTCCCATGCATGTATCTATCCAATTTATTCTTAAAACTTAAGAGTGAGCCCGCATTTACCACGTCAGATGGCAGCTCGTTCCACCCTCTCACCACTCTCTGAGTGAAGAAGTTCCCCCTAATCCTTTCCCCTTTCACCCTAAAGCCATGTCCTCTCATGTTTATCTCTCCTAACCTAAGTGGAAAGAGCCTACTCGCATTTACTCTGTCTATACCCTTCATAATTTTGTAAATTTCTATCAAATCTCCCCTCATTCTTCTATGCTCCAAGGAATAAAGTCCTAACCTGTTTAATCTTTCCCTGTAACTCAACTTGAGTTATGACTTGAGCTTGTAACTTGGACTAACACCCCAGTGGAGTACTGAGGGAATACTCTCCCATGGGTGAGCTGTTAAACCAACTACTTGATTTGCTAGATGTTGAAGTGGGCTGAGCCTCCCATGAACCGAGTCTTTATTTCTGCTGTGAATAGGATAGCTTGCCACAGGGTGAACAATGACTATTATTAAAGTATAATATAATTGAGACCATGTGGGATGTCCACCTCACTTTCCTTTATGTTCCAAAAGGTATTAAATGCCACACTGTTACTTCTAGGTTAAAATGATTACAATTAAGGTATATTGCACAGAAAAATGAAGCAAGATACCCGAAATTGGATTAATGGTGTTAAAGAAAGACTGCAGCATATATTCTCAAATCAGCAGGTCTTGGAACCAATTGAGTTCAAAGCCACATTGTGCGTTCTGTGTATTATTTGATGAATGGTTGTTTATACTTCATCCTGGCCTCATATCTATGAGTGCCCAGACCAATGGCATCTTGGGCAAGACTACTGCAGCCTAGCTTATCTGCAGATCAAAGTTATATGTACTGTAGCCAAAATCTGGACATCTGCCTCTATCTTATAGTTCAGTAACACCTGTAGATTCTAAAACATGTTTACCCTAGGTATCTAAAATCACATTTGAAAATATAATGCCCAATACCTTTCCCTATTTGATGCAGGGTGAAAACTCTGCTTTCACTACAAGTTGGGAATGGGCAATTTTGTAAGCTGGCTATCGGGACCAAAAGTCTGCGTGGAAACTGTCCAGAACCATCCAAGGACATGAGAAAAAGATCAAACGGTACCAGTAGCTTAATGCCAAAGGACCACAGAGTTAAACAGAGGCTGTGTCCATAATGTCTGCACCCTGAACACTTTAACTCTCACAGCTTTTATCCATTTGTCGCAGTGAATCTATTTAGTCAGGGCAGCTCGAAGCCTAACAACAATCACCCAGTGTTTTGGGTAGAGAGGAATTTGATGAGGATGATGCACTCGAGACTTTGGAGCTTCTCTTGTTTGTAAAAGTTCAGCTCAAACATTTCCTAAATGGCCAGTATTAATATTGATCATATTGTGAGGACAGTGGCTACACCACCCTGGAAACTAGGAGAAGAAAAATCCCTCTGCTGCTGAAGATTCATTGCTCAGTGTTTGTATGGACCTGAGCCAAACGGACCACAAGTCCCAGGTTCAATATCTGGAACGTGTTAAGGTAGCTGTTCTCAGCAAGTAAGAGTACTGCAGCGTTTCTCAGTGCCTCTGGACATGGATGGAGTTTAAATACTCTTTTGACCATAGAAAATCAACCTAAGGTGCTCACAGAAGCATAATTAGACAAACAAAAACCTAACGCGACAGGCATGGTTAGAGATGAGATTCTGAATGCTGTCAAATAGGATCTCACAAGCTAGCAGTCTATGACACAATATAATACATTGGCCCACTGGGCTGGGAAGTCTGTGTCCAGAACCAAGGTCAGTGGAGGAGGAGTTTTATTTTATCTCATCTTGAACCCCCCACCCCTTTGGCAGCAGCTCAGTGTCCATGAAGATGTCAGTGGATTGTACCATTCTGCTTTATCCCACTGAGGAGGGATGGAGAAAGCCATAAAGAAAACAAAGCTTGGTGGTTTTTGCAGTTGTCACAGCCTGATTATTGTACATCTATGTTCCCAGGCAGTGCAATGGTACTGGAAGCTGATGTCAATATCGAAGGACTCAACACTCTAAACGAGACTGGTATCCCGATCATGGCTCACCCGCCTGCTGTCCACAGTGACAATACCTTGCAGGAATGGCTGGATTCTGTAATCAAGTCGAAGAAAGGTAAAACTCACCTGTGTCACTCTGAACAAAATCAAGATTTCCTTTCCATCCACATCTAGTTTATCTGAAACCCCTACCGATGCATTTGTTACTGCTAGACTTGACTATTTCCACACAGTCCTGGCCTGCCTCTCTCGTTCTACCTGCCGCAATCTAGAGGCCATTCAAAACTCTGCTGTCCATGTCTTAACTTGCACAAGATCCTGTTCGTCCATCTTCCCTGCACTGCCTGATTTACACAGGCTCCTGGTTCATCAATGCCTCAGTTTTAAAATTCTCATCCTTGCTCTAAAATTCCCCCATGGCCTCACCTCTCCCTGTAATCTCCTCCAGCCTGACCCAAGATCCCAGGCCTCTTGAGCAGCCCCGATTTTAATTGCTTAACCTCCTTTCAGCTGTCAAGGACCTTAAGCTCTGGAATTCCCTCCCTAAATTGCTCCACCTCTCTGCCTCTCTTTCCTCCTCTAAGATGCTCCTGGAAACCTACCTTTTTGATCAAGCTTTTGGTTATCTGGTCTAATGTCCCTTTATGTGGCACAGTGTGGAATCTTGTTTGATAACACTTGATAAAGTGCCTTTGGATGTTTTATTATATGAAAGACATATAAATGAAAGTTGTCCTTGTAATAAAGGAAAAACCCTGTTCAAAGTTCTTTTGTAACAGGAAGTAGTTTTATACCTCCCTTTGGATAAGAAAAATCTGGGATTTAATGGGGGAGAATAATCAGAAGAGATGTTCGTCATCTTTGCCACAATAAAATAAAGTTCAATAATGAGTTTCAACACAAGCTGTTTTTGTAACAATCAGTGTGCTCTTCCATAGAGAAAATGCCCCTTCAATAATCTCATTCCGCTGTATCTTATTACTGGCCCAAGATCGCCAAAGAGACAGACTCATTTTAAGGTAGTGCTCATTAACTGATGTCAAGGGCAACAGACAGTGACAATGGCAAATCAGAACAAATTATTCATTGCTCATTTCACCAAGAACAAAATCGATAAGTAATTTCTTGTTCTTTTTTAAAGGAAGTTTTTCACTCTGCAATTTTCAAGATATAAAAACTTTTCATTTTTTTTGGAACAGGAAAGGGCCATCAAATATAATCAAGCGTCTCCCTTTGTCAACCCCACCCAGTTATTTGGCTTCTTAATTGCGACATCCTCATTTTTTAACCGCTGACTGATGATATTTGAATCTCTCACTAATGTGAAAGATTAGCGTGGATTAACTTCATCAGCCATCTTGAAAACATCATTGGGAAGTTTAGCTTGCAAAATTCTTGTCAAAGTTATTAATTAGTAAATGTTAAAAATAGAAAGCATTTTCTGGGTGACCCTTGGGTTACCCCACAGCCAACAGGTTTCCAGGCTGAGAACTTGCCATTTCAATATACAATCAATGTCCTTTATAAGCCTATTATTTACCCAATGTTATACTTTTCATCTATTCCATGATTCCTTATTGATTGTTGTGAAGTTCAGTGTCTCTTTATATTACGGCACGAATGCTGACCGCAGTCCAGACTTCAACAGAAGTGCTGTGGTACAAGCAAGCGGTTCCTCAGAGATGCCTTTCTAAAGCCCTGCTTGAGGAAGTAGTACCTCCACTGATGGATCTAATGGTTGTTAATGGCAGGACAGTCGTGGCGATACCGGAGGGTGGGGGTGGGGAGCAGTTTAATGGCTGCCATTCATGGTGTGGGACAGTGTATTTTTTGGATGTAGTTGGAATGAATGCTGACCCTTCCCATATAGTTGAGCACTGCAGTTCTCGCATGGCTGATCTATATGAATCTCTTCCAACATTGGGGAAAATTTGTGTTCAGAAAATGAAGGTAAAAATTGCTATCTTAAATAATACTCTTCAGATACAATTTGTTGTCAATGATACTTTTGAATGTACTCTGCAATGGAAACAAGGTGGATTATTGGTCAGAAGCCCCAGAACGTTAAGTATGTGAGGGGCCCAAGACATGGAGACCATTGGGTGGGAAGGGTTTAACGGACATAACAAAGGGTCTGAAGAAGTAAAATTAATATAATTTTTCCTAGGTATCAAGCTGGATTTCAAAAGCATTGATGCAGTAAACCCCTCCCTGGACATCCTGGTGAAAAAATATAACGAAATGAATTTCAACAGACCAATCTGGTTAAATGCTGACATTCTGATTGGTCCAAATGTTCCAGGATTCATTCAGCCCATCAATGCCTCCAGGTAACCTTAACCGCGGCCCTGCTATTTTCTAATCCATCTTCAAAGTTACTGGGTGCTACTTTTTATTTGGCAATCATCGTGAGGTTCAGCCCTGATGCATCAGCCACAAAATTGTACCGCTTCACGCTGCTGAGAAACCTCTCAAAAATCAGTTGATTTTTCCTTTTTGTGCCTAAATGTTTCCAAACGTAGAACTGGCAGCAAGGAATAGCAAAGGCGGGGTCCACCATGTGGCGCTCTTCTGCAGTTGCTTGCCAGAATCATGTCTATGCTGTGAGCCTGTGCTGTGACTGTGTAAGGCGATGAATGGACTTGCTGCAGTCCCACCATCAGACCCTGGGTGCCAGGCAGCAACCGGCTAAGAATTCATTGGATTTCCATGTGTGCATGTGTCCCAGCTCACCCAATTTACATAGGCACGTGCTGAGCAATGAACTGAGATCTTTTGTAAAGTGTTTTGGATTCAGCAGGAATACTCAAGAATCCTGTGAGCGCTCACTGTCCGCAATGGCTAGGGATTGGATTGTGTTCCATGGAACTGTAGCTCAGCATGGATCAGCCATTTCTATTGAGAGGAAGGAACAAAAGAGATTCTTTTTAATTCCCTCATCCTTATTCCCCTTGCAGAAGCTGTTCCTTGCACAGCCCTGAACATGTGCCTATAGGACCTAATGCTTCCCTTAATTAATCAAGAACAGTTCTCTAGCTTTAAATCTCCTCTTGACAGACACAGAGCTTTAGTAGAATGTTTTCTGGGTCTTATCTGTGTCTTGTTCAAGTAACATTAAAACAAAACACATTTTTTACTGAAATTCCTGAAATATTTTCTATCAGATCTTTCAGTTCCTTAATAACAATCACATGATATGACTATAGCTGCAGTCCTGCCACATGTCTGTAAGAACCTACAAGGGTGAATTTCCTTAAAGCTTCTTCCAACTCTGCCAATTTAAGTCTGTCAGAAATCCAGTTATCACATCAAAGTGTGAAATTTATATGCCATGATTTTCGGGCGTGGAGGCCATGATTTGCATTGCACCCATGCCTGTTCAATTCAAGGTGGGTAAGACACTCAATTCGCCTACCCAGCTCATCTGAATGACTTCAGTGCTAATTCCTGCACGTCTAGCGTTTCTCTCTCCTTCTCAATGTTTCCAGTGAGCTCTCCACACAGTTGGAGGCCCGGGCAGCTTTACTGCAGACCACATGGCACAGGCAGCTTTCTCTTTCTGTTTTATCAAGGGAAGCTGCACAAATAGATTGCTGCAATGAAAATTCTTACAAACTGATCACCAGGGAAAACCGAGGGATCCAGACTGACTGCTGCAGTGCTGGAGGCATGAGTGAAGTAGGTAGACATGAGGAGAGACATCATGGTCCCACAGCAGACCAGCTGACCCACAAGAACCACCCTCAGAAGGGAGTGGGAACAGATGATCAGGGAGATCAACTCCTGCAGTGCCACAAGAGGGCTAATGACATCATGCTGTGGTTAACACTGGTAAATGCATCTTCATGGGATATCTCAAACCCACCATTCCACCAAACTCTAATGCTGCTCAGTGTGCCACACTCCCATAACTCACCCAGCAATTCCAACTGGAAATCCCAGCTTGTGTGTCAAATCCAGATACTCCACCTCGCCCTCACACACACCTGAGAGCTGCCAGCCTCACACCCGCCTCTCATTGCTTGCATATACCTCCTGCTATTCAGTTATGTCTCCCAAACACAGTGTTACACAATCACTGACGTTCTGCCCTCCCTTGTGCAGGGCAAGGCGGCACACAACAGAAGGCAGCAGAGCAGAACTGGTGTTGGGGCAAGGATGACTGCATCTCCTGAGCCCTACAGAGGAGATAGTTCTGCGTCTAGGAGGAAATAGTTCTGCATCTTGGCAGGGGTGGGGTGCGGTGGTGGTGGTGGTGGTGACTGAGTTTGTGGTATCTGGCATCACTAAGAGTGTTGAGGGTGGGATACCTTCATGCCCTATGCCCCTTCTCAACTTCCAGCTCTCTGTCACCCTGCTATCTAGCATGATGAGCAAGCTGCTCATAGTGTGGACCATGAAACTCCTGCTTCCCATCCCTCATTCCCCTTTCCCTCACACAAACCTTCTCCTTCTGAGTTCCTGTTTTCAGACACACAAGAACTGCCACTTGCCCAGCCACAGCAGCCCCAGGGGGAAGGAAGAGAGAACAACAGCACTGAGGCAGAGACCCCATCACTTGATCTGACACTCTGAGCCACCAGCTCAGACACTGGCACTGCGCTTGCCTTGAAGGCGAGTGTTGAGTTGGAATCAGCGCATGGTGAGTCACTGGGCATGAGTGGGCCAGGGGTAAAGGGATGGTTCATATACCAGCTCACCAGAGGGTGAGATGGCAAACAAGCACTGCTGTGGAGGACTCAAATGAGGACGTTGATGGCCAGCATACAGGAGAGCACTGAATGGGCATGCTTGCAAATCTTGTGCGGAGTAGGCAATGGTACTGCAGTAATCTACAAACTGTAGATCATGTATTTCTATGATATCAGTTTAGCTTTGGCACAGAGGCAACTGAGATTAAAGAGTTTTCCATCCATTTAATACTGACACCAGAGAGCAGTTATTCTTTGATGAGGTGAATAGCTGCTGTCAGGTAGGTTGTAAACAGTATGGGGGCTGTCACATAGCCTTGCTTGACCCTGGTCCAGATTTTGAAGGCCTCTGTTTTGCAACTCGAGATAGTTGCAGTCATCATCATGAAGCAATTGCAGGATCGTGCTGAAGTTTCTTGGACATTCGAATCTTTGAAGCACAATCCACAGAGCCTTGTGATTTACTGAGCCAAATGCTTTATTCAGGTTGATAAATGCAACAGGGTTCCTGGTGTTGTTCTTGACATTTTTCTTGTGTTTGTTTGGCAACAAAGAGCATGTCGGAGGTTCCTCTGGAAGCCACACTGTGTCTCTGGGAGGGTTTCCTCAGCCACAGGGAGTAGGCAATTCAGGAGAATGTGTATCAGGATTTTCCCTGCTTTGGACAAGAGGGAAGTACCTCAATAGTTTCCACATCATCATTTAAACTCCATTCTTGAAGATAGTTAGTTACAATTGTCACATTCTTGAAGTCAGGAGGTTGGGTAGAGTAATTTTTCTCCTAAATCTTCAATTCTGCATACAAGAAACTCAGTCTGCTCTTGAATGTTGCTGAAACAAAAATCATAAATTGACCCACACCTGGTCAGCCTAATATTCCACCTCCCATATATGTTGAGGGAGAGACTCTGGAAAATGTTGAGCACTTCCCATACCTTGGCAGCCACCTTTCTCAAAAGGCCACCATTGATGAGGAGATTCAATACCCAATCAACTGCACCAACTCAGCCTTCTACAAACTACAACAGCGAGTGTTTGACATCAAAGACCTCCGCAAGTCAGCAAAAGTCCTAGCAATTGCCATCACCACGCTCTGTACTGCAGTGGGACCTGGACTGTGTATCAGTCACACACCAGTGCCGGAGAAATTCCATCAGCAATGCCTCCACTACACTCTCTGGATTCAATGGGAGAACTGTTGGACAATCACTAGTGTCCTTCTTGAAGCCAGCTGCACAAGTATTCAGTCAAAACTCCGGTAAAATCAACCTCGATGGTCTGGACACTGTCTGGATGGTCAAAAACTGTCTCTCTCTCCAGGTCATGTTTTCTCAAGTGGCCATTGTTCCAGGGGAGGACAAAGAAAACACTCCCAACACTGAAACTCTCCTTGAAGAGTGGTAGCACTGACATTAATAGCTGGGAGGAGCTTGTTACCAATCATTCAAAATGGCGACAACCTGTCTATCAAACTGTGTGTGCTTTGAGTCATAGCGTCTAAATGATGAGGCAGAGCAGCAGTAAAGAAGGAAAGGAAAGGAAGCAAATCCTGCACTCTGGATCCTGCTACCTTGTGGGCCATCCTGCCTCATGTGCCCAAAGATCTGTGGGTCAAGAATCAACCGGTTCAGTTCATGAAGACTGATGGCAGAAACTCGTGAGCCTGAATAGACGTCACCCTCAAATCGAGGGACAGCCACGGACAATGACGAATGGGTATGGACACCAACACTGGCTGCATTGGTTGGCCTGCCAGACAACTTCCAGTCACGGTTAAGGAGCATGGAGGAGCCTGTCTCCAACTTGCCAGAGGACATGGTGTAGCGTTTGCCCTCTCCACAGCCACTGCTCCACCTCCTTGTGTTGCAGACCCAGGAAAATTGGCAGTATGGTCACCATGCCTGTTGTAGCCTGTGTGTGTGTGTGTACGCACAGGTCACCTAATCCTCTGCCATTCCTGTGGGGATATGGCAAATGTACCAAAACATCTCAAAAGCCTCTCCAGAGTGCTTTCCAACAAGAAAAGTTCCAATAATTTAACTTACCTGCAATCAGGTTGCCTGGCCCTCTGAATACAGTAACACTTCTGAAGGGCCTATCTTGCTCTTTTCATGCTTTTCTTCAGGAGGAAGCAACACTGGCATTGCCTGGAGCTGCATGGTCCAAATATGGAATTCTGGCATCACATCAGAAGGTTGGGCTGCGTGACGTTGAGACATTTACTATGTTCGAGCACACGCAGGGGACACAACTGCGCGGGCCCATAACCATGGAGAACACCCGGCAGGCTGGGCAGGTAGCAGCATAACCTTCCCCCAGGGGAAGACAAGTAGGCCTTCGTAGTGCCATTAGAACCTGCATTACATGGTTCAATCTTGTGCTCCAACTGCACTCAAAAGCGGGAGGAACATACATTTGTTCCAATTATTCTACAGAATGCTAATTCCTGTCCAGTGTAATTACAGCTTTCGGATAAAAATCTGGTTCCTGGTAGCTAAAAGCTGACTGTGATTATAGACTGGAAACTATTGAAGAGGTTTGGAAGATTTACATATAGAATAATTAATCCCTGGAATGAATGACAGGCAGACATTTAATCAAGGGGTTCGGACGATAGTCAATGACTGACTAGATTCTGATCCAGGGATTTTGCCAATTTACTGAACTAAATAACAATAATAACAGGTGCCTGAGTGTGAGTCACAGGCTGAATCTAATCTATCATAAACTGGAAAAATTAAACTCTGATAGTTTATAACCGTGTACCTTGTGGCTGGGTAGTAGCTGGGAATCATTGATTAGGAGCCACTTGTGGTTTTAAGCAGCATTTTTGTTTCGTATTGCTCCTCCTTTTGAACTATTTTCTCTGACAATTCCAGCTAGCTAAATCCTGCTGAGGGATGACATTTCCAAAAGGGGTATTGCTGCACTGTGACATTAGTCAAATTCATCTCGACAACACTCGCAAAGCTCAACAGCATTCAGGACAAACCTGTCCGCTTAGTCAGCAGCCCTTCCACAAACTTACACTCCCTCCACCACCAGTGCACAGTGACTTGGATGGAGAGACAGAGGGTAATGCATCTAAGTTTGAGGTGGTGATACAAAGCTAGGTGCGGAGCTGAGCTGTGGGGAGGACACAGTTATAGACAGGTTAAGTGAGTGGGCAACAAGATGGCAGGTGGAGTATAATGTGGGGAAGTGTGAGTTATTAACTTTGGTCATAAGAATAGAAAAGCAGAATAGTTTTAAAAAGGGGAGAAATTTGTAAGTGTCGATGTTCAGAGAGACTTGGGTGTGCTTGTACAAGGATTGCAGAAGGTTAGCATGCAAGTGCAGAAAGCAATTAGGAAGGCAAATGGCATGTTGGTCTTTATTGCCAGGGGATTAGAGTACAGGAATAAAGATGTCTTGTTACAATTGTACAGGGTTTTGGCAAGACCACATTTGGAATACCTTGTGTATGTTTTGGTCTCCATATTTAAGGAAGGATAAACTTGCCTTGGAGACTGTACAACAAAGGTTCACTAAATTAGTCCTTGGGATGAGAGGGTTGTCCTATGATGAGAGGCTGAGTAAATTGGGCCTATATTCTCTGAAGTTTAGAAGAATGAGAGGTGATCCCATTGAAACATACAAGATTCTGAAGGGGCTTGATAGAGTAGATACTGAGAGGTTGTTTCCCCTGGTTGGGGAGTCTAGAACACAGGGGCACAGTCTCAGGATGAGGGGGCTGATCATTTAAGATTGAGATGAGGAGAAATTTCTTCACTTAAAGGGTTGTGAACTTTGGAATTCTCTACCCCAGAGGGTTGTGGATGCTCCATCGCTGATTATATTTAAGGCTGGGATAGACAGATTTTTGGGGTCTCAGGGAATCAAGGAATACGGGGAACGGGCAGGAAAATGGAGTTGAAACCCAAGATCATCTATGATCATATTGAATGGCGGAGTAAGCTCGATAGTCCATGTGGTCTACTCCTGTTCCTATTTCTTGTGTTCTTGTTTGCGTTGTCTACGGGATGCACTGTGGAAATTCACTAAGGTTTCTTCAACTGTACCTCTCGAACCTTCACAACCTAGAAGGACAAGGCAGCAGGTGGATGGAAACACCATCACCTCTAATTTCCCCTCTGAGTTACATACCACCAGCCATGGATATACATCACCATTCCTTCATTACCTCTGGGTCAAAATCCTGGAACCCAACAGCAAAGTGGGAACATCTTCACCACATGGACTGCAAGAATTGATGAAGAAGGTCCATTACCACCTTCTCAAGAGAAATTAGGGATGGGCACTGAATGTTGACCTTGCCAGCAATTTCCATAGCTCCAGAATGAAGTTTTTAAAAAAAAATGTCCTTAAACTGACCTGCACTTTACTAATATTTTGAAGCTCTACGAGCAGAATGGAGCGTGCACATGGGAGACCTCAGGAGAAGCAGTAATTTACTGAGAAGAACTATATGTTAAACAGATGCTTATATTGAGTTATTTCTGAACAAATTCCGATTTGTGTTTCCTGTAGGTTCCTGGGCCTTGTTCAGCACAGGTTCCCAAACGTGATCCTCTCCCCTGGGTGGGTGTCGCTGTACTTACCGCTGATTGCAACCAAACCCTACACTCGAAAGATGGTGGAAGAGATGTACGGCCTGGTTAAGGGTTTACCGCAACGCATCACGTTCCCTGTCCGGGCTGTGCTGTTGAAGCAAGCTTGGCCACATTTTAGTTGGCTTCTCAGTCAGTCACCAAGGTAACTGCAAAGGAACCTTAACTAACAAAGTCATTATGTTTATTTTAGTTGCTTTTATATTGATACTGTTTCATTCAGGGGGTGTGAGTGAATGTGTGTGTGTGTGAGAGAGAGAAAGTGTGTGCATGTGTGTGTTCGTGTGTGCGTGTGACAGAGATCAGCTTCTTTATGCTTATGCCGTTAAAATAAATTCCATTATCTCAGTGTAAAACCTGGAGACCCATGAAAAATGTCTTATGAGTTTGTTGCTAGGAGTGGGGTTATCAGTTTAGGGAGTCAGATTTAGCAGTATAAACATCAGGATCTGGCTCAGGGTGGCTGCTTTCCAAATTAAAATGGGACAATATTAAAAAAAGCTTTAGATGTTATCGAAAATGGTTTGGAAGTCCAAACAGTCTACTTTATCAGAAGAATGTTTCTTAATCAGCCCTGCAGCTGGGCAAGGTCAGGAAAATGACTAACTCCCAGTTTCTGCTACTGTAAGTGGCTGGTAGACGTTGTGTCAGAAATATGTACCAGATCACCTCCTCCTCAAAGCGGTGGGTTTGAATTCAGACACTGACATGTCCGATGTGTTGTCTACATGCCATCCTTAAAAATGGGCATGTGCCCAATGAATGTGCTGTGTCGGTTGGTAAATGGCAGAGTAGGGACGAAGATAAATAAGACAAGAAGGTTGGATTAAGTTCTGCTCCCTGCTATCTGGCAGCTGGTAGTGGTAAGACGATGAGACACATGCGAGTGTTCCCTGGAGTATTTGCTTATTTTGTAATTATATATAATTGGCATTGTTACTTGCTGCAGTGTTAATCACGGGCGCCCATCTTATAAATGCAGAGCTCTGAAATGAGACTAAATGAATGAATGGTTAATTGATTAGTTTGACTCATGGCAGAATCAACACAAAATAATTTATTTAAAAAATTTAAATACAATTATGTTCAGAAGAAGATTAAAAGCTATAAAGATTGATATTAGTTTGTTGCTGATAAAACTTTCCTTCCCCGCTGAACAGCTGTGGTTTGAATTTATATTTACATCCTCTTAGTTCAAAGTTGCTTAATTCGAATGATCTCAGATTCATTTTATTTTACAAAGTTGTTATTTACGTTGATTCACAGAATTGTTAATAGTGCAGAAGGAAGCCAATTGGCCCACTGTGTCTGCACCAGCTCTCCAAATGACCAGTACACTTAATGCCATTTTCCTGCTTTCTCCCCCTAAATCTTGGAATTATTGGATAATTTGCTTTTGTTCTAAGCACGAAAACAAGTGGGTGCTGGAGGTAGATTGTAAAACTGTAATCTGCAGGAGATTGGAGAACCCCTGAATGTTGGCCAGACACCAATGGAATCCCGGGGTAACTGGGCAACAGCAGTCCCCTGTGTGTTGTGAATGTGTCTGTGCTAGGAAATGCAGTGCTGTGGACAACCAGTCAGTGTCCCGTGTTTAAGATTAAGTGCCGGTTACATGCAAAACTCAGAAGGGCGGCCCCTATTGCATTGATGGAAATGGTTGTTCTTTCCTATACCAGCCATTCCTTTACCCTCTCCGAGTGAAGCTGGCAAAACACATTTTACAAAGGAGTAGCCTTGCAGGCATTAGGGAGAGACAGTTAGAGGGAGACTTCACCCATCACTCTGGGCTGGATTTGACCCCAGGTTCCAGAGGCGAAAGGGGAGCATAATCCATTAACCATCTCTGTCAGTACAGAAAAACAGGATTGATTCATAGCATCTGGCACAAAGCTTTTTAACCTGAGTTTTTTTTTTCCTTGTTTTGGGAGACTGAATCTTGCTGCATTAAAGCTCCACTAGTACCAGGGACCCTTCAGCACTTTTCCCTGGCATCCATTCCTCACATGCCAGTTATTCAGCCAGACTGAGTATTGCAGATGAGTTGCATCCACTTCCACACATACATGAAATACAGCAGAGGTGTTCCAACAGAATTCCAAGAGAACTACCAGGAATGGGAAACCTGGGAGACTTTGTTCACCTCCATGCCTCACACTGGAGCAATAAGACCTATTACAGTCACAGTGGCTGTCAGGCATTGAACCTGAGACCTTCTAATCTGCATCACTTAGTGCAATGGGAAGACTGAGTGCGTCCTGCAATCAGCCCCAGCACCCACCAGGCAAGGGAAGGGAGGGGTATAAATCCACTAGTCATACCCCTCTTCAGCAAAGAGGGATAATTACCCACTAGCGTTAACCCCAGTCTAGGAAGGGATATACATCCACCAGAGTTACTTCTAAATTAGGGAAAGACATATCACTAGAGTGACTGTCCAGACTAGGAAAGTAATAAAGAAAGACCTGCATTGATATAGTGCTTTTCATGACTACTGGACATCTCAAAGTGCTTCACAGTCAATGAAGTAGTTTTTTTTAAAGTGTAGTCAGTGATGTAACATAGGAAAAGCAGCAGCCAATTTGCATACAGCAAACTCCCATAAATGGCAATGTAATAATGATCAAAAACCAGTTTTTGTGATATTGAGTAAGGGATAAAGATTGGCCAGGACACTGGGGATAACCTTTCTTAGAGGTAGTGGCATGGGATCTTTTACATCCACCTAAGAGACAGACAGGCCTTTGATTTAACAGTGCAGCATATTCTTGAACTAGAGAGGGTATATAGCCACTAGAGTCACCCGCTCTGCCTGCTTCCACAGACTAGGGAGGGGTATATATCCACTAGAGTAACCCCCCCGCTTCCACAAACTAGGGAGGGTTATAGATCCACTGGAGTGACCCATCGTCCCACCCCCACAGACTAGGGAAGGGTATAGATCCACTGGAGTCACCCCCCTCCCCCACAGACTATGGAAAATTGCCCAGGTATGTCCTGTACACAAAAAACAGGACAAATCCAACCCGGCCAATTAAGGCCCCATCAGCCTACTCTCCGTCATCAGTAAAGTAATGGAAGGGGTAATCAACGGTGCTATCGAGTGGCACTTGCTTGGCAATAGCCTGCTCACTGATGCCCAGTTTGGGTTCCACCAGGGCCACTCAGTTCTGACCTCATTTCAGCATTGGTTCAAACATGGACAAAAGAGCCGAACTCCTGAGGTGAGGTGAGAGTGACTGCCCTTGACATCAAGGCAGCATTTGACCGAGTGTGGCATCAAGGAGCCCTAGCAAAACTGGAGTCAATGGGAATCAGGAGAAAACTGTCTCTGGCTGGAGTCATATCTAGCATAAAGGAAGATGGTTGTGGTTATTGGAGGTCAGTCATCTCACATCCAGGACATGACTGCAAGAGTTCCTCAGGGTAGTGTCCTCGGCCCAGCTATCTTCAGCTGCTTCATCAGTGATCTTCCTTCCATCATAGGGTCAGAAGTGGGGATATTCGCTGATGATTGCACAATGTCCAGCATCATTTGCAACTCCTCAGATACTGAAGCAGTCCATGTCCAAATGCAGCAAGACCTAGACAACTTCCAGGCTTGGGCTGACAAGTGGCAAATAACATTCACGCCACACAAGTGTCAGGCAATGACCATTTCCAGCAAGAGAGAATCCAACCATTGTCCCTTTATGTTCAATGGCATTACCATCATTGAATCCACCACTGTCAACATCCTGGGGTTACCATTAACCAGAAACTGAACTGGACTAGCCATATAAATACTGTGGCTACAAGAGCAGGTCAGAGGCTAGGAATCAAGTGACAAGAAACTCCCCAAAGCCTGTCCACCATCTACAAGGCACAAGTCAGCAGTGTGATGGAATACTCTCCACTTGCCTGGATGAGTGCAGCTTCCACAACACTCGAGAAGCTGGACACCATCCAGGACAAAGCAGCTCGCTTGATTGGCACCACAACCACAAACATTGGAGCAGCAATGTGTACCATCTACAAGATGCACTGCAGGAATTCACCAAGGCTCCTTCGACAGCACCTTCCAAACCCGCGACTACTACCATCTAGAAGGACAAGGGCAGCGGATAGATGGGAACACCACCGCCTGGAAGTTCCCCTCCAAGCCACTCACCATCCTGACTTGGAAATATATCCCCGTTCCTTCACTGTCGCTGGGTCAAAATCCTGGATCTCCTTTCCTAACAGCACTGTGGGTGTACCTACACCACATGGACTGCAGTGGTTCAAGAAGGCAGCTCACCTCCATCTTCTCAAGGGCAACTAGGGATGGTCAATAAATGCTGGTCCAGGCAGCGAAGCCCACATCCTGTGAATGAATTTTAAAAAAGGACTAGAGAGGGGTACATATCCACTGGAGTCACCCCAATGCCCCCACAGACTAAGGAGGGGTATTTATTCACTGGAGCTGCCCCCACCACGCTCCACAATCTAAGGAGGAATGTATGTCCAAGAGAGTCAATCTCTTCCCCAGATAACGGGAGGGTATACACCCACTGGAGTTTACAATTCTAGTTCTAATATGGAGAATTCAATGGGAAAATTGCACATCCATGGGTTTGGGATGAGAAGAGCTCAAGTCCCGTGTACAAAGACTCCTGCTGTTCATGAGGAATGGCACATGGGCAGAGCCACACAGGCTGATAGCCCTGGAAGTGCAACCTTTGTATTAATACCTATCTCCAGGAAATGAGGGAAGAAAATTGGAAAATCTTTGATTGTGAACCCATGTAAATGGTAATTTACAGTTCAGTGTTGTTCTTGAGCATCTTGCCTATCACATGTTGTTGTATCAATGGTTGTTTGTGATTGTCTGCAGGTACAGTCTCACACTCTGGCAGGGATCAATTGATCACATCACTGTGGAAGATCTCTTATTCTTCAGAGACAACAGCAACATTGAGCAAATCTATTATGACATTTATGAACCCGTTTTGTCTAAATTCAAACAAATTGCACGTATGTATTCATATTTCTTTTAATTAATTTGACTCTTTCTGCACTCACACCTTTCCTGGGTAAAGAGAGCAGACGAGATTTCTGCTGTGAGGCTCTTGGCATTGCCTGTGTTATCTAGTTGATGAAATGTATATGTGAGCACAGCCCGCAATGAATCTTCATCCAGTTAGTCTGCCTCCTTGTGGGAAGTTGCCCAGATTCTGCTCACAGCTTCCCCATTCCAGCAGGTTTGGGCATTTCTTGTGGCATAGTGCATCGGAACCCAACCTGTGCACAATCCCGATTACGTGAACGTTTACGTAATCTTTTTAATGTGTTTATGGCCACAATACAGCTGCTGTCGGTTGTTGCCTAAATATTAAACTTCTGAGTAATGACAGTAAATTGGGCAGTCCCAGGTCAGGCACAGCAGTTTAGATGAGATCAAAGCTCCAAGAA